>NC_090360.1:18242945-18551415 GCF_035084215.1 Heptranchias perlo
CCCATATGGAGGGTAACGGGCGACATGTGCATTTCTATATATGAATAAAGTTTAATGCTCTGTTGGCTGAATGGGGAAAGGCAGGTTCAACATTGGCCGACGGGAAGCGTGGCTATGCCCCCAACTATGGCATTGCCGCAATAGTCAACATGTAGTTCCTTGAACCAATAATTGAACCGTGTCTGTTAATCTTCTTTTTCATTTCCTTGTAACTGTTGCTTTTCTCTTTTTTTTCTTTCAGATACTATAAACCCTCCGTGGTGCTAATGTGCTTCGTCCTCCCCACATTTGTTCCCTGGTATTACTGGGGTGAGACATTCTGGACTGCGTACTTTGTTGCTGCCATCCTGCGATACACATTGGTTTTGAACGCCACCTGGTTGGTGAACAGCGCAGCCCACATGTTCGGCAACCGGCCATACGACATATTTATCAATCCCCGGGAGAACCGGTTCGTCGCATTCGGGGCGATAGGTGAGAGCCCTGTTTTAAGCCTGATGTTACGTTGACGCATCTGGTCCCATAAGGAGGGCAATGCCTATGTTCCCATCTTAATGCGAGCTTTATTTCAGCTCTTTGCAAATCCAGTTTCTGCTGAGGTTCACCCGCCCCCATTTCTAACCAGTTGTTCTTTTCATTCCTGTTTTCCCTTTTTCCGTCAACAACAACTTGCATTTATATGGCGCCTTAAAACGTCCCAAGGCGCTTTACAGGGGTGTTATCAAACAAAATTTGATACCAAGCCACGTAAGGAGGTATTTGGACAAGTAGTCAAAAAGGTAGCTTGAACGAAGGGGGAGAGAGAAGTCGAGAGGCGAAGAGGTTTCGGGAGGGAATTCCAGAGCTTGGGCCCTAAGCAGCTGAAGAAATGGCTACCAATGGTGGAGCAATGAAAATCGGGGATGTGCAAGAGGCCAGAATTGGAGAAGCACAGAGATCTCGGTGGGTTTAGGGCTAGAGGAGGTTAGAGATGGGGGCGAGGCCATGGACCGATTTGAAAACAAGGATGAGAATTTTAAAATGGTGGCGTCGCCGGACTGGGAGCACAGGGGCGATGGATGAACTGTACTTGGGGTGCATGTTAGGATACGGACAGCAGAGTTTTGGATGAGCTCAAGTTTGAGGGTTCAAGGTGGAGGCCAGCCAGGAGATCATTGGAATAGTCGCATTATGAACCAATTCCATTCGGAGTCTGGCAAGCAGACAGCCTTATCCCAGGCCTCTGGCAGGTTGGAGTGGCTTGACAGCAACGACTGATTGCATTCTTTCGACTTCCTTCCTTAGGAAAACAGATTTTGCTCATACCCTTCCCTCACAATGCAGCCAAGGTTAAAGATTTGCCATGTAGGTGAAAGGTGACATGCCTGTAACTGCGTGTCGCAGTGTCACCTCCATTAAACCCACTGTTGAGTATCAGGTCTGTGAAGGTTGCAAGAAGGAGGGAAATGGAATGTGAGAAGCCCATTTTATTGTTCAAGCTTGCTCCTTCCACAGTCGGTGTTCTCTGTCATACATTCTATACCACCCAGTTAAATCTCTTGAGGAACGATCTGCATAAATATTCCCTCAGCCCCCAAGGTAATCCAGCAAAACTCTAGCATATTCATCTATTATTGCATCTTAACTGACGTTGGCCTCTGCTTGAATAGACCAATGTTTCTCCACTTTTTTTCTCTCTCTCTTTCTCTTTTTTTTTTCCCCCCCCCCCCCACCAGCTGTTGTGCCCATGGCCAGTAACACAAAAGTCCCTTTATTGTTCAAGGCAAACTACTTGCGTTTAAAAGCTGGATTGATTTGATTTTACTCTTAATTGAGTAACCTTGCCTGTGGAATGTAGCTGCCCCTCCTCCGCTTTACCAAGAGACGACAACAACTACTTGCATTTGTATAGCGCCTTTAACATTGTAAGGCGCTTCACAGGAGCGCCTTCAGACAAAATTTGATACCGAGCCTCGTAAGAAGATAATAGAACAGGTGGCCAAAAGCTTGGGCAAAAAGATAGGTTTTAAGGACCATAAAGGCAGAGAGGTTTAGGGAAGGAATTCCAGACCTTAGGGTCTAGACAGCTGATGGCACGCCAATGGTTGGGTGAAGGAAATTGGAGGAACGGAGAGTTGAGGGTTGTAGGGGCTGGATTTACTTACCAAAAGACAATTTTTAAGAATCCAATAATGTAAACCGTAATTGATAGGCTCATTGGTAGGAAGCTTAATCCTTCACACAGCTGTATCCCAGTCAAAATATTTGAACTAGGAAATTATTAACCATCAAACCATTGACCGTGAGTCTGAACGACTCCCTCTGAAATGACTGTACCTCAAGGTTAGGCCAGCCCTGAGCCCTTTCACTTATTTACTCTTCCATTGGCTAAATCTTGTTTTTATGGGCCAGGCCCTGAGCCCATTAACCAGTTGTGCTAGGATTTTATGTATACATAAGGGGTGGGGGAGTAGTTGTCAGGTTGCGTGTAAAATGCAGTTTCCCTAATGAGTACAAACACCAACGCCTGGTGTTGCCCTAGGCAATACAGACCTCAAGTACCTGAGTCCCTTATCTGTGCTCAAGTCACTGATCTTGTCTGGGATAGTGGTGACAATAGTATTGACAAGCAATTAGCAAAATACTTCTTCCTCCAATTGGTTGTGAGTGTCCTTTTTTTTGAAAGCGTGTTGGGTCGTAATCAGTGAACGATGCATCAGGCTGAAATAATGTGTCCATTGTCCCATTGTTGATCACTGAAGAGTGCAAGAAGGGACATGTTATCAACAGTATCACTGCTCTCATCTCCCTTTGTTACTCAGAGTATGAGAGCAGGCTTGTTATAAACAGTATTCATTGTCTGTACAGTGCAGTTAGTTTAAAGTTTAGTCGGTGGTATCAGTCAACGGTTGCTGTGCTTCAACACATTTTCTGTCACATAGCGGGCTTCCCGCTGGTCTAGTGCTTTTTCACTAGTGCAGTACTGTGGGACCTGAGCACATAATCCAGGCTGACACTCCAGTGCAGTGTTGAGGGGGTGCTGCAGTTTCGGAGGTGCCGTCTTTCAGATGGGACGTTAAAACTGAGGCTCCTGTCAGTTGGATGTAAAAGATCCCAGGACACTATCCAAAGAAGAACAGGGGAGTTCTCCTGGAGTCCTAGCCAGTAATTTATCCCTCAACCAGCACCTGAAAACAGATTATCTGATCATTGCCTGTTTGTGGGACCTTTTTGCTGTGCAGAAATTGGCTGCTGCATTTCCTACATAACACTGACTACACTTCGAAAAGTACTTAGTTGCCTGTAAAGCGCTTTGGGACATCCTGAGGTTGTGAAAGGCTATTTGGAAATGCAAGTCTTTTCTCGACTCTGAAAGATTCTAATTCTGAGATGTTCGAACGTTCCTGTTTGGGTTTTTTTTTTAATTGGTGTAAATTATGTCGCCCATCGTTGGCATAGTGGTGACCGATTTCCCATCGTACTTTATTGCAGGAGAAGGGTTCCACAACTACCACCACACGTTCCCGTACGACTATTCGACCAGCGAGTACGGCTGGCGAGGAAACCTTACCACCTTCTTCATCGACACCATGTGTTGGCTCGGGCTGGCCAGTAACTGTAAGAAAGTGTCCCAGGAGGTGATCCTGGCCCGCAGGAGGAGAACTGGAGATGGCAGCATCAGGAGTGGCTGAGCCCGCCAGACTGTCAACTCACTCTGATGCTCCCCTAATGCCAAAGACGCCACCGGTCATGAAGGCAGTTTTGTCAGCAGCTGTACGATTTTTAAGGTGGAATCTTTTTTAAGATAATAAAGTCTCGTCTGTCCACGTACCAGTAAAGCAATGAAAGACTGAGAATAGCGGGACAGCTTTTAATATAACAATTGTGCTTCATTGTTGACTGTAGACATGGTTCATTCTGAATTTTGGAATTAACATTTTGCTGAATGGTAATCTTTGGGGTCACTTAGTGTAAACCCTCCCTTACTGTTGTTTTTACTGGAGTTGTTTAGTACCAGTGTTAGTGTTCTGAATCCGTGGAGTAACCCCCACTCCCATACACACACACACCTACCCCAAAGATTCCTTACACCAGTAAAGATTCCACCTTAAACGATTCCATCTTAACTCTCGCCTCAGCCAAGCACTAAGATATAAATAAACACCAGAACCCTGAATGAGAGGGAAGTGCTTTTGCAGATATTTGGCGCTATATGCAGACACCAGTGATGCAGGAATAATTAAATCAAGACAGCGGGGCCACTCAATTCTGGCTATTCCTCCTTGAAATTTTTTTTTTGTTTAAAGGAAAGTCAATTGGCAACGCCACGCATTCTAGTCCGTCGCCCGTTTCAAATGCGAGGTTGGGTACGATAGCCGCACAGTATACAGTCTGCCCGTTGCCTTCCGTAAATTAATAAGCCAATGGATTTTAAGTTGAGTCACTATAAACTGCGCGCCCTGGATCGACAGCCTTGTGCCTTTTTTCCTCGGTGTTCAAGTCATGTATTGGCAGCAACCAGGACCCCAACAAGCTCATCTCCTTCCAAACCACAGCCTCAATCCATCTCAAGTGCTGACCAGTAATATTCTATACTTCTTTCCACTCATAAAAGATTTAAAAAATGCCTAGTGACTAATTTTGTGCATAATAATTTGTTTCAATGTTTAACATATTAGTGTTTCCCTCGCCCCCTCCACTGTAACCTCTCATTAACACAAGTAACTACTCTTAACATAACTGAAAATCAGAAACTAGCCTCCTTTTATGTGGGGGGGGGAGAGGAGAATCATTTGTTAGCACACGTTGTGCTCCTTTAAACTGCTGAATATTGACTGATTAAGTTACACGATCAGCAAGCACGAGACTATACCTACACCAATCAAGGTCCTTATTTCAAATAATTGAATGGATTTGTCTATCGTTGTACAAGGTTGCCGACAGAATTTTTCTGGAGGTGGCATTTTAGATGATTGGGACTGTACCGTATGTGAAGTTTGCATTGAAAGCCTCTTATTCTGAGGTTTTTCAGTTTTCAAAATTTCTGTTTTGGTGTACGGTGTGATGCCATTGTTGTATTGGTGTGACTGAATGTCCCTGTCGTGCTTCAATAATCATGCTGAAAATTAATAGTAATATAATTAAACACACTACAAGAGAAAACTGTATCAAACTATCGCCATTGAGACTGTCCCGAGTATCGGTCCGATTTAGCTTGTCCAAAACCACCTTGCGACTCTGCACTGCTAAAGCAACACTTCAGAAACTTGGATAGACTTAAAATGAAACGGCTAAACTGGGGTCTTGCCTTCTCCCCGACTACATTGTGCTCAAAAGGTGAGCTACCGTCTATACAAACCGGCCTTTTTTTCATCCAAATCCCAGAAGCCAGGTAAACGGGTGACTTCCGGTGAAAGCTTGCCCTCCGTGAAGAGTTATAATGTTGTCTCGGTGATTAGATTTTACCGTGTGCTTCGAGTCTCTCTTGCTGGAGGTCGCAGGGTGGGTGTTCCTGCATTACGTGGGGCCCCTTTGACACTCTTGTGCTCCTTTGACACTCTTGTGCGCCGAAGGAATGACCCAACAAGGTCGATCCGCTGACAATATTCCCTCACCCCTTGGCCGTGGATCAGAACACGCGTCAACTCTCAAAAGCTTCAAACCCAGCTCGCTGCTCACCGGATTACTGTAAATTGAACTCCCGAAAGCAGGCCTTGCTAAACGGAGGTTTGCGGCAGATAATGTCGGCATTTGATCCGCAGCACGTTTTACGTTCAAAACCGTTGGGAACTTTTGTATTTCAAAATGGCTTCACCTGAGGGAGGGGGCATGACCTTTGCCCCTTTCTCCCTTCCCCCCCCCCCCCCCCCCCAAAATGAAGTCTCACAATAAACTTGGTTTGAGTTCACACCACTTGAGCCCAAACTAACTGTTGTATGTGGGTCAGGAGTTGCTATATCCTATGGCTGATTTAAAATGTCCACCTGATTAGTGAAGACTGCCAGCCCTATTTATTAATGTCACCTGCACGCCTTAATGATTGACATCTGAATCCTAATTCAATTAAGGGGGGGGGGGGGGATTAAAGGTTCCAGATCATTACTCGCCAAATCCCAGCGACGTTGACGTGTGCCACCCTAGCTCAGTCACGGGTTCTACTTTATTTAAAGAAAATTGTTTCCACTTAACTTTCCCTCCCTTTCCTGCACCCCCCACCCCCCCCCCACCTCCTGAAAGCACTGAGTCACGTTTGAAACGGGTCTGCAGGTGTCCTTCTGCCACTTTTTTGGCCAAATGGCCCTTGTCCGAGCCTAGACAGTGAGTCGGGCCAGCTGTTGAACTATGGGAGGAATCAGGCCCTTGCCTGATGTGCGCACTTAGCCAGGAGCCTGAACAGTGACTGATTTCACCCCACTGCTTGTCCAGCTGAGATCAGCTAACTCCGAACACAATTGTCTGCGCTTTATAACGATCGGTGTCAGTAATCTGTAGAAAAATCCTGTTCACCAACACTGTAGTCTGGAATGTGCTGTGAGTCATGTTATTGTACAGATCCTTGATGCACTTGTACCAATGTCCGCTGTCGCCTATTTTAACAGAGGCATTGGCCCATTTAAAATAAACAGTTTAACTTTCTCTCTTTCTCCATCTTTCTCTTTCTTCCTGTTTTTTTTTTCTCTTTCTCTCCTCCACTCTCTCTCTCTCTCTCTGTATAGCATTGCTCATAATAACATCTAGATCTCTAGGTTGGGGAATGTGACTGGGCCCTGAGAACAGGAACGCAGGGTTAGTTTAGCCTTTTAATGGGCTGTGTTCTGCCAGAGCATTGTGCTGGGGCTGGGAGGAGCAGGCGTTTGGAGCAAACAGTGCTCAATCTCAAGCACACCTTATGGCATGGTGTTGGAGTAGATCTGTCCTCTTAAACGCTTCAGCAAACAGGAATTTGAATGTTTTATTTTCTGACTTTCTTCCCCCCCGGGCCGCGGTGATGCTGCTCTTGTCAGGCACCCCTGTGGGTTTTGTTAACCACCCTCGTGAGCCTTTACTCGTATGAAAGCTGAGCATGCCTGTAAATCAGCTAAGAGGCAGTAAATTTGCCATGACTTGCTGCAGTAAATTGAGCCTGACGCAAAGGTGATTCTGTTCAGTGTAGTTCTGGAAACAGCGAGCACCGTGCCTTGGAGCAGTGTAATCTTTGGAGCTGCGGTGAGAGTAATTACAGTGAACTCTGCTGCCAGGCAACCTACTTTTACTTTCAAAAAGATCCAGTTTTGATAATGGGCAGATGTTTGGGTGGTGACTCCACTTTCTCTCTCTCTCGTGCGCATGTGCACACACACACACACACACACACACACGTGTTCTTCTCTGTTTATATTACAGGATATAAATGTCTAAATTCCCTTGGAAAGGAGTATGTTCACTTGAGCAGACTAACTAGTCGAACGACATCCCTAATAACCTTGATCCCACAAGCAGGTGCTCCTGAAGTTTAGATCAGCACACTTTCATTTTATGCCTGAGACCAAGTTTCAACAAGAAGTTTAGGACTATACACGTAACAGGATTTTTTTCTTTTAATATATCAGGATATTTCTAACAGAAAGCAGTATTGTGCTTGTTGGGCAATGTTTCCACGTCTAGGTAGCGGCGAGTGCATGCCAGGGCAGGGACTGCAGACGTAGGCTGGCGATGTTACATCCTGGGAAAGCGGGAGAAGCCCAGCGTAGACTGGAGAACGTAGATGGGGCATTGGAAAGTCTGCTGTTTCCCTCACAAAAGCAAACTGTAAGGGAAATGATGATGATAGCTGTCTGGCTGACTACAAAAAGACAGTGTGGACAGGGTGACTAAAGGCCCGGGCTGTCCATTGGACCATTCTGTAACACGTGAGGGGAAATAGTCTCACTGAAGGCACTCAAGCCAGCTGGGCCCCATGAGTCCTAAGAGACGATTCTGATGCTAGCATCACACGTGGAGCATGTGAGAAGGCAGAAATGTAGGTTTAATTTTTTTTCCCCTCTCCACTAGAACCTTCCAGCCTAGTCCTAGGGATAGTTTCAAAATAACCTTTAACTACTAAAAAAAAACTCGGCATTTTTCTTTCCCGCTGCAGCCAGGTGAGAAAGGCATCAAGCCAAGTTTGAGCATCAAGTGGCAACGTTTCCCTGAGCTGCCCTTTCATCTTTATTTACTACAGCCAAAATAACGAAAAATCTGAAAGAAACTACTGAGGGGGTCAGTGAGCTGGACTTTGCTCAAAGTTTCTTTTTCTTTTGATTTGACATAGTACGTACAGGTCTATGTCTGTGTTTATGCTCCACAGGAGCCTCTGCCCACCCTACTTCATCTAACCCTGTCGATATATCCTTCTAGTCCCTTCTCCCTCATGTACTTATCTAGCTTCCTCTTACATGCATAAAGATAACGTCTAATTCCTTTTAACAGACTGGGAGGGCTGGGTTCGTTCACATTTACAATGGCAGTGCCCAGGCTGGGACTCACACTTGCTATCCATTCAGCGACTGGCTCACCCTTTATGGGGATGGAGTTTGTGGAATGCTTTTATTTTAGAATTATTTAACAGTGTAATTGGTACCTCCTGACCTGCAGATCCCTGTTAGCACTCGTTTTTAGAAATGAAAGAGGTGTATTTTACTGGAAGACATTGATCTAAGAATTGTAAGCCCTGAATGGAGTGGACAGGATATACTAATACCAAAGCACTCAAAGTGTTTTGATCATTTTCACCCTTTATTCTAATCTAATGGTTTACCTCAGGCTTTCGACACGGAAGATCGGACTATGGCTTGTTCAGAAGCTACGGGGAAAGATTAGTGCTTTGCACCAATTCAGATTAATCGCCCCTCCCCCCCAACCGTTCTTTCCCTTCCCCCACCCACAAACCCCACCCCCCTCCAAACACCGTCCCAAAGGTTTCTTGAAACTTTAACTGAGCCAGATCGACCTAACCGGCCCATTAGAATGAAAGGATATACTATTTATAATATTATTTAATGATGCACAGTAAGTCAGCAAGTTTTTAAGTGAAACAGCCACAAACACGCATACTACGATGTGTGCTCGAGTTCGTTGTATATTCGGGGCACGACCTAAGGGCTTTATAAGAATATACAGCTGTAGCAAAAGCCAAACCAGGCACCATATAAGAAAAATGGGATCAGCTGATCCCTGGAAACAAAGAATACATAAAATCAAGGTCCACACTCGACAACACATTCCGGACCCAATTTAGAAGCAAATCCATGGAGTAATCGATTAATGGATTGCAGAAAATTGAGTGAGCAAAGCATGTTCTTTGATGTGAATGGGCTTCTCTCTATGCATTGTGTGCAGCAGTGTTCCCATGACAGCAGTGTTCCCATGACATGATACATGAGTAACTACGCAGTTACTCGACACTGCTGCTCTTGGCCGTAAGCCACTGTTTTGTAATATTTTATGTGGTGCTTTTAATTTTGTTTAAGTGTTGCTAAATTTCACTTTGTTGCCAACGTTACTGAGGGGGACACCTCTGCCCTGGACTAGCGCTAGGTTCAGACCTGCGGTCGGCCAGCCAGCGCGGAGATGGCGGTAACGGTGCGCTCGCGAACGCAGGCGGCTACTTGGGGCCGAAATTGAACGCGGGGCGAGGGGCGCAAAACAAGCGGAATCGCATCTGTACACGAGGGAGAAAGGAATAGAAGGATAGGGTGAGATGAAGTAAGACAGGAGGTGGCTCATGTGGAGCATAAATACCAGCATAGACCAGTTGGGCCGAACGGCCTGTAAATTCTATGTTATGCGACACGCCCGATATTGAAGTCAGCGCAACGGGCGAGCGATGCAACTACCGCACGTTTTACATCCCCCCGCCCGTGTCCAATTCCACCCGTGCGTCGCACGGGCCAGCTCGGCAGAAGTCGCTCATTGGCGGTAACGGAAAGATTTCAGCCCAAACGAATATTGTTAAACAAAAGAAAAACCCCATGAAAATAATACAAATAAAAATTAAAACAATTCACATCAAACCCACCAGTGGTGGAAACAGACTCCACCCAGCTGAAGCCTTTCAAAGAAGAGATTTTGGCGCCGGTGAGGAAGGCCCATCGAACTCGTGTTTGTTGCCCGTGGGAATTTTACTGTCAGCCTCACCCGCGGATGGAAATTACATCCAATGCCACCGTGTGTTGGGAACACTTTTTAAATATAGCCCAAGAATCCTGCTTCGAAATGTTTTTGCCATTTTGCGTGTGATATGAACTGAAAAAATAAAATTATAGAGGGGAAAATTCAGTCGAGTCTTCATTTACTGCCCTCTCTCACCCGAAGCACATCCCATTTGTTAGTTTATTTATGGAACATTATCCTGTTTCATCCCTGGGGAGCGGGAGGAATTTGCTCTACACTAGCTCCAGGAAAATCACAAACCCATTCCTTATAAACTGATCCATGATTTCACTGCAGCTCCCGCATAGAGGAAATTTTACCTAAGGTGTCGGCATCAAGCATTTCCAGGTCAGGTGTAGTATGGGCGTCAGCTGTGGCTCAGTGGTAGCGCCCTCACCTCTGAGTCAGACGATTGCAGGTTCAAGCCCTACTCCAGAGACTTGAGCACATAATCTAGGCTGACACTTCAGTGCAGTACTGAGGGGGTGCTGTCATTTAGATGAGACATTAAACGGAGGCCTCATCTGCCCTCTCAGGTGACTGTAAAAGATCCCACAGAAGAACAGGGGAATTCTCCCCGGTGTCCTGGCCAATATTTATCTCTCAATCAACATCACTAAAACAAATTATCTGGTCATTATCACATTGCTGTTTGTGGGAGCTTGCTGTGCCCTAAACTGGCTGCCACGTTTCCTACATCACAACAGTGTCGACACTTCAAAAAGTACTTCATCGGCCATAAAGCGCTTTGGGATGTCCTGAGGTCGTGAAGGGTGCCATATAAATGCAAGTCTCGATGCAGAGAAAAGGCCTCTCCGGCCCAACCCTTCGACAGAGCTCTCCGATTGCACCAGTGTGATGATTCCATTCTCAAACCAGCCATCCTTGTCTTCTCTCTGAGTGCGATTGCCAATTTAAGGGCAGGCTTCAGATAATCAGCCATGCCCACTAAGAACTGGATTGAGGCTGCCCAAATTCATTTCACTCACAACCAACAGACAAAGCAGAATTTCACACACGCACATGGTTTTGTTAAGAAGGGATATGCACTGTAGATGTGGCCACAGGAATGTTTTGGGGTGATGGGGCACAACAGCCATTTCTTGAGGGCTTTTAAGCATAATTTCTACGGTAATTTCAACATAAGATCAGGAGTAGGCCATTCAGTCCCTCAAGCCTGCTCTGCCGTTCAATCAGATCATGGCTGATCTGCACCTCAATTCCATTTGCCTGCCTTTGCTCCATATCCCTTGATACCCAATAAAAATCTTTCGATTTCAGTCCTGAAATTTTCAATTGTCCCCCAGCATTCACAGCCTTTTGGTGGAGAGAATTCCAGATTTCCACTAGCCTTCGCGTGAAAAAGTGCTTCCTGATTTCGCTCTTGAATGGCCCAGCTCTAATTTTAACTTTACGCCCCTCTTGTGGAATCCCCCTCCAGAGGAATATATTTTCTCTGTATCCACCCTATCATAAGACGATAAGAAATAGAAGCAGGAGTAGGCCATATGGCCCATCGAGCCTGCTCCACCATTCAATACGATCATGGCTGATCTTCGACCTCAATTCCACTTTCCCGCCTAATCCACATATCGCTTGATTCCCCTAGAGTCCAAAAATCTATCTATCTCAGCCTTGAAATTATTCCACGACTCAGCATCCACAGCCCTCTGGGGTAGAGAATTCCAAAGATTCACAAGCCGCTGTGTGAAGAAATTCCTCCTCATCTCAGTCTTAAATGGCCAACCACTTATCCTGAGACTATGCCCTCTAGTTCTAGGCTCTCCAGCCAGGGGAATCAACCTCTCAGCATCTACCCTGTCAAGCCCCCTCAGGTGTTATATGTTTCAATGAGATCACCTCTCATTCTTCTAAAAGCCAGAGACTATAGGCCCATTATACCCAATCTCTCCTCATAGGACATCCCTCTCATCCCAGGAATTAATCTAGTGAACCTTTGTTGCACCGCCTCCAAGACAAGTATATCCTTCCTTAGATAAGGAGACCAAAACTGTACACAGTACTCCAGGTGAGGTCGCACCAAAGCCCAGTACAATTGTGGTAAGACTTCCTTACTCTTATACTCCAACCCCCTTGCAATAAAGGCCAACATGCCATTTGCCTTCATAATTGCTTGCTGTACCTGCATGCTAACTTTTTGTGTTTCTTGTACGAAGACAGCCAAATCTCTCTGAACATCAACATTTAATAGTTTCTCACCATTTAAAAAATATTCTGTTTTTCTATTCTTCCTACCAAAGTGAATAACCTCACATTTCCCCACATTATACTCCATTTGCCACCTTCTTGCCCACTCACTTAACCTGTCTACATCCCTTTGCAGACACTTTGTGTCCTCCTCAGAGCTTACTTTCCCACCTAGCTCTGTATCGTCAGCAAATTTGGATACATTACACTCGGTCCCTTCATCTAAGACATTAATATAGATTGTAAATAGCTGAGGCCCAAGCAATGATCCTTGCAGCACCCCATTAGTTACAGCCTGCCAACCTGAAAATGACACGTTTATCCCTACTCTCTATTTTCTGTCCATTAACCAATCCTCTATCCATGCTAATATATTACCCCCAACCCCATGAGCCCTTATCTTGCGTAACAACCTTTTATGTGGCACCTTACTGAATACCTTTTGAAAATCCAAATATACTACATCCACTGGTTCCCCTTTATCTATCCTGCTAGTTACATCCTCAAAAAACTCTAATAAATTTATCAAACACGATTTCCCTTTCACAAAACCATGTTGACTCTGCCTAATCATATTATGATTTTCTAAGTGCCCTGTTACCATTTCCTTATTAATAGATTCTAGCCTTTTCCCAATGACTGATGTCAGTTTAACTGGCCTATAGTTCCCTGTTTTCTCTCTCCCTTCTTTCTTGAATTGCCGGGTTACATTTGCTACCTTCCAATCCACTGGGACTGTCCTAGAATCTAGGGAATTTTGGAAGATCGCAACCAGTACATCCACTATCTCTGCAGCCACCTCTTTTAGACCCCTCGGGTGTAGGCCATCAGGTCCAGGTGATACATTGGATTTTAGTCCCATTAGATTCTCAAGTACATTTTATCTACTGATATTAATTAGTTTAAGATCCTTACTCTCATTAGCCCCTTGGTTCCCCATTATTTCTGGTATGCAGAATCACTTATCGAATCCCTTAATCATTTTAAACCCCTCAATTAGGTCACCCCTCAATCTTCTAAACCCAAGGGAATACAAGCCAAGTTCATGCAATTTTAAACAAGAATGCTGTCATTCTGAGAGAGCTGGCTGAGATCAGCAGGCTCGGGAATTGGATCATTTCCTGTCAACCACAGTGAGGAAAAGAATCAAACTCATTACAGTTCATTAAATTACTTTTCAAACAGCTTCACGCCCATGCTGCCTAATAGACGTGATCTGAGAAACAGTGCGCATGAGGAGAACATGTTCATCTTTCTTTTAAAATTGGATTAGAGCTACGTGCTACGACCAAGTGAGGACGGTTGAATCATCAGTGAGCAATTCCAGGTGGGTGTTACATAGAATTACATAGAATTTACAGCACAGTACAGGCCATTTGGCCTAACTGGTCCATATTGGTGTTTATGCTCCACACAAGCCACCTCCCGTCCCTCTTCATCTAATCCTATCAGCATATCCTTCTATTCCTTTCCCCCTTGTACTTATCTAGCTTCCCCTTAAATGCATAAGACCATAAGAGATAGGCCATTCGGCCCCTCAAGCCTGCTCTGCCATTTAATGAGATCATGGCTGATCTGATTTTTATCTCAACTCCACTTTCCCCATATCCTTTGACTCCCTTGCTGATCAAAAATTTGTCTAACTCAGCCTTGAATGTATACAATGACTCAGCCTCCACAGCTTTTTGGGGTAAAGAATTCCAAAGATTCACGACCCTCTGGGAGAAGAAATTCCTCCTCATTTTCATCTTAAACGGGCGACCCCTTATTCTGAGACTATGCCCCCTAGTTTTAGATTCCTCCATGAGGAGTAACATCCTCTCAGCATCTACCCTATCGAGTCCCCTCAGAATCTTGTATGTTTCAATAAGATCTCCTCTCATTCTTTTAAACTCCAATGAGTATAGACCCAACCTGTTCAATCTTTCCTCATAAGACAACCCTTCCATACCCGGAATCAACCCAGTGAACCTTCTCTGAACTGCTTCCAATGCAAGTATGTCCTTCCTTAAATAAGGGCACCAAAGCTGTATGCAGTACTCCAGGTGTGGTCTCACCAGCACCCTGTACAGTTGTAGCATGACTTCCCTGCTTTTATACTTCATCCCTGTAGAAATAAAGGCCAGTATTCCGTTTGCCTTCCAGATTACCTGCTGCACCTGTATGTTGAATTTTTGTGTTTCATGTACGAGGACACCCAGATCCCTCTGTACCGCAGCATTTTGTAGTATTTCTCCATTCAAATAATATTTTGCTTTTTTATTTTTCTTCCCAAAGTGGATGACTTCACATTTTCCCACATTATATTCCATCTGCCAAATTTTTGCCCATTCGCTTAACCTGTCAATATCCCTTTGCAGACACTTTGTGTCCTCATCACAACTTGCTTTTCCACCTTGCTTTGTATCATCAACAAATTTGGCCACAAGACACTCTGTTCCTTCATCCAAGTCATTGATATATATTGTACATAGTTGAGGCCCCAGCACTGAGCCCTGCGGCACCCCACTAGTTACAGATTGTCATTTTGAAAATGACCCTTTTATCCGACTCTTTGCTTTCTGTTAGTTAGCCAATCCTCTATCCATGCCAGTATATTACCCCCAACACCATGCGCTCTTATCTTGTGCAGTAAGCTTTTATGTGACACCTTATCGAATGCCTTTTGGAAATCCAAATATACTGCATCCATTGGTTCCCCTTTATCCACCCTGCCCGTTACTTCCTCAAAGAACTCTAATAAATTTGTCAGACATGATTTCCCCTTCATAAAACCATGTTGACTCTCCTTGATTGTATTATGAGTCTCCAAATGTCCTGCTATTACTTCCTTAATAATAGATTCTAGCATTTTCCCAATGACAGATGTTAGGCTAACTGGTCTATAGTTACCTGTTTCTGTCTCACTCCCTTCTTGAATAGGGGAGTTACGTTTGCGGTTTTCAAATCCACTGGGACCTTTCCAGAATCTAATGGATTCTGGAAGATTACAACCAATGCATCCACTATCTCTGTAGACACTTCCTTTAAGACCCTCGGATGCAAGCCATCAAGTCCAGGGGACTTGTCAGCCTTTAGACCCATTAGTTTATCTAGTACTTTTTCTCTAATGATAATGATTGTTTTTAGTTCCTCCCTCCCCTTTGCCCCTTAATTTTCTACTATTATTGGTATGTTATTAGTGTCTTCTACTGTGAAGACAGATACAAAATATCTGTTCAATTCCTCTGCCAATTCCTTGTTTTCCATTATTATTTCCCCAGTCTCATCCTCTAAGGGACCAATGTTTGCTTTAGCTACCCTTTTCCTTTTTATATACTTGTAGAAGCTTTTAATGTCAGATTTTATATTTCTTGCTAGTTTACTCTCATAATTTATTTTCTCCCTCTTTATTATTCTTTTAGTCATCCTTTGCTGGTTTTTAAAGTTGTCCCAACCTTCGGGCATCTATGCTATTCGCCTCAACTACTCTTTGGGGTAGCGAGTTCCACATTCCATCCACTCTCTGGAACCAACCAGGGAACAGGCTATTTTAGATCTTGATTTGTGTAATGAGACAGGGTCGGTTAGTAATCAGTAGTAAAGGATCCTCTGGGAAAGAGTGATCATAATATGATAGAATTTCACATTGAGTTTGAGAGTGACATACGTAAGTCCGAAACTAAAGTCTTAAACTTAAATAAAGCCAATTATAAAGGTATGAGGGGCAAGTTGGCTAAGGCAGATTGGGAAATTAGATTAAAAGGTACAATGATAGATAAGCAATGGCAAACAGTTAAAGAAATATTTTAAAATTCTCAATGAATATACATTCCATTGAGAAATAAAAACTCCACAGGAAAAGTGATCCATCCATGGCTAACTAAAGAAGTTTAAGGATAGTATTAGATTAAAAGAGGCTTATAATGTTACGAAGAAGAGTAGTAAGGCTGAGGATTGGGAAAGTTTTAGAAACCAGCAAAGGATGACCAAAAATTTGATAAAAAGGGAGACAATAGAATCTGTGAGTAAACTAACAAGAAATATAAAAACAGATTGTAAGAGCTTTTACAAGTATGTAAAAAGGAAGAGAGTAGCAAAAGTAAACGTTGGCCCCTTAGAGACAGGAGAAATTATAATAGGAAATAAGGAAATGGCAGAGATGTTAAACAAATATTTTGTATCTGTCTTCACAGTAGAAAATACAAAAAGCATACCAGAAATAATGGGGAACCAAGGGGCCAGTGAGAGTGAGGAATTTAAAGTAATTAACATTAGTAGAGAAAAAGTACTAGAGAAACTAATGGGACTAAAAGCCAACAAATCCCCTGGACCCGATGGCCTACATCCTAGGGTTCTAAAAGAGGTGGCTGCAGAGATAGTGGATGCATTGGTTGTGATCTTCCAAAATTCCCGAGATTCTAGAACGGTCCCAGCAGATTAGAAGGAAGCAAATGTAACCCTGCTATTCAAGAAAGGAGGGAGAAAGAAAACAGGGAACTACAAGCCAGTTAGCCTGACATCAGTCGTGGGAAAATGCTGGAATCCATTATTAAAGAAGTGGTAACAGGGCACTTAGAAAATCATAATATGATTAGGCAGAGTCAACATGAAAGGGAAATCGTGTTTGACAAATTTATTAGAGTTTTTTGAGGATGTAACTAGCAAGGTAGATAAAAGGGAACCAGTGGATGTAGTATATTTGGATTTTCAAAAGGCATTCGATAAGGTACCACATAAAAGGTTCTTATGCGAGATCAGGACTCATGGGTTTGGGGGTAATATATTAGCATGAATAGAGGATTGGTTAATGACAGAAAACAGAGAGTAGGGATAAAAGTGTCATTTTCAGGTTGGCAGGCTGTAACTAGTGGGGTACCGCAAGGATCAGTGCCTGGGGCTCAGCTATTTACAATCTATATTAATGACTTAGTTGAAGGGACCGAGTGTAATGTATCCAAGTTTGCTGACGATACAAAGCTAGGTGGAAAAGTAAGCTATGAGGAGGACACAAAGAGTCTGCAAAGGGATATAGACAGGTTAAGTGAGTGGGCAAGAAGGTGGCAGATGGAGTATAATGTGGGGAAATGTGAGGTTATTCACTTTGGTAGGAAGAATAGAAAAACAGATTATTTATGAAATGGTGTGAAACTATAAAATGTTGGTGTTCAGAGAGATTTGGGTGTCCTCGTACAGGAAACAAAAAGTTAACATGCAGGTACAGCAAGCAATTAAGAAGGCAAATGGCACGTTGGTCTTTATTGCAAGGGGGTTGGAGTACAAGAGTAAGGAAGTCTTACTACAATTATACAGAGCTTTGATGAGACCATACCTGGAGTACTGTGTACAGTTTTGGTTTCCTTACCTGAGGAAGGATATACCTGCCTTAGAGGCGGTGCAACCAAAGTTCACTAGATTGATTCCTGGGATGAGAGGGTTGTCCTATGAGGAGAGATTGAGTAGAATTGGCCTATACTCTCTGGAGTTTAGAAGAACGAGAGGTGATCTCATTGAAACATGTAAGATTCTGAGGGTGCTTGACAGGGTAGATGCTGAGAGGTTGTTTCCCCTGGCTGGAGATTCTAGAACTAGGGCGCATGGTCTCAGGATAAGGAGGTGGCCATTTAAGACTGAGATGAGGAGGAATCTCTGCACTCAGAGAGTTGTGAATCTTTGGAATTCTCTACCCCAGAGGGCTGTGTATGCTCAGTCACTGAGTATATTCAAGACTGAGATCGATAGATTTTTGGACACTAAGGAAATCAAGGGATATGGGTATCCGGCGGGAAAGTGGAGTTGAGGTTGAAGATCAGCCATGATCTTATTGAATGGCGGAGCAGGCTCAAGGGGCCATATGGCCTACTCCTGCTCCTATTTCTTATGTTCTTATGTTCTGGGTAAAGAAGTTACTCCTGAATTTCCTATTGGATTTATTAGTGACTATCTTATATTTATGGCCCCTTATTTTGGTCTCCCCCACAAGTGGAAGCATCTTCTTTACATCCACACTATCAAACACTTTCATTATCTTAAAGACCTCTACATCCACCCCTCAGCCTTCTCTTTTCTAGAGAAAAGAGTCCCAGCCTGTTCAATCTTTCCTGATAGGTACAACCTCTCAGTTCTGGTATTATTCTAATAAACCTTTTTTGCACCTTCTTCAGTGCATCTATATCCTTTTTATAAAATGGACACCAGAACTGTGCACAGTTTGACCACGTTGTGACTTTCAAAAACAACAGAGCAGCCTAAGTTATATGGCAGAGTAACGTGAGGTAGATGCCAATCCAATATACGCCTGGAACATATATTGTAACATGTATGAGATCCAGTTAGAAACATAGAAAATAGGAGCAGGAGTAGGCCCTTCGAGCCTGCTCCGCCATTCAATATGATCATGGCTGAACCTCTATCTCAATATCATATTCCCGCTCTCTCCCCATATCCCTTGATGCCTTTTTTTGTCTAGAAATCTTTCTAGCTCCTTCTTAAATATATTCAGTGACTTGGCCTCCACAGCCTTCTGTGGTAGAGAATTCCACAGGTTCACCACCCTCTGAGTGAAGAAATTTCTCCTCTTCTCAGTCCTAAATATCCTACCCCATATCCTGAGACTGTGACGCCTCGTTCTGGACCCCCCAGCCAGGGGAAACATTGTCCCTGCATCTAGTCTGTCTAGCCCTGTCACAATTTTATATGTTTTAATGAGATCCCCTCTCATTCTTCTGAACTCGAGTGAATACAGGCCGAGTCGACCTAATCTCTCCTCATATGACAGTCCTGCCATCCCAGGAATCAGTCTGGTGAACCTTCGCTGCACTCCCTCTATGGCAAGTATATCCTTTCTTAGGTAAGGAGACCAAAAATGCACACAATATTCCAGGTGTGGTCTCACCAAGGCCCTGTATAACTGCAGTAAGACATCCTTGCTCCTGTACTCAAATCCTCTTGCAATGAAGGCTAACATACCATTTGCCTTCCTAACTGCTTGCTGCACCTGCATGTTTGCTTTCAGTGACTGGTGTACAAGGACACCCAAGTCCCTTTGTACATCAACATTTCCCAATCTATCACCATTTAAATAATACTCTGCCTTTCTGTTTTTCCTTCCAAAGTGGATAACTTCACATTTATTCACATTTTATTGCATCTGCCATGTATTTGCCCATTCAGTCACCTTGTCTAAATCACCTTGAAGCCTCTTTGCATCCTCCTCATATCTCACGATCCGACCTAGTTTTGTGTCATCAGCAAACTTGGAAATATTACATTTGGTTCCCTCATCCAAATCATTGATATATATTGTGAATAGCTGGGGCCCAAGCACTGATCCCTGCGGTACCCCACTAGTCACTGCCTGCCACCCCAAAAAAGACTCATTTATTCCTACTCTCTGTTTCCTGTCTGTTAACCAATTTTCAATCCATGCCAGTATATTACCCCCAATCCCCAATTTTTATTGATGTTTTAAAAACAAGTTGTGTGCAGCAGCCTTTCCAAAGATGCATATTGATAAATGCTATGTAAACATCTACTTTCCAAATCTTAAGACATAAAAAAGTTACATAGAAGCATACGGCACACAAGGAGGCCATTCAGCCCATCGTGCCTGTGCCGGCTGTTTGAAAGAGCTATCCAATTAGTCCCACTCCCTCGCTCTCTGGACACTGTGACAAAGAAGGAGAGATTAGGAGGGGTGGCCAAAACCTTGGTTAAAGAGATGGGTTTTAATGAGCATCTTAAAGGAGGAGAGGGAGGTGGCGGAGAGGTTTAGATAGGGAATTCCAGAGAATTGGACCTAGGTGGTTGAAAGCATGGCCAGCAATGGGAGGGGTTTGCACAAGAGGAACAAAGAGTTTGGGAGGGTTGTAGGAGGTAGCAGGGATGGGAGTGGTGAGGGATTTGGAGGGATTTGAAGATGAGGACAAGAACTTTAAATTTGAGCGGACCAAATGATTGCCTGATTGCTGAAAATGTAACAGTATCTGCTTAACATCAGCTACACGGGAATACAAGGTTTACTTAGGTTGCCAGCTACAGTTCGCCAAACAGATTGGTTCCATCACCAATCTGTCAAAGACACTGGTCCGTACCAGCCATCCTTCTCTGTGTAGGCGCTCAGAGCACCTCGGAATCCAGAGACAGCCAACACGGGATTGTGGGAAGTCTTGAATGTCAATCTTGCTGATGTGCCATTTCTGTCAGAAGCTCACCCTGGTGGGGCCTGTCTAGTTTTATCACATTCAGCAGGTGTTTGTTAAAGTCAAACCTCTTGCATTGTGAGTAGTTTATATTACACATTGCTTAGAAATCTTAAAATTTACCTTAGATTGCAACGCAGTGAATGTTAGAGTTCCAGTTGTTCAATGAATCACAGCACATGTTAGGTTAGCTGAAAATATTTGGGAACATAGGAACATACGAAAATAGGAACAGGTGTAGGCCATTTAGCCCCTCGAGCCTGTTCTGCCATTCAATGAGATCATGGCTGACCTGTGACCTAACTCCATATACTCACCTCAGCCCCATATCCTTTAATACCTTTGGCTAACAAAAATCTATCAAGCTCAGGTTTAAAATTAACAATTGAGCTAGCATCAACTGCCGGTTGCGAAAGAGAGTTCCAAACTTCTACCACCATTTTCTTGTAGAAGTGTATCCTAACTTCACTCCTGAAAGTCCTGGCTCTAATTTTTAGGCTATGTCCCCTAATCCTAGACTCCCCAACCAGCGGAAATAGTTTCTCTCTATCTACCCTATCAGTTCCTCTTAATATTTTGAAAACATCGATTAGATCACCCCTTAATTTTCTAAATTCCAGGGAATACAGCCCTAATTTATGTAATCTCTCCTCGTAATTAGCCTTTTTGATTTATTTTCTGTACCTGTCCATGACATTTAATGATCTTAGTACATGGACCACTAAGTCTCTTTGGGCCTCCACTGTTTCGAGCTTTTCACCATTTACAAAGTACTCTGATCTATCCTTTTTAGGTCCAAAGTGGATGACCTCACACCTACCTACATTGAAATCCATTTGCCACAGTTTTGCTCATTCACTTAATCTATTAATATCTCTCTAATTTTATGCTTCCATCTACACTGCTTACAATGCTGCCTCTCTTTGTGTCAATGGCAAACATGGATATGTGGCTCTCTATCCCGTCATTAAAGTCATTAATAAATACAGTGAATAGTTGAGGCCCCAACACAGATCCCTGTGGGACACCACTAGTCACATCCTGCCATTACGAGTACCTGCCCATTATCCCTACTCTCTGTCTCCTGCCGCTCAGCCAATTTCCTAACCAGGTCAATAATTTGCCCTCAATTCCATGAGCTTCAACTTTAGCTAATAGTCTCTTATGAGGGACTTTATCGAATGCCTTCTGGAAATCCATATAAATAACATCCATAGACATTCCCCTGTCCACTACTTTAGACACCTCTTCAAAAAATTCAATCAGGTTCGTCAGGCATGACCTACCCTTTACAAATCCATGCTGGCTCTCTCTGATCAGCTGAAAATTTTCAAGGTGTTCAGTCACTCTATCCTTAATTATAGACTCGTAATTTCCCGACAACAGATGTTAGGCTAACTGGTCTATAATTCCCTGGTTTCCCTCTTTCACCTTTCTTAAATAGCAGAGTGACATGTGGGAGATTTATGCCTGAGTGTTTTCCAAACAGCTCAGCATGTATTACTTTGGTTTACTGGTAGCATTCTTGCCTCTGAGTCAGACGGCTGTGGGTTCAAGCTCCTCCACAATGACTTGACTACATAATAAGAACATAACAACATAAGAAATAGGAGCAGGAGTAGGCCAATCAGCCCTTCGAGCCTGCTCTGTCATTCAATAAGATCATGGCTGATCTGATCCTAACCTCAAATCTAAATTCATGTCCAATTTCCTGCCCGCTCCCCGTAACCCCTAATTCCCTTTACTTCTAGGAAACTGTCGATTTCTGTTTTAAATTTATTTAATGATGTAGCTTCCACAGCTTCCTGGGGCAGCAAATTCCACAGACCTACTACCCTCTGAGTGAAGAAGTTACTCCTCATCTCAGTTTTGAAAGAGCAGCCCCTTATTCTAAGATTATGCCCCCTAGTTCTAGTTTCACCCATCCTTGGGAACATCCTTACCGCATCCACCTGATCAAGCCCCTTCACAATCTTATATGTTTCAATAAGATCGCCTCTCATTCTTCTGAACTCCAATGAGTAGAGTCCCAATCTACTCAACCTCTCATCATATGTCCACCCCCTCATCCCTGGGATTAGCCGAGTGAACCTTCTTTGTACTGCCTCGAGAGCAAGTATGTCTTTTCTTAAGTATGGACACCAAAACTGTATGCAGTATTCCAGGTGCGGTCTCACCAATACCTTATATAACTGCAGCAATACCTCCCTGTTTTTATATTCTATCCCCCTAGCAATAAAAGCCAACATTCCGTTGGCCTTCTTGATCACCTGCTGCACCTGCATACTAACTTTTTGATTTTCTTGCACTAGGACCCCCAGATCCCTTTGTACTGCAGTACTTTCCAGTTTCTCGCCATTAAGATAATAACTTGCTCTCTGATTTTTCCTGCCAAAGTGCATAACCTCACATTTTCCGATATTGTATTGCATCTGCCAAATCTCCGCCCACTCACCCAGCCTGTCTATATCCCCTTGTAGGTTTTTTATGTCCTCCTCACTCTCTACTTTCCCTCCCATCTTTGTATCATCTGCAAACTTTGATATGTTACACTCGGTCCCCTCCTCCAAATTGTTAATATAGATTGTAAAGAGTTGGGGACTCAGCAATGACCCCTGCAGAACACCACTGGCTACTGGTTGCCAGTCCGAGAATGAACCATTTATCCCAACTCTCTGCTTCCTGTTAGATAACCAATCCTCCACCCATGCCAGAATATTACCCCCAATCCAGTGATTCTTTATCTTGAGCAATAATCTTTTATGTGGCACCTTGTCGAATGCCTTCTGGAAGTCTAAATACACTACGTCCACTGGTTCCCCTTTATCCACCCTGTACGTTATGTCCTCAAAGAACTCAAGCAAATTTGTCAGACATGACTTCCCCTTCATAAAGCCATGCTGACTTGGTCCTATTAAATTATGTTTATCCAAATGTTCTGCTACTGTCTCCTTAATAATAGACTCCAAAATTTTACCCACCACAGATGTTAGGCGAACTGGTCTATAGTTTCCAGCCTTCTGCCTACTACCCTTTTTAAATAAGGGTGTTACATTAGCAGTTTTCCAATCTGCCGGGACCTTTGCCGAGTCCAGAGAATTTTGGAAAATTATTACCAAAGCATCCACAATCCCTACTGCCACTTCCCTCAAGACCCTAGGATGTAAGCCATCAGGTCCAGGGGATTTATCCGCCTTGAGTCCCATTAATTTACTGAGTACCAATTCCTTGGTGATTTTAATTGTATTTAGCTCCTCCTCCCCTAGAGCCCCCTGTTTGTCCAGTGTTGGGATATTCTTAGTGTCCTCTACCGTAAAGACTGAAACAAAATATTTGTTCAGCATTTTTGCCATCTCCATGTTTCCCACCATTAATTTCCTGGTCACATCCTCCAAGGGACCTACGTTTGCCTTAGCCATCCTTTTTCTTTTTATATAACTATAGAAACTCTTCCTATCTGTTTTTATATTTTTTGCTAATTTATTTTCATAATCTATCTTCCCTTTCTTAATCAATCCTTTAGTTACTTTTTGCTGTCTTTTGAAGACTTCCCAATCTTCTATCCTCCTACTAAGTTTGGCTACCTTGTATGTCCTTGTTTTTAGTCGGATACTATCCTTAATTTCTTTACTTAGCCACGGATGGCTGTCATTTCTTTTACACCCTTTTTTCCTCAGTGGAATATATATTTTTTGAAAGTTGTAAAATAACTCCTTAAATGAACACCACTGCTCATGTACCGTCTTACCCTTTAATCTATTTTCCCAGTCCACTTTAATCAATTCCGCTCTCATACCATCATAGTCTCCTTTATTCAAGCTTAGTACACTTGTTTGAGAACCAACCTTCTCAGCCTCTAATTGGATATGGAATGTAACCATGTTATGGTCACTCATTCCAAGGTGATCCCTAACTAGGACATTATTAATTAATCCTGGCTCATTACACAGGACCAGGTCCAAGGTTGCTTGCCCCCTTGTAGGATCAGTTACATACTGCTCAAGAAATCCATCCCTAATACACTCAATAAACTCTTCCTCAAGGCTGCCCTGCCCAATTTGATTTGTCCAGTCAATATGATAGTTAAAATCCCCCATAATTATAGCTGTTCCCTTATTACATGCCCTGACTATTTCCTGATTAATACTTCTTCCAGCAGAGTTGCAACTATTAGGAGGCCTATATACCTCGCCCACTGGTGTTTTTTCCCCTTATTATTCCTTATCTCTACCCAAACTGTTTCATTATCCTGATCCTTTGTCCCAATATCATTTCTCTGTATTACAGTGATTCCTTCCTTTATTAACATAGCCACCCCACCTCCCCTTCCTTCCTGCCTGTCCTTCCTGATTGTTAAATACCCTGGCATATTTAATTCCCAGTCGTTGTCACCCTGCAGCCATGTTTCTGTAATGTCCACAAGATCATACCCATACGTAGTTATTTGTGCCGTTAACTCGTCCATTTTGTTACGAATGCTACGTGCATTCAGATAAAGAACTTTCAAATATGTTTTGTGACACTTAGTTCCTGCTTTTTCCTTTTTTAACACTTTACCTTTTACTCCATACCTTCTGTCCCTTCCTGACACGCTTTCCTCTGTCTCCCTGCTCAGGTTCCCAACCCCCTGCCACAGCTTTGATGCTGGGTTAATCGCCTTACGCCTTCTAGTTTTTATTTTATCTGTCGTGCCTAAAGTACACTTTCTTTCCGCTGCTCTACGCTTTTCCCTTTCACTTGTTCACTTAATCTAGACTAATACCCCAGTGCAGTACTGAGGGAGTGCTGTACTGTCGGAGGTGCCACCTATTGGATGAGATGTTATACCTGAGACCCCGTCAGTCATAATCTAATCACTGGTGTAACTTATGTTTGATTATTCTAGCTTGATCTGTAAATAAGTTTATGGTTAAATACCCCATGGTATTATTCGAAGAACAGCAGGGGAGTTCTCCCCAATGTCCTGGCCAATATTTATCCCTCGATCCAACATCACTAAAACAGATTATCTGGGCATTTATTTCACTGTTGTTTTTGAGACCTTGCTGTGCACAAATTGGCTGCTGTGTTTCCATATATTACAACAGTGACTACACTTCAAAATTCTTAATTGGCTGTGAAACGCTTTGAGATGTCTCAAGATCGTGGAAATGCAAGTATTTCATTTCAGTATGACTTAGCGAAACATTTCAGATACAGAAAGAAATGGAGAGAATGGCAACCTGCCTTAATTTATTCAGGTCAATCCCCTAAATTATTGCTTTACTCATTGTACACTGATATATTCCAGCTGGATTTCATTCAGAGCAGGAATGCAAACATCACTTCGGCCTCCAACATAAACTCTGGTCTCCTTGCCATTGATTTCATTCCCTTCCCCAGCCGCTGTCCAAGGTTGAACAAACCTAGGCTTCCAGCTCGACCCTGAACTGAGTTTCAGATCACATATTCTGCAAGACCTCCTAATTCCATTCCCACCGTTACCTCAGCAGAAACAATATTGACTCTTCCTGGGTATAAAGGGAGCAGGTTGCCAGGAGCTGAGAGGAGGTTTGGGTCTGGGCCCTGTGACTGGACAGGAGCACAGGGCTAGGGCCTGGGGCTGGGGCTGGGTTGTAGGTGGATGCCTTTTCTCACACTGACACAGAGACATGATCCAACTGGAACTAGCGCTTCTGGAAGCTGCTACAATTGCGTGGCCAAGTGAGCGAGGGAGGCTGAGGGCTTGGGGCTGGGAATGGAAGGGAGCCGTTGACTGGGCTCCGAGAGAGAGCAGAAGGGCTGAGGCCTGAGAAGGAAGGATTTGGGGGAGGCAGAACCTTGGGTTAGTAGGGAGCATGAGCTAGGTCTGACCCAGGAGAGAGTGGGAGCATAGAGATGGGAGCAACTGGGAATGATGAGGTCTTACACTTATACTGGGAGAGGGCAGGAAGACTAGAGCCTGGCTCTGGGTCTGGATCTGGGTCTGGGAGGGCGCAAGAACACTAGAACCCGACTTTGGATCTGGATCTGGATCTGGGTCTGGGTCTGAGTCTGGGAGGGAGTAGGAAGACTAGAGCCTGACCCTGGGTCTGGGTCTGGATCTGGGTCTGGGAGGGGAGCAGGAACACTAGAGCCCGACATTGGGGCTGGATCTAGATCTGGGTCTGGGTCTGGATCTGGAACTGGAAAGGGAGCAGTGACACCAGGAACTTCTTTGGCTCAACTGCAATTCTCTTTTCATTCCGCTCTCATCTCGTGAGGGCACTGGCACATACTGAAGAAAAGTTCCATGGATGCCAGCAGGCTCATGTATCTCCTCCAAATGCTCATTCTTCTTATACGATCCTAGACAGTGAGTATCTCAACACTGTTAGACTTTTTGAGGTGTCACAGCCGAGCTTAATCCTGTCCTTACTGGATATGCACACATGCAACGAGTTATTGGAGAGCATTCATGAGAGAGAACCCTTGATGATTTTTTTTTCTCCTCTCTAGCCTGGGACGCTTTGAAGTATTTGAAGTGCCCTCATCAATGCCCTGGCTGAGATCAACGAACTCACACCAGACCATGCATCAAAAATGGGACCTTCCCGATTTGTAGAGGACAGTATCTCACCAGGCAGTGCCCATCACATCCTGAATCATCTTTGAGTAGATTATTGAGGAACACGTCAACAGAAACTTTTTCAAATGGAGCAGTTTTATTGAGCAATGTTGACGTAGGCCGAACAATGCAAAGGGATCTTCTGATTACATTCAAACCTGCTGCAGAAATACCTGGGTGACAGATAGGCAACAAAACTGTTTAACCTTTAACCTTAATTGTGTGCTATTTGGATGTTGAGATTTCTCATTTCTGCATGGGCCCGTCCTACTGGGCAGTGTCTGTCACTGTGCTTTCTATGATTTGCTGGCTGTGGCTGCCTCTCCCTCAAAAAGCTGTTGAGTCTAGGGATCAATTGAAAATTTCAAAACTGAGACCGATGGATTTTTGTTAGGCGAGGGTATTAAAGGTTACGGAACCAAGGCGGGCAAATGGAGTTGAGGTACAGATCAGCCATGAATCTAATTGAATGGTGGAACAGGCTCGGGCGGCTGAATGGCCTGCTCCTGTTCCTATGTACCTATAATATGGGTTGGGAATGGGTTGGAGTTTGGGGGCGGACAGGGAAGAGGGCAATAGTCCCAGCCTGCCGGAACTCTGACCCGACGAGGAGAATCTCTCCCAACTCACCCCACCCCCCGATGAGCTCTGGAGTTGGCTGTTTGCTGCAAAATTCCTGACCACTTGGGCTTTTTTTGAAGAGGTTGTCAGAGTGGAGAGTGACGAGGTCATCCAGGAGAGTGCGCTCCTGTGTTACTGAGCTTCCTGGGTCACGTTGCTCTGTTAATGAGTCCTTGGGTTGGGCTCACTGAGCCTTTAATATATTGTTGCTATGCTACTGAGCCCCCGGACGGTGTTATGGTGTCTCTGGGGTGCTGCTGTTGTGTTACTGAGTCCCTCGTGTTGTGTAGCTATGCAGCTGAGCCCATGGGGAGTGAGTAAAACTGTTGTTTCCTCCTAATCGAGTGATGGTACCTCTCGGCAAAAACAATTTTCTTCTTGAACCTTTCACCTGTCGTCCGCTAAAAAAAAAAAATGGCTCTGGCCCCGGTTCGGTTTTGTGGCCGCCCTCCGACACCTCGTCCGAGTGGCCACGCTTTAGACGTAAGCCCAGAGAGCTAATGGGTCATGAAGGGCATCGCAGCCGAACATGATCCAAACCTCACCCAACACTCGCACACTTTCCAAGAGGGGTCAAGGGCTCTAGAACTCCCGAGACTCTATTAATAAAAGGTTTGTACCCGATGGCTGTGATCCCCAAAGCACCATGACCAATTAAACAAAGTTAAACGTGTGGAAGTATTATGTGGCATAAAGAAAGCAACCAGTGTACTGGGGAGACCTGAAGATTCCAAGTTCAATTGCCAGTCTGTGCTGGTGATCACGCCCATTAGATGGTGTATCCAGTGACTCCCATACTGGAAAGTCAGACTGTGGACTGCAAGTGAGGGCGGGATCAGGCCCAGCTGCGATGCCACACAAGGTCGAATAGCTTACCAACCCTCCCTGTCTAGTCTCACACATAACTTGGGCACGATAACATCAATGGAGGGGTGATGCCCATGAAACCAGTGTGACAACACACTCAAACAATGTGCAAATCCAGTCAAACCTTCGTCACTACGTTAAAGGCGCTACATAAATGCAAGTTGTTGTTGTCACCTGTTATGGAGTTTGTGTAACAGGTCAGGCTTCCTCCTAACACTTTTGCGTCTCAAGACAAAAAGGCTTTTTCTATAAGCAGATCTACTCTCCACAGTCCGAAACCTAGATCCAAGAAATGAATAATGTGCCCAGGATTAATAATTTAGGTGCCAGCCTTGGCTCAGTGAGAGCATGCTCACCTCTGAGTCAGGAGATCATGGGTTCATAGACCCACTCAAGACACTAGAGCACATAATCTAGGCTGACACTTCAGTGCAGTACTGAGGGAGTGCTGCACTGTCGGAGGCGCTGTCTTTCGGATAAGACGTTAAACTGAGGCTCCGTCGGCTATCTCAAGTGGACGTAAAAGATCCCATGGCACTATTTAAAGACCAGGGGGGTTCTCCCAGGTGTCCCGGCCAATAATTATCCCTCAACCAACATCACTAAAACAGATTATCTGGTCATTATCTCATTGCTGTTTGCTGTGTGCAAATTGGCTGCCACGTTTCCTACATTACAACACTTCAAAAGTACCTCCTTGGCTGCAAAGCGCTTTGGGGCGTCCTGTGGTCATGAAAGGCGCTATATAAATGCAAGTTCTTTCTTTCCTTTCCTGGTATGTCTCGGAGACCTTACCCTGAGCGATTGGACTGTCTCTCTGCGACTTGTTTAATATCACAGCTCAAACCCACCAATGTGGTGCAGGGAGGACTGCAAGCCGATGGATTGTGTTTATACTGCCCACCTGCACTCGGAAACAGAGTTTTGAGCGGTGCTAAAATGCAGTACAACAACAACAACTTGCATTTATATAGCGCCTATAACGTCGTAAAACATCCCAAGGCGTTTCACAGGGGCGTCATCAGACAAAATTTGACACCGAGCCACATAAGGAGACTTTAGGACAGGTGACCAAAAGCCTGGTCAAAGAGGTAGGTTTTAAGGAGCGTCATAAAGGTGGAGAGAGTGATAGAGAGGCGGAGAGATTTATGGAGGGAATTCCTCCCTCGGCATGGCCGCCAATGGTGGGCCGAAGGAAATTGGGGATGGGCAAGAGGCCAGAATTGGAGGAGCGCAGAGATCTCGGAAGGATGTAGGGCTGGAGGAGATTACAGAGATAGGGAGGGACGAGGCCACAGAGGGATTTGAACACAAGGATGACAATTACAGCTTCAGTCTGTATGTGGTTCTGCTCACTTGCATCTGACGGTGAAATCTATAAAGGTAGAAAAAAGTCAAATGGAAAGCCAGACTCTTGGTAACATTGCACTGGCCAAAGAGGCAGATTCCACACAAAACATTGTGTCACAGTGACACCAACATGTACGGTTAATGCAGTATCAGACCAGGACCTAAATGGTAACTCTTTATTTTTCTGATTCTGTGCCGATCTTGGGGCTGTAATTAATAAAGACTGTATTCGTAGGGCTCCTGGGTTAGTGCTGATGAGTGGTGTGTTTTACATTGGCCCTGCTCTCCTCCCAGCAGTCTGAAGCTAAATTGCTTTAGTCTGAGTAACCAGAAGCCAGGCTCCACCTTCTCGGAGAGGCCTCTGCACTTTGATTTGCCTGCCGCTTGTTGGCCTCCTCCAAAGGTTACTTGAAGTCATTGCACTGACACAGTAATTGCCGGGGAACGAAAGCCACAGGCAGAGGCCATGTCGAGGCAGGGGTGGGGGAGGAAGAAAGGAAAGGGGGATCGACAGACAGGCTGGATTACTCAGAATCGCCTGATGTTTCGGAGCACAAACAACACCGCCCTTATCGTACCTTGTGCTGCGCCTGTAACAGTCTAGTCTCTCCAGTAATCTGTGGCCAAATTGCACAAATCACTGACTGCATAATCCACCAGAATGAATAAAGTTGCTTTAGTGGACTTGAGAAGGCTGTAAGTGTGTGCTGTAACTGTGGGGTAGCTGTAGCCCCTTTGTGGAATCACAGTCTCGCTGTGTGTAAACAGATGTGGTCGGATCTACAGCAGGAGAAAAAGTAACTGGGAATTATACCGGGCAACTGCTGAATTTACTGGAAGCCCTGGGACTGTTTGTGTGAGATTAATAACAGCAGGCAACAGCTGGAGCCCCTGACATGTTGTTTATCCCCTTCCATGGCACCCCGAGTCCTGAGATTCTCCATAATGCCACATTCTGTGCCCTGTTCGTTTTCCTCCCCTTTTTTCTCTGCTGGATTGTACTGACGCTTGCTGGGGTACAGTCCCACAGGCACCCTCCAGCACTTCACCCAAATGGCTATTCTTCATTTGCAGGCCTAGAGTGTGGCCAACCTGCTCCACCACGTTCCAGCGGAGACAATGGGAGTGGGAACCCTGGATGCTTCTTCACGTCCCCCTGCCCGCAGGGTCCTGAGGCCAAGTTAGCGATCCCCAACTACCACCCCAGGAAGCTATTCAACCATGGAAGGCTTCACGAGCACGTCCTCACCCACTTCCAACAGGGGTTGCTGGACAGGTCAGTAGTGGGACCCCGAGTTGATTTTTTGACTCCCGAACTCATGGGTGCCGAGGCCAATTTAACGACTTAACCATCACCCCAGCTGCGATCATCTTTCCGGCCTGCGTGCTACACCAAAGAGTGCCTGTTCCATTCATTTTTAAAGATAAAACACATTTAAAGGACAGCACATTCAACTGAATCCACCTTACTATGATGTAATGTGCCAACAAAACCAAATGTACCTGCAGAAAGCAGTTTTATGTTCTCAATAAAAGCACTGGTTAGAGAACTGACCGATACTCCAATCCCTCCATCTATCTCTGTAACATCCTCTAGCCCTACAACCCTCCGAGATCTCTGCATTCCTTCAACTCTGGCCTCTTGTGCATCCGCATTTCTTTCACTCCACCATTGGCGACCGTGCCTTCAATCATCTAGGCCCTAAGCTCTGGAATTCCCTTTTTCTTCAGCTCGGTGTCAAATTTTGTTTGATAATCACTCCTGTGAAGCACCTTGGGGTGTTTTACTACGTTAAAGGTGCTATATAAATGCAAGTTGTTGTTGATACACACATATACCAACAGGCGCCCATACACATATTCACATATACCAACTGGCGCCCATACACATATTCACATATACCAACAGGCACCCACACACATATTCACATATACCAACACACAACCACACACATATTCACATATACCAACAGGCACCCACACACATATTCACATATACCAACAGGCACCCACACACATATTCACATATACCAACAGGCACCCACACACATATTCACATATACCAACACACAACCACACACATACACCAACACACCACATACATATACCAGCACGCATCCACACACAAATGCCAACACACGCCCACACACATACACCAAGTATCCACACACATATACCAACATGCATCCACACACATATACTAACATGTGTCCACACACATATACCAACATGCAATCACACACATGTACCAACATGCATCCACACAAAATATACCAACAGGCACCCACACACATATACCAACACACATCCACACACATATACCAATATATGCCTACATGCATATACCAACACACAACCACACACATATACCAACACACAACCACACACATATACCAATAGGAACTCACACACATACATCAGCACGCACTCACACACGTATACCAACACGCACCCAGACGATTATACCAACACGCACCCAGACACATATAGACATATGTACATACATACACGTATACCAACACACATCCACACACATTCCAGCTGGAGTTGCCGAGCACTGATCGATCCCTGTAATATTGTCTGGCTCTCTCTGCCTAACCCAGCGTGCTGAGGCTAATTGTAAACTTCACCCTGACTGAGATCAGTGATCTCATCACTGACCCGGGGGACTTTCCAAGTGTGCATGAAAATAGAAATCAGTTTCTTTTCCCGCACTGACCATTGCCCTGACTTACAGAGTGGTTTTTAATGACCAATCAGATCTGCAGCCATGACTTCACGCTCATCACCCCACAAAAGTTGCTTTGTGCCTGACTAAATTGGCCACATAATAGGGCTGGGATTTTTTGTGAAAAGTATTATGCGAGGAGGGTGCTCTGTAGCAATAGCTGCACAAAACAAAACCAGCACTGTTTCTGTCATGCAGTTTGTGCTGCTGATAGACTTTAACATCTGGCAACTTCACGCAGCCTGCCTTAAAGGGAGAATCTCGTTCTGTGTCCTCCCCCTCCTCCTCCTCCTCCTCGTCCCCTTCCTCTTCCTGCCCCCATTTCCCTGGTGGAAATGTTGCGTCAGCTCGCCTGCAGGGTTACTCCAGGTCATTCATGCTTTCACTCGAGTTCACACTGGCTGACAGAAAGCACGAGAGCTCCTGATGAAACCAGGGCCAATGAGGAAAAGGCAGGGCACCTTGTCTGATTTGCCTGAGCCAATCCAAGCGGGCCTGCTGACGGTTTTTTTGAATGTAATGAATATGAATCAGGTGTTGCTGGTGTGATAAAGGGTCAGGATGATGCAGCCCTGTGGGGATGTCAGCAACTGGTAACATCTGACCGGCGAAAAAGTGATTGCTCCATTTAAAAGGACGAGCCCTGACGGCTGAGTTGGAATCAACTGCTGATTAATGCTTTCGAAACCAGCCGCAGCTCTGTGCTGCTTCCAGATATTTCAGGAGAGTTGCTGCCTGTGCCCCGGGTAGTGGGTCAGCATTGTTGGATGACGGAGGGATTTAAAAGCCCACGTGTTGGTTTATTCCGAAGCTGCCAGCACTCTTCTCCCGTGTGAACCACCCAACTCTCAATCTGCGTTTTGTTCATTGTTAACGGGGTTTTTTTATAACCTTCCCCCCTTGGATTTTTCCCGTTTAAGTATTTCTGCCAATCTGTTGCTTCTTGCTATATCTACGGCTGTGTTTATGTGTGGGAGAACCCCCTGTCTATCGACACACATCCAGGACCCCAGGGTATATACACACGGGCCCTGGGATCCCAGAGTCTAGACGCAGGCCCGGGACACCCAGGGTATATACCCACGGGCCCTGGGATCCCAGAGTCTAGACACACCCAGGACCCCAGGGTATAGACACAGGCCCTGGGATCCCAGAGTCTAGACACAGGCCCGGGACCCCAGGGTATATACACACGGGCCCTGGGATCCCAGAGTCTAGACACACCCAGGACTCCAGGGTATAGACACAGGCCCTGGGATCCCAGAGTCTCGACACAGGCCCGGGACCCCAGGGTATAGACACAGGCCCTGGGATCCCAGAGTCTAGCCACACCCAGGACCCCAGGGTATAGACACAGGCCCTGGGATCCCAGAGTCTAGACACAGGCCCGGGACCCCAGGGTATAGACACAGGTCCTGGGATCCCAGAGTCTAGACGCAGGCCCGGGACACCCAGGGTATATACACACGGGCCCTGGGACCCCAGTGTCTAGACACAGGACCAGGACCCCCAGTGTATATACACACGGGCCCAGGGATCCCAGAGTCTAGACACGCCCAGGACCCCAGGGCATATACACACGGGCCCTGGGACCCCAGAGTCCAGACACAGGCCTGGGACCTCAGGATATATACACAGGCCCAGGACCTCCAGGGTATATACACATAGGCCCTGGGATCCCAGCGTCTGGACACAGGTCCAGGACCCCCAGGGTATATGCACACGGGCCCTGGGACCCCAGAGTCCAGACACAAGCCTGGGACCCCAGGGTTGCAGGTGGTGACTAGGTGGGGTACCACTGGGATCAGTGCTTAGGCCCCAGCTATTCACAATCTATATCAATGATTTGGATGAGGGAACCAAATGTAATATTTCCAAGTTTGCCGATGGCACAAAACTAGGTGGGATTGTGAGTTGTGAGGAGGATGCAAAGAGGCTTCAAGGCCATTTAGACAAGTTGAGTGAGTGGGCAAATACATGGCAGATGCAGTATAATGTGGATAAATGTGAAATTATCCACTTCGGAAGGAAAAACAGAAAGGCAGAGTATTATTTAAATGGTGATAGATTGGGAAATGTTGATGTCGAAAGGGACCTGGGTGTCCTTGTACACCAGTCACTGAAAGCAAACATGCAGGTGCAGCAAGCAGTTAGGAAGGCAAATGGTATGTTGGCCGTCAATGCAAGAGGATTTGAGTACAAGAGCAAGGATGTCTTACTGCAGTTATACAGGGCCTTGGTGAGACCACGCCTGGAGTATTGTGTGCAGTTTTGGTCTCCTTACTTAAGAGAGGATATACTTGCCATTGAGGGAATGCAGCGAAGGTTCACCAGACTGATTCCTGGGATGGCAGGACTGTCGTATGAGGAGAGATTGTGCGGACTAGGCTTGCATTCACCAGAGTTTAGAAGAATGAGAGGGGATCTCATTGAAACGTATAAAATTCTGACAGGGCTAGACAGACTGGATGCAGGGAGGATGTTTCCCCTGATTGGGGTTCTAGAATGAAGGGCCACAGTCTCAGGATACGGGGTAGGACATTTAGGACTGAGATGAGGAGAAATTTCTTCACTCAGAGGGTGGTGAACCTGTGGAATTCTCTGCCACAGAAGGCTGTGGAGGCCAATTCAATGAATATATTTAAGAAGGAGCTGGATAGATTTCTAGACACAAAAGACATCAAGGGGTATGGGGAGAGAGCGGGAATATGGTATTGAGATAGAGGATCAGCCATGATCATATTGAATGGCGGAGCAGGCTCGAAGGGCCAAATGGCCTACTCCTGCTCCTATTTTCTATGTTTCTATGGGGCAAGGTGACACTGAGATCTATAGAGACAACAATGTTCTTGGTTTGCTCAGTGATAATCACCTACTCTGCTGCCTGTATGCTATCTTGCACCAAGGCCCATTTACCCATCATCCCTATGCTCGCTGACCTACATTGGCTTCTGGTCCAGCAATGCTTCGATTTTAAAATTTTCATCCTTTTTTTGAAATCTCTCCATGGCCTCTCTCCCCAATGTTGTAACCTCCTCCAGCCCTACAACTCTCCGAGATCTCTGCGCTCCTCCAATTCTGGCCTCTTGCGCATCCTCGATTTTCATCACTCCACCAAATATAGAAACATTTGGTCTCCTACCTCTTTCCCTCCTCCCCCACCCTCCAAAAAATATTGGTTAAAAATATTTGCACAAAATCTACAATCTATTTGCAGAAAGGGTTCTCTGCAGGTTTAAAGGGGAAAATTGTTTCAGTGCCCATCGCACCTGTGTGGAGGTTGCTGGAGTGCTGAGAATGGGGGTGTGGGGGTAGGGAGGGAATCTATTTCCTCTCCCCTTCTTTCTGGACCCTAATTTGCAACTCTTCAGGACGCATGCATATGCATCTCTTTGACCAGATTAGAGAGCATACAAGATACTACAATCACTCCACTGACTTGTTGCAGGCAATACCACAAGGCACTACCATAGAAATCCAAACATCAGAAACGCAACTAGTAAAATTGGGTATTGCTCTCCAGCCAGTGCAACCTGTCGCTATTGAAAGTGATGTATGCTGACACGTGGTGGAAAAAGGCACCTGTAACCTCCGGTGACCTCAAGTGATGCATCCTGTTTGTGCCTGGAAGTACTGAATGTAGAAGTTGAGTGAAGCAGTCACTTTCACTTCCACTGAGATTGACCTCTGATGTTAGAATCATCGAATCATAGAAGTTTACAACATGGAAACAGGCCCTTCGGCCCAACATGTCCATGTCGCCCAGTTTATACCACTAAGCTAGTCCCAATTGCCTGCACTTGGCCCATATCCCTCTATACCCATCTTACCCATGAAACTGTCCAAATGCTTTTTAAAAGACAAAATTGTACCCGCCTCTACTACTGCCTCTGGCAGCTCGTTCCAGACACTCACCACCCTTTGAGTGAAAAAATTGCCCCTCTGGACCCTTTTGTATCTCTCTCCTCTCACCTTAAATCTATGCACCCTCGTTATAGACTCCCCTACCTTTGGGAAAAGATTTTGACTATCTACCTTATCTATGCCCCTCATTATTTTATAGACTTCTATAAGATCACCCCTAAACCTCCTACTCTCCAGGGAAAAAAATCTCAGTCTATCCAACCTCTCCCTATAAGTCAAACCATCAAGTCCCGGTAGCATCCTAGTAAATCTTTTCTGCACTCTTTCTAGTTTAATAATATCCTTTCTATAATAGGGTGACCAGAACTGTACACAATATTCCAAGTGTGGCCTTACTAATGTCTTGTACAACTTCAACAAGACATCCCAACTCCTGTATTCAATGTTCTGACCAATGAAACCAAGCATGCTGAATGCCTTCTTCACCACCCTATCCACCTGTGACTCCACTTTCAAGGAGCTATGACACCTCTCTGTCTGAACACGGTGATTGCCTTGGCAACGGGCAGTTGCAGAGGCAGTCTGTAAACACCATGTATTATTCAATATGTATAAATGCGTAGGCTTCAAGGAGATCTTGAAACATTTACCTGAGGAAGGAGAAAATCTCCGAAAGCTTGTGAATTTAAAATAAAATTGCTGGACTATAACTTGGTGTTGTAAAATTGTTTACAATTGTCAACCCCAGTCCATCACCGGCATCTCCACATCTGTACTCCTAGATCTCTTTGTTCTATAACTCTCCCCAACGCCCTACCATTAACGGAGTAGGTCCTGGCCCGATTCGATCTACCAAAATGCATCACCTCACATTTATCTAAATTAAACTCCATCTGCCATTCATCGGCCGACTGGCCCAATTTATCAAGATCCCGTTGCAATCCTAGATAACCTTCTTCACTGTCCACAATGCCACCAATCTTGATGTCATCTGCAAACTTACTAACCATGCCTCCTAAATTCTCATCCAAATCATTAATATAAATAACAAATAACAGCGGACCCAGCACCGATCCCTGAGGCACACCACAGATTGTCTTCTGTCGTCAATCCAATTTTGTATCCAATTGGCTACCTCACCTTGGATCCCGTGAGATTTAACCTTATGTAACAACCTACCATGCGGTACCTTGTCAAAGGCTTTGCTAAAGTCCATGTAGACCACGTCTACTGCACAGCCCTCATCTATCTTCTTGGTTACCCCTTCAAAAAACTCAATCAAATTCGTGAGACATGATTTTCCAATATACACAGGCCCAGGACCTCCAGGGTATATACGCACGGGCCCTGGGACCCCAGAGTCTAGACACAAGCCTGGGACCCTAGGGTATATGCATACAGTCCCAGGGCCCATAGTATCTAGACACAGGACCGGGACCCCAGGGTATGTACACACGGGCCCAGGGATCCCAGAGTCTAGACACAGGCCCAAAGCCCTCAGTGTATAAACACACAGGCCCAGGGCCCCCCTGAGAATATCAACACACTCCCAGGACACCCAGCGAGTATTGACACAGACCTGGCACTCCCAGTGCACATCCCATTCTTCACCTGCAGCCCAGACGCTGATTGTTAGCAGCCTATTGACCATGGTGGTCGTTGCAGCCAAAGCTGATCCTGTCCCTCCCCCCTGATAGCCATGTAACGCACACTTTACAATAGGGGACAGAGGACAGCGATCAGAAGCACACACCCTGGCTGGTTTTCCCCTCCCCAGGATCACTGGGGGCCAACTGTAGCGGCTCCCAACTCCTAGCCTGGCTGGGCTTGGCTAACTCGGCACAGTCTGGAGTCAAACCTGAGACGTCCTGGTCTATATGACTGGACCGCACTCAGTGATGCCTTCCCCACGGGGCCTTTAGGATGGGTTAGTTTGCTCTTTTTGTTCTGCCGCCCCTACTACATGGAGTCACAAGACAATCACAGATGAGGAAGGCCATTTGGCCCATCCTTTGGTTCATCCCTCCACAAAGACCCTACTGCCCACCCCACCCCCAATTGTTTCTTCAATGGTTCCAGGGTTTTTGTCTTCCTGATATTAGTCTTGATTTGCCTTTTCTCAGTTTGAACCTGTCTCACCTTGTCCTGCTATCTGTCCTAGTATCATTGATTTCAATAATTTCAGATCATAACCACTGCTCCCATTTTTTCGGACAACAAGTGCTGGTAATGGTTCTGCTGCTGCCATTCTACCACCACCTTCTCAAGGGCAATTAGGGATGGGCAATAAATGCTGGCCTCGCCAGCGACGCCCACATCCCATGAGCGAATAAAAAATTTTTTTACAGCTACTCCTGACCAATCTTTTGTTTCTTAACCTGTCCCATGACCACCCCCTTTGCCTTGCACCATCATTCCTTTTGTCATTTAATCACTCCTGCCCTCCACCCTATCACAGACCTTCCCTTTTGTTCTTTCCTTCACCACCCCCCTGCTCCCCCCAACCTTTCCCTGACTCTGTACTTGCTTAAAAACTTTAACTTTTTTAACATCTTCCAGTTCTGATGAAAGGTCCTCGACCTGAAACATTAACTGTTTCTTTCTCCACAGATGTTGCCTGACCTGCTGAGCTTCTCCAGCATTTTCTGTTTTTATTTCAGATTTCCAGCATCTGCAGTATTTTGCTTTTGATTTTGTCCTGGTATCAGTTTAGTTTGAAGTCATTTTCTGATGGACCATTACTATGCCATCTACTATCTCTATGAAGTTAGCTCTCAGGCACTTTCTTTCTCTTCAAGTTTCTGCTCATAACTCATTCATCTGATGCCAAGGACCTGCCTTATCCTTGGCTTTATTTCCACATTGTTGCCTCCTTCGCACTTGGCTGATTTTTGATTTTATTTTCTCTGCACAGTATTCCCCATTCTCATGCACTATCCTCTCCAATTCTCTTCTACAAATAAACGAATCTTTCTCACTTCTCACGAACTGATTCCCTTTTCTACCCGTTTCCTGATAATTCTGTCTCCACTCCTGCTCCATTTGTTTCTGCTCCGTGTCCTTCCTGCCTTCTTCTCTCCTCCTTCCGCGCTCTCTTTCGCTCGCACTGTTTGCATTCTCTGCTGGATACTCTAAATTCTCACCTCTGTCGAAAGCTGTTTGTCAGCCTGTGTCACTCACACCGACTGGCTCCCAACGAATCTTGTCCTTATCCTTAAATAATGTCTGTTCTTTGCCTCCTAATTATTAATTCATGTATTTTGACAAGTGGTCGACTGGTGAACCCAATGGGTTACAGCCGTCACCTGTAAAATTCTCATCATCATGTTCAAATGGCCATGGCCTCGCCCCTCCCTGTCTCTGTGACCTCCTCCAGCCCTACAACCTTCTGAGATCTCTGTGTTCCTCCAATTCTTGCCTCTTGCACATCCCTGATTTTAATCACCCCACCATTGGCGGCCGTGCGTTCAGCTGCCTGGGCCCTAAGCTCTGGAATTCCCTCCCTAAACCTCTCCACTTCTCTCTCCTCCTTTAAGACACTCCTTAAAATCTACCTCTTTGACCAAGCTTTTGGTCACCTGTCCTAATATCTCCTTCTCTGGCTCGGTGTCAATTTGGGTCTGATTTACGCTGCTGTGGAGCATCTTGGGGCGTTTTACTACGTGAAAGTCCCTGTGGTACAGCTGCAAGTTGTTGTAGTACAGGCCAACTGCCGAGTGAACAGTGAGATGGCCAATCCACTTGAGAGCTTGGTTCCACAGACCAAATAGATTTTCTTCAGGTGTCACCCCAGACAGTTAATGTCGGGCGGCTATTCGACTAATGGGGGCATCGCAGCCATGCCTGAACCTGACATCCACATTCATTCAGGGGCAGGAACCCTCTCTAGCTCAGAGGCACTGAGGCCCGTACTATCACCCGTACTACCTGCCCAACTAAGATCACCACAAGCCTGTGTGGCTGTTCATTTAAAGCAGATGCGAGCTGCCATAATCCTCATCCACACCTTTTAACATTGTCCTGAGTACGTAAAGTATGTTGAAAAAAACTGACTAACTCATTTCTCCTGGACTCTAACCATTTACATCTCTGCAATCGTGGTTTGGGGTTTTGGCGCTATTTTAAAAAGCACATCCAGCCAGATATATGGATCATGATTTCAGCAATAAAGCTGCTTACTACCAGTGGCAAATTTAAATAAGTTGCCATTCAAGTAGCTCAGGCAGGTGATGAAGAGTTCCAGACGGAGAAGGGCTCCATACAGTAAACATAGGAACAGGATCAGGCCATTCAGCCCCTCCACCAATCGATTAGATTATGGCTGATCTGCACCTTAACTCCATTTATCCGCCTTTGTTCCATATCCCCTGATACCATTATCTAAGAAAACTACTGATCTCAGTCTTGATCATTTCAATTGACCCCCAGCATCCACAGCCTTTTGGGGGAGAGGGTTCTAGATTTCCACTACCCTTTGTGTGAAGAAGTGCTTTCTGATTTCACTCCAAATGGCCAAGCTCTAATTTTAAGATTATGCCCTTTTGTTCTGGATTCCCCCACCAGAGGAAATAGTTTCTCCATATCTACCCTAGCAAATCCCTTTTAACATTTTAAAAACCTCGATCAGATCACCCCACAGACTCCTAAACTCAAGGGAATACAAGCCAAGTTTATGCAACCCGCCCTCACAATTTAACCCTTTAAACCCTGGTATCATTCTGGTGAATCTGCACTACAAGGCCAATATATCCTCCCTGATGTGCAGAGCCCAGAACGCAGTACTCCAAGGCTCTGAACAACTGAAGCATAACTTCCTCACTTTTGTATTCCAGCCCCCTTAAGATAAAGGCCAACATTCCATTAGCCTTTTTGATAACTTTTTGTGCCTGTGCACTTATAGTTATTTGTGTACATGGACACCTAAATCTCTTAGTTCCTTCCCAGTTCCTAGACTCTCACCATTTAGAAAATATTCCGATTTGTCTTTCTTGGATCCGAAGTGGATGACCTCACACTTCCCCACATTAAACTTCATCTGCCACAGTTTCACCTGCTTACTTAATCTGTCTTTGTCCCTTTGTAACTTCCTGCTCTCATCCATATGTTTTACTGTTCCTCTTAATTTAGTGTCATCTGTAAACCTTGGATATACAACTCTCTATTCCTTCATCCAAGTCACTGATATATATGATGAAAAGCTGAGGCCTCAGGACAGATCCCTGGGGAACATCACTTATCACATCCTGCCAATCAGAGAACATTCCCTTTATCCCCACTCTCTGTCTTCTATCTCCCAAACAATTACAAGCGACTCCAGGGTGGTATGTTGCCTCCCTGGTGCTCGGGTCAAGGATGTCACAAAGTGGCTGCAGGGCATTCTGGAGGGGGAGGGTGAACAGTCAGTAGTCACGGTCCATATCGGTACCAACGACATAGGTAACAAAAGGGATGAGGTCCTGCAAGGTGAATTTAAGGAGTTAGGAGATAAATTAAAAAGCAGGACCTCAAAGCTAGTGATCTCAGGATTACCACCAGTGCCACGTGCTAGTGAGTATAGCAACAGGAGAATAGACCAGATGAATGCATGGCTGCAGGGATGGTGTAGGAGGGAGGGATTTAGATTCCTGGGACATTGGGACCGGTTCTGGGAAAGGTGGGTCCTGTACAAGCGGGACAGGTTACACCCAAGCAGGACTGGGACTAATGTCCTCGTGGGGGTGTTTGCTAATGCTGTTGGGGAAGATGTAAACTAGAATGGCAGAGGGATGGGAACCTGAGCAGGGAGACGGAGGAGGGGGAAACAAGGATAGAAACAAAAGACAGAAAGGAAAGAAGCAATAGTGGAAGGCAGAGAAAACAAGGGCAAAAAACAAATATGGCCATAGTGCAAAATAAAACTATGCTGTCTAGCAATCTTAAAAAGACAAGTCTAAAGGCATTGTGCCTTAATGCACGGAGCATTCGCAATAAGGTAGATGAATTAACAGCGCAGATAGATATTAACGGTTATGATATAGTTGCGATTACGGAGACATGGCTGCAGGGTGACCAAGGATGGGAACTGAACATCCAGGGGTATTCAATATTTAGGAAGGACAGGCAAAAAGGGAAAGGAGGTGGGGTAGCATTGCTAGTAAAGGAGGAAATCAATTCAATAGTGAGGAAGGATATTGGCTCAGAAAATCATGATGTGGAATCTGTATGGGTGGAGCTAAGAAACACCAAGGGGCAGAAAATGTTGGTGGGGGTTGTCTATAGGCCCCCAAACAGTAGTGGAGATGTTGGGGAGGGCATTAAACAGGAAATTAGAGATGCATGCAAGAAGGGTACAACTATAATCATGGGTGACTTTAATCTACATAAAGATTGGTCAAACCAAATTAGCAATAACACTGTGGGGGAGGAATTCCTGGAGTGTGTACATGATGGATTTCTAGACCAATACGTTGAAGAACCAACTAGAGAACAGGCGATCCTAGACTGGGTATTGTGCAATGAGAAAGGATTAATTAACAATCTTGTTGTGCGGGGTCCCTTAAGGAAGAGCGGCCATAACATGATAGAATTCCTCATTAAGATGGAGAGTAAAGTAGTTGAATCCGAAACTAGGTCCTGAATCTAATTAATGGAAATTATGAAAGTATGAGGTGTGAGTTGGCTGTGATAGATTGAGGAACTTTACTAAAAGGGATGACGGTGGATAGGCAATGGCTAATATTTAAAGAACGTGTGCAGGAATTACAACAATTATTCATTCCTGTCTGGTGCAAAAATAAAACAGGAAAGGTGGCTCAACCGTGGCTTACAAAAGAAATTAGGGATAATATTAGATCCAAAAAGGAGACATACAAAATTTCCAGAAAAAGCGGCAAGCCTGAAGATTGAGAGCAGTTTAGAATTCAGCAAAGGAGAACAAAGAGATTGATTAAGAGGGGAAAAATAGAGTATGAGAGTAAACTAGCAGGGAACATAAAAACTGACTATAAAAGCTTCTATAAATATGTCAAGAGAAAAAGATTAGTGAAGACAAATGTAGGTCCCTTACAGTCAGAAATGGGGGAAATTATAATGGGGAACAAAGAAATGGCAGAACAATTAAACACATACTTTGGTTCTGTCTTCACAAAGGAGGACACAAATAACCTCCCAGAAATGTTAGGGAACCAAGGGTCTAGTGAGAGGGAGGAACTGAAGGAAATCAGTATTAATAAAAATAATAGTGCTCGAGAAATTAAAGGGGCTAAAGGCTGACAAATCCCCATGGCCTGATAATGTACATCCCTGAGTACTAAAGGAAGTGGCCCTGGAAATAGTGGATGCATTGGTGGTCATCTTCCAAAATTCTATAGACTCTGGAACAGTTCCTACAGATTGGAGGGTGGCAAATGTAACCCCACTATTTAAAAAAAGGAAGGAGAGAAAAAATAGGGAATTACAGACCAGTTAGCCTAACATCAGTAATGGGGAAAATGCTAGAGTCTATTATAAAAGATGTGATAACAGAACACTTGGAAGGCATTAATGGGATTGGACAAAGTCAGCATGGGTTTATGAAAGGGAAATCATGCTTAACAAATCTACTGGAGTTTTTTGAGGAGGTAACTAGTAGAATAGATAGGGGAGAACCAGTGGATTGGTGTACTTGGATTTTCAGAAGGTTTTTGATAAGGTCCCACACAAGAGGTTAGTGTGCAAAATTAAAGCACATGGGATTGGGGGGAATATACTGGCATGGATTGAGAATTAGTTGATAGACAGGAAACAGAGAGTAGGAATAAACGGGTCTTTTTCCGGGTGGCAGGCAGTGACTAGTGGGGTACTGCAGGGATCAGTGCTTGGGCCCCAGCTATTCACAATATATATCAATGATTTGGATGAGGGAACAAATGTAACATTTCCAAGTTTGCAGACGACACAAAGCTGGGGGGCTCCAATGTGATTTAGACAAGTTGGGTGAGTGGGCAAGAACATGGCAGATGCAGTATAATGTGGATAAATGTGAGGTTATCCACTTTGGTTGTAAAAACAGAAAGGCAGATTATTATCTGAATGGTGATAGATTGGGAAAAGGGGAGGTGCAACGAGACCTGGGTGTCCTTGTACACCAGTCGCTGAAAGCGAGCATTCAGGTGCAGCAAGCAGTTAGGAAGGCGAATGGTATGTTGGCCTTCATTGCAAGAGGATTTGAGTACAGGAGCAGGGATGTCTTACTGCAGTTGTACGGGGCCTTGGTGAAACCACATCTGGAGTATTGTGTACAGTTTTGGTCTCCTTATCTGAGGAAGGATGTCCTTGCCATGGAGGGAGTGCAATGAATGTTTACCAGACTGATTCCTGGGATGGCAGGACTGACGTATGAGGAGAGATTGGGTCGACTAGGCCTATATTCACTAAAGTTTAGAAGAATGAGAGGTGATCTCATCGAAACATATAAAATTCTAACAGGACTAGACAGACTAGATGCAGGGAAGATGTTCCCGATAGCTGGGGAGTCCAGAACCAGGGGTCACAGTCTCAGGATACGGGGTATGCCATTTAGAGCCAAGATGAGGAGAAATTTCTTCACTCAGAGGGTGGTGAACCTGTGGAATTCTCTACCACAGAAGGCAGTTGAGGCCAAGTCATTAGATGTATTCAAGAAGGAGATAGATATATTTCTTAATGCTGAAGGGATCAAGGGATATGGGGAAAAAGCGGGAACAGGGTACTGAGTTAGACGATCAGCCATGATCATTTTGAATGGTGGAGCAGGCCCGAAGGGCCGAATGGCCAACTATTGCTCCTATTTTCTATGTTTCTATGTTTCTATATTACCAACCCATATCACAAGGTTACCGACAATTCCGTGCACTTTTATTTTTGCTAATAGTCTCTTGTGCGGAACCTTATCGAATGTCCTCTGGATGTCATATAAACAACATCCATAGACACTCCCCTATCCAACATGTTAGCAACCTCCTTAAAAAAATCAACTAGATTAGTCAGACATGACCTACCCTTCACAAATCCATGCCGACTCTCTTTGATCAGCTCATACTTATCCAATTGCTCAGCCACTCTGTCCCTGATGATGGATTCCAGTAACCTCCCCACAACTAATGTTAAACTGACAGCTCTGTAGACAGTGAAGGGTCGCAGACAGTGAAGAATTGTGCCCAAAGATCAGAATTTAGTGCTGTAAATCTTCATGTGCCATACAATGCTGCCATCGAGTGGATATTCATGTTATTACACAGCATTTCGACTTGTGACTTGGCAATAACCATTTATGAGTGAAATGGAGTCACTCCATCTTTTACTCCAGTTGCAGGGCCATTCCGGGGTCATTCCAGGTTTCCATTTGTGGGGCACGGGCACTTACACTGGTGCGGCACAGGGACGAAGGCATTGCAGAGATGGACAAGACAAAGGTTGCAACAGTGAAAAAGATGAAGGAAGGTGAAAAGACAAAGATCATGAAGGTGTAAAATCAGGACAAGAGCAATAGTCACTCAGATGAGGAAAAGTACCATGTGGAAACAGAAAGACATTTTTAGGAGGCGATGAGGCAGGTTACCTGTTTTTACCCATTCCTTGAATGTTTAGAAAGAAAGAATTTGCATTTATATAGTGCCTTTCACAACCTCAGGACGTCCCAAAGCGCTTTGCAACCAATGAAGTGCTTTCAAAGTATAGTCACTGTTGTAAATGTAGGATACGCGGCGGCCAATGTGCGCACAGCAAGATCCCACAAAACTCAGTGCGATAATAACCAGGTAATCTGTTTTTTAGTGATGTTGGTTGAGAGATAAATATCGGGGAGAACTCCCCTGCTCTTCTTCAAAATAGTGGCCATGGGATCATTTACGTCCCCCTGAGAGGGCCGACAAGGCCGTTGAAAACAAAGGACATGAAAAGAGCGGTTGGCCCTTCAAGCTGGTCCCATCCTGTCCTGGTGTATCTTATGCATAACACAACCCCCATCTGTCCTTCCCCACCCCTCGCCTATCAGCCACAGGAGGAGGTTAGTAAAAAACAGAGGGAGAAAAAACAGGCCAATTCAGGGGGAACAGGTTCTGTGAAATTCCTCTCTGACTCCCATCCCCACCCCACCCAAAGGCCCAACAAACAAGTTCCAGGAGACCGCAGTAACTGGGAGACACATGGCCTGATACATACCTGTTATACACGGTGATGTTGGCCACAGTTAGGAACTTGTCCAACTCCCTTTTGAAGGTTAGCAACAAATCGTCACTCACTGCATGAGCCGACAACTTGTTCCATAGGTTAACAACTCTCTGTGAAGAGAAAAACCTCCAGACATCTAACCTAGATCTATGCTCAACTATACGTAACTTATACTCATACAATCATAAAACCTAACAGCACAGGAGAAGGCCATTTGGCCCATCGTGCCTGTGCCGGCCCTTTGAAAGTGCTATCCAATTAGTCCCACTCCACTACTCTTTCCTCATAGCCCTACAATTTTTTCCCTTCAAGTATTCATCCTATTCCCTTTTTTAAAGTTATTACTAAATCTGCTTTTATGACCCTTTCAGGCAATGCATTCCAAATCATAACAACTCACTGTGTAAAGATCTCCCCTCTGGTTCCTTTGCCAATTATCTTAAATCTGTGTCCTCTGGTTATCGACCCTCCTGTCAGTGGAAAAGTTTCTCCTTATTTACTCATGTCCCTTGGTCCTCTCTAACCTATCTAGGATGTAGGTGCGAATGGTGAGGTTTTTCAAAAGGAAACCTTGTAGTCTTATGGTAGAATCATCCATTAAAAGCCAGGGAGAAAGTGTGCTGGTAACCATTCAGAAGGGTGAAGGCATCATCCCTGGGAGGATGCATCATTTTGCAAGTATATCCATTGGAAAACCTCAAATAGTCATTGATTATAATTAGGTGATGGGTGGTATTGACCTTGTCAAGCCAAACATTGCATAACACAAAGCAATAATATGGGGAAGAACATAAGAAAGTATCGAACAAGAGAGGGCCATTCGGCCCATCAGCCCACTCCTGCCTCAGAGCACATACAATGCGATTAGTCAACAGCTCAAGTATTGTTGTATCATGCGACCGCCAGGATGGTAGAAGGCGAACTAGATGGACCTTGGTCTCTTTTCGTCTCACAATACCCATGGTTCCCATGTAATATAGTCTTGTCCTGTCCTCCATTCCGACCATTAAATTTCGCAAAGGATGCTCCTGCATAAATACTTCCTGATCTCCAAAGGTTATCAAGTAAAATAGTACGATATGCATCCATCCTCACATCTCCACTGAGGTAATTTCAGAAGATTTTTCATCTCTTGGTGTCTTTGTATTTTAAAATGTATTTAAAGTTAATCCTTAACAGCAGAATGGAAGATGATATAAATTCAGTCTCTACCCAGAATGGAAGAACTTGCATTTATATTGTATCTATCATCTCCTCAGGACATCCCAAAGTGCTTCACATCCAATTAATTGATTTTTTGAAGTGTAGTCACTGTTGCTATGTAGACAAATGCGGCAGCCAATTTATGCCTAGGACAGTCCCAGAAACAGCAAATAAACAACAACTTGCATTTATATAGCACTTTAATATAGAAGAAGATCCTAAGAGGCTTCACAAAGGCGTGATCAATAAAAATGCTTGCTGAGCCAAAGAAGGCGGCATTAGGTGAGTCTTAAACTAGGAAAGGGAGGGGGAGAGGTTTAGGGAAGGAATTCCAGAACATGGGGTCTAGACAGCTGAAGGTACAGTTGCCAATGACAGGGCAAAGTGAGGGGATCTGCACAGAAAGGCCAGAGTCAGAGGGGCAGAGAGTTTGGGGACAGGGTTGTAGGGTTGTATGTGATTACAAAGATAGGGAGGAGCAATGCCATGAAGGGATTTGAACACAAGGATAAGAATTTTACACTTAAGCATTGGGAAACAGGGAGACAACGCAGGTCAATGAGGACAGCGGTGATGAGTGAGCAGGACTTGGTGTGGGATAGGATACAGACAGCAGAGTTTTGGATGAGCTGAAATGTATGGAGGGTGCAGTATGGGAGACCATTGGAATAGTGAAGTATGGAGATGAGAAAGGGATGAATGAAGATTTCAGCAGCAAATGGGCTGAGGATGGGGTGGAGGAAGGTAATGTTACAGAGATGGAAATAGGAGGTCCTTGCAATGGAGAAGATGTGTGTTTGGCTTGGGATCGAATAAGACGCTGAGGTAGCGAAATGTCTGGTCTAGCCTGAAATATTGGTTGGGGAGGGGGATGGAATTGATGGCATGGATATGGAGTTTTTAGTGGAGTCAAAGATGATTGGGTTTCCCCAATCTTTAACTGAAGTAAATTACAGCTCATCCAAGACTGGATGTCAGACAAGCAGTGTGACAACACAGAGGCAGTGAAAGGGTCGAGAGCGGTCGTAGAGAGGTAGAGCTGGGTGTCGCCTGCGTACATGTGGAAGCTGATCCTATATCTATAGATGTTGTTGCCAAGGGGCAGTATGTGGGTGAGGAAGAAGAGGGGGCCAAGGATAGATCCAGGGACAGGAAGAGAAGTCATTGCTGCAGATGCTGTGGCTATGATTCAGTAGATAAGAGTAGAACTAAGCAAGGGCAGGCCCACGGAGCTGGTCAATGGAGGAGAGGCATTGGAGGAGAATGGTGTGGTCCACCATGTCAAAGGCTGCAAAGATGTTGGAAAGTCATGGAAGGATAAAGATGGGCACAGATTTGAGAGGCAACATCATGTCCAAGGAGTTTGGAGAGGAAAGGGAGGTTTGGGATGGGGCACTAGTTTGGAACGACAGAGGGATTGCGGATTAGGATACGGCAGCACAGTTTTGGATCAGCTCAAATTTATGGAGCGTGGAAGATGGGAGGTCGACCAGGAGAGCATTGGAATAGTCGAGTTTGGAGGTAACAAAAAAGCATGGATGAGGGTTTCAGCCCCAGATGGGCTGAGGCAGGGCCAGAGATGGGCGATGTTATGGAAGTGGAAGTAGGCGGTCTTGGTGATGGATAGGATATGGGGTCAGAAGCTCAGCTCAGGGTCAAATAGGATGCCGAGGTTCCAAACAACCTGGTTCAGCCTCAGACTGTGGCCAGGGAGAGGGATGAAGTCGGTAGCCAGGGAACAGAGTTTGTGGCAGGGATTGAAGACACAGTAGCAGAATAAAGCTGAGAGGCCAGCAGTGAATGACCAGATAATCAGATTTTTGGTGATGGTTTAAGGGAGGAATATTGGCCATGACACCACGAGATCGCCCTGCTCTTCTCCAAATAGCACTATGGGACTCGACTGAGCAGGTGGACAGGGCCTCACCCAGAAAAACAGCATGTCGACCGATGCAGCACTCCTTCAGTACTGCACTGAAGTGTCAGCCCCGATTATGTGGTTAAGTCCTGGAGCGGGGCTTGAACCCATAAATCAAAGGCAAAATGTGCTACCAACTGAGCCAAACTGACAGTAGACTCCATTCTGGAAAAACATTGCTGTGGCACAAAACCCTGACACCGGGCACTTGGCTGGCCAACGAACAGAAAGCTCTTCTATTCCAGGGTAAAAAGCAGCATGCAAAGACGTTGGCCCCTGAAAATCCACAGGCCCTGAACCTGATGGTTGCACCGATGGATTACGCTCACCAGTGCTGAACCCCCCGGAGTTTGCAGGGTCAATGGGAGGGCATCTCATTTACATGGGTTAGGCAAGCGGACAATGGGGCACATCTCCAGTGCCCACCTGCCCTGGTTTTCTAAATAAAATATTTACTATTTCTTTGGGGAACAGGCCATTCCCCTCACCTGGAACCTCTCACCCCAGGTGGGGTCCAGTTGCATCCAATTGGAGGCCAGTTTGCCTCACGTAAACCTGGTGTCCTGACTTCCAGGAATGCACCAGGTCCTGGCTGGAAAAGTAGGAATTCCCTGCATTCCCTGTCATCGTTAACCTTATAAGCGGTAGATAGAATACTATGTGCAGTTTTGGTCCTCTTATTTAAGAAAGGACATAATTGCTTTGGAGGCAGTTCAGAGAAGGTTCACTCGACTGATTCCTGGGATGAGGGGGTTATCTTATGAGGAAAGGTTGGACAAGTTGGGCCTGTATACACTGTAGTCTAGAAGAATGAGAGGTGATCTTATTGAAACATATAAGATCCTGAGGGGACTTGATGGGTTAGATGATGAGAGGATGGTTCCCCTTGTGGGAGAGACTAGAACTAGGGGACACAGTTTAAAAATAAGGGGTCTCTCATTTAAGATGGAGATGAGGAGAATTTTTTTCTCTCAGAGGGTCGTGAGCCTGTGGAACTCCCTTCCCCAGGGAGGCAGGTCATTAAATATTTTTAAGGCTGAGTTAGATAGATTCCTGATTAACAAGGGAGTCAAAGGTTATAGTAGATAGACAGGAAATTGGGTTGAGGACACAATCAGATCAGCCATGATCTTATCAAATGGCAGGGCAGGCTCGAGGGGCCAAATGGCCTACTCCTGCTCTTAATTCATATGTTCGTATGTTTATATGTATATTCGTATGTTTGTATGGAGGATCTGCCCATTTGCAAAGCCAACTAGGAAATCCCAGAATCAGTGGTGGCCAGGTGCAACCGGGTCCCTGCCGTCTTTAGAAGGGATCTGCCAGACTCCCGCCGGTGTTACCATAGAAATCCGGTGGACCCCCAAGCAAATTCAGGGCCATTGTGTTTAGTGTTCAAGGATATCAAGGCCTTAGAGAGGGTGCAGAGGAGATTTACTCGAATGGTACCAGGGATGAGGAACTTCAGTGATGTGGACTGGAGAAATTGGGGTTGTTCTCCTTAAAGCAGAGAATGTTAAGGGGAGATTTAATAGAGGTGTTCAAAATTATGAGAGGTTTTGATAGAGCAAGTAGGGAGAAACTGTTTCCTCTGGCAGAAGGATCAGAAACCCGAGGTAACCTGAGGTAATTGGCAGAAGAATCAGAGGGGAGATGGGGGAGAGAGAATGTACACAGCGAGTTGTTATGATCTGGAATGCACTGCCTGAAAGGGTGGTGGAAACAGATTCAGTAGTAACTTTCAAAAGAGAACTGGATAAATACTTGAAGGGAAAAAAATGCAGGGCTATGGGGAAAGAGCAGGGGAGTGGGACTAATTGAATAGCTCTTTCAAAGAGCCGGCACAGGCACGATGGGCCAAATGGTCTCCTTCTGTGCTGTATGATCCTGATCAAGAAAGGAGAACTGATGCTGTCTATGTGGGTTTACTATTCTGTCCAGCTCTGTGCAAGACAGAGCTGCAAGTGTTGCAGGATCTCCAAGCCCAGGGCCCAAGTGGAAAAATCCATCGCATCTAAGTCCAACAGCACAGGGATCAGGATCCTCCCCCCTAGTAAACCAACCACTTTCTCCATAGTCAAGGGATCACTGAAATGAGCACAAGTGTTTCATAGAATCCATACCAAGATCCACTTGAGTGTCCACCACTGCAAAAGGCCGGTTGATCCAGGATGTCGTCCCCCTAAGCCCACCAGAACCTCAAACCCAATCTCTCCTACAATGCCCAGAGACAACACAAGCCCAACCGTATCTCCCACTGCTGGGTCATTGTTGAGCAGGTAAGTGGGAGAGGGAAGAGAAGATTAGCCAGAAGATAACAGGACGCTACGGGAATGAATAATTTGACACTACCAATTACTGCCAGTTTCTCAGCAGCCGAGACACTGTTGGAGGAGCATTTTCTTTTTGATGAGTGTATTTTTTTCTTTCTAGAACTTCCCCATGCCGTACCTGAATGAATCTGTGCATCCAGCTCTCTGCCCAACTGGACTGGAAGACCATTCACCTATTCGTGCCTCCAATAATTATATTCATCTTCCTTACCCATTCATTCTTCGACGAGACATTAAGCTCAATTCAATACTTCAGATGAACGTTAAAGTTTAAAGAGGGGCAGGCAGTTCTCCTGATGTACTGGCAAACATTCCTTCCTCAACCAACACCACCAAAAATAGATTAAATAGTCATTTCCCTCATTACTATTTGTGGAACCATGCTGTGTGCAAAATGGCTGACATGTTGGCTCCATAACACCAGTCCTCCAAAAGTTATGATGTGGAGATGCCGGTGATGGACTGGGGTTGACAATTGTAAACAATTTTACAACACCAAGTTATAGTCCAACAATTTTATTTTAAAATTCACAAGCTTTCGGAGGCTTCCTCCTTCCTCAGGTGAATGTCTTCCTCACATTCACCTGAGGAAGGAGGAAGCCTCCGAAAGCTTGTGAATTTTAAATAAAATTGTTGGACTATAACTTGGTGTTGTAAAATTGTTTACAAATCTCCAAAAGTTAATTCATCATATAAAGCACTTTAAGGCATTCAGGAAATGTTATAGGGTGTTATAGAAATATAAATATCTCTCTCAATCTTTCTATCTCTTCCTTTCTCTATTTCTTTCTTCCATTCTTTTATTTCTATATTTACCTAAACATCACTTCTCCAGAACAGCCCGTAATCCTTTACCTTCTTACTTACTCAGTCCCCACCTAAAATTCTTACCAAAACCCACATTCTTCTTCCTTATTCATTGACCAAGCCATTCCTGGGAGTCTTCCAGTACAATTCACTTCCATTCACCTTTGTTCTTCTCCAACATATTCCATATTCTTTTCTCTTTGCCCAGATTTCTCTCCTTCAATTTAATCTTCATACTTCATACCAACATGTCACTCTGAACGAGCGATGCTCCCTTACCCCATTACCACCAATCCTAAATCTGATATTAAAGATGTCCTGATGACAAACACTAATCCTGATGGTAACATTGAATTTATCCTAATGGGAAATATTGCTAGTAATACTGACCTCAACCCCTGTGGTAATGTCAGTACTATTAAACCTAATATTAATGCTGCTGTTATTACTGACCCTAATCCCAGTGGTAATAAGAGTGCTGTCAAACCCCACTCCAATATTAATGCTGCTGTTATTACTAATCCTAATCCCGATGGTAATGAGATGCTGTAAAACTCCACTCTAATATTAATGCTGCTGTTATTACTAATCCTAATCCCAATGGTGATGAGATACTGTAAAACCCCACTCTCATATTAATGCTGCTGTTATTACTAATCCTAATCCCAATGGTAATGAGATACTGTAAAACCCCACTCTCATATTAATGCTGCTGTTATTACTAATCCTAATCCCAATGGTGATGAGATGCTGTAAAACCCCACTCTAATATTAATCCTGCTGTTATTACTAATCCTAATCCCAATGGTGATGAGATGCTGTAAAACCCCACTCCAATATTAATGCTGCTGTTATTACTAATCCTAATCCCAATGGTAATGAGATGCTGTAAAACCCCACTCATATTAATGCTGCTGTTATTACTAATCCTAATCCCAATGGTAATGGGATGCTGTAAAACCCCACTCTCATAGTAATGCTGCTGTTATTACTAATCCTAATCCCAATGGTAATGAGATGCTGAAAAACCCCACTCTAATATTAATGCTGCTGTTACTACTGAGCGTAACCTCAGTGGCAATAAAATGCTTTTGGTGAAATTTTTGTTACTGTGGAATCTAATCCTGGTGGTAATGATACTCTTACTTCTACCTCTAACTATAAAACTGTCTTTGAAACCTCAACTGTGCTAGTAGCCACTCACGTTTTAAAATGTTGTGTATGTATAAACTTGTTTCAATGGTATTGGACTGACGAGGGGTTATCGGGATGTGGGTTGAAATGTTGATGATCAGGTGTGTGGGCTGAATGTATCTCCATTGATGTCTGGATGTTAATGAACCAGCACAAGGAGCAAATCACAACTCCCAAAGAATGCAAATAAATTGCCTGAAATCCTAACACATCGGACAGCTATGGTCCAATCTGTCTGAATTGTATCCACTTGCAAAGGACCAACATGCAGAGAATTAACTGCTGATCCAGGACCCTCATTATAATATGTGCCCCATTACAATGTGGACAGTCTAATGAGTTTTTAAAAAGAAAAAGCATTCCCAATATACAGAAATACTTCAGTAACTGGAACCTTTATAACCATTCATAAATGGGGGGAGAGGGGGGTCATGTTGTGAGCATTAAATTCCGAGGAAAGTGAATCCAGGTCACAGTAACCCACAGATTGTCCCAAAATTACAAAGCGATATTGATAGATTAGGTGAATGGGCAAAACTGTGGCAAATGGAATTCAATGTAGACAAATGTGAGGTCATCCACTTTGGATCAAAAAAGGATAGAACAGGGTACTTTCTAAATGGTAAACAGTTAAAACCAGTGGATGTCCAAAGGGACCTAGGGGTTCAGGTACATAGATCATTGAAGTGTCATGAACAGGTGCAGAAAATAATCAATAAGGCTAATGGAATGCTGGCCTTTATATCTAGAGGACTAGAGTACAAGGGGGCAGAGGTTATGCTGCAGCTATACAAAACCCTGGTTAGACTGCACCTGGAGTACTGTGAGCAGTTCTGGGCACCGCACCTTCGGAAGGACATATTGGCCTTGGAGGGAGTGCAGCGTAGGTTTACTAGAATGATACCCGGACTTCAAGGGTTAAGTTACAAGGAGAGATTACACAAATTGGGGTTGCATTCACCAGAGTTTAGAAGGTTAAGGGGTGATCTGATTGAAGTTTATAAGATAGTAAGGGGAACGGATAGGGTGGATAGAGAGAAACTATTTCCACTGGTTGGGGATTCTAGGAGTAGGGGGCACAGTCTAAAAATTAGAGCCAGACCTTTCAGGAGTGAGATTAGAAAACATTTCTACACCCAAAGGGTGGTAGAAGTTTGGAACTCTCTTCCGCAATCAGCAATTGATACTAGCTCAATTGCTAAATTTAAATCTGAGATAGATAGCTTTTTGGCAATCAAAGGTATTAAGGGATATGGGCCAAAGGCAGGTATATGGAGTTAGATCACAGATCAGCCATGATCTTATCAAATGGCGGAGCAGGCACGAGGGGCTGAATGGCCTACTCCTGTTCCTATATTCCTATATCTGAACAAAGATTGTATCGCAAACAGATGAGTGAATTTTAAAATAAATTTTCAAAGTTGATTACATTTAAGACAAGACGAATTGTTGGAGATGTGGTGCGGGCTGTGCTGATTCATTACAGGGGGCTCCATGGATTCATAATCTCCCCGTTAGTGTCCGCGCTGGACAACGGAGACCGAGTGAAGCCCAGGATACTCTGGGTTTGGGAGCTGGAAATTAGTTTCGCGGTGACTCTTTGCCGAGGGGGTTCACCCGTTTGCTCGGAACGGCTTTCAGTGGTGGAGATTGTACACAGCCGAGATCCAAAGTGACTCACCCAATACCGAGTGGAAATGAGAGCTCGGTATCCGAACATTTAAACTGCTGAGAAACAGTTATAACCCAGCACTTAACAGTCTGAATGTGAAAAGTAATCAATTTTATGTAGTTATGTTTCATTTTCTTATGACATAATTTCTACGCATTGGTTTTATATCAAATAATTTATCTATTTAAATTTTAATCGCGCTCTCGTTCCGACTTTTTGAATGTTGTTGAATATGGAATTAATGTGACGCTTTGCGCGAAACACAATCACCTGACCAAACAATGGAACATGGACAGAGAAAAAATACATGCAAAGTGCAGACTGTTTAAATAAAGGGAATAAACACATACAGATTAAAGACACCGAATAAATATATACACAGTGATTAACTATACGCAGAGTTAATACACACACTGTGAAAATATACAGAATAAATATACACTCTGAACATAAACAGAGCAAATACACACACTGAATATATACAGAGTAAATACACACTATATAAAGACACACTAAATATATAGAGTAAATACACATTGAATATATAGAGTAAATACACACTGTGAATATACATAGAGTAAATACACACTGTGAATATACATAGAGTAAATACACACACTGTGAATATACATAGAGTAAATACATATCTAGAGAAAATACACACGCAGATTAAACACGCAGAGGGTAAACACATACACAGTAAATACAGTGAATACATATACAATAAATAAGGCAGAACATACACAATCAATAGAAACACAGTGAATATATCTGTATTGACAGTAAATACACACTGTCAATAGTTCACAGAGTGAATACAAACAGAGTATATATACACAATCTATACATACAGTAAATACACACACAGTAAATACAAGGTACACATAGAGTAAATACATACTGAATATATATACTGAATAATTACGTGCATATGTTAAATATATACACACTGTAAATGTACACATAAAGATGAAATGCATACTTAAGAGTAATAGCGCACACAATTAATGTATATACAATAGAATAAATACCACATTGTAACTTCATCTAATCATACGCGACCAAATAAATAATGTACAGTAAATACCACACCGTAAATATGCACCATAAATAATATAAACAGAATAAATATTACACAATAAATACACACACACAATAAATATGTTTACAGTAAATACCACAGGGGAATGCACACTTCCAGTAAATACATAGCAATAGAATAGCCATCACACACCAATAAATACATGTACAGCAGAGTAAATACTATACAATAAATACACGCACAATAAATGCACATACAACAGACTAAATGTCACATAGTAAATAAACACACAAACTGCACACATTTTATTTATTTCAATTGTTCAGACTGGGGCATTTTCTTTGGTTGGTTAATGATAGCGAAAAAGTCGAGTAAGTCTAAATTGGAATCCTACTTTATATTCTTGCTAACTTTTCGCTAACATTCGCCAATGTTAACTGGGATTTCCCCCAGTTTCTTCTGGTATCGAACAAATCGAAGCGACAGCGCCTTACCTTCCATGTTTTTGCCCTTAGACCATCTTCCTCCATTTATATTTTTGACCGCACTCGCTCCTCTTATATCTACATCGAAAAAGCTTCATTTCCTCTTTTATGCCCTTTTGTCCTCAGTGACTTTAACTCGGTGTAAAACCCGAATCACCCCAAGACTTGAAGACTGTTCTCCTATCTGAACAGGCTCTACCACCGCCCCTGCCACCCTCCCGTGCCAATCTGATAAGATCTCTCTCTCTCTCTGTTTTTTCTCTTTCCCGCCTCTAGCTTCCAACCTTTCTCCACTTCTCACAGTCCTTGCCTTTCTCTATTTTGTCAATAATTGTGGGCAATATTCCCCTAAACTCTCTTGTTCCTTCTAAGCTCCAAACCTACCATCCAAAGGCTCTTTATCCTCTATACTTTGCCACTTTGTTGAAGACAACGCTCGTTGTCTGCTCTCCTACTGCTTCATTCTCAGAAACTCCTCATCTCCCTCATCCTCCCTTCCTCTAGAACCTTCAGACTTTTAAAACCCCAGATTAACACCTCCTCATTCCTGATCTCTCTTTTTACTCTCTTCACCCTTGGCGGTGTCACGTCCTGTGTTCCTCTGCCTTGATTTCTGAATAAAAAGATGTAAATACATATCTACAGACAATAAATAACACAGAGCAATATACACCCAGGGCAAATGCATGTACAGGCCAGTAAATACACACACATAATACGAACTTACATAGATGCGCACAAAGAACGCAGACAAGTATTTTACCATAAATTAGTGTCTTTCATAAAAGACAATCCATCAAACAAGCTATCAGGGGAAATAATAAACAACGTGTTGCTCCCTTCAAAGTAATTTGGGTTTTCCCCCCCCAACAATTCCTTTCGACCTACTAGGGCAGTGTTGTTTTTTCAAAGGTAGAAATTCAAAACACTGTCACCGACCTGTGTGCAGCGGCTCTTGTCTCAATGATCGTCGGGGGAACTGATCCCACTCTCTGTGTGCGAGACACCGACCGGTTCATCTGGAGGAAATTGGCTCCTGTGAATTATAAATTGTAATTTATCCGAAGCCATTGAGCGGATTATCCTGGGGTCTGCGCCGCAGGAACCATCTGATCCGAGAGACTGAGAAACGTTGCTTTGGGCATCCTGTTAGGAACCGATTACCCGACTTGTAAAAGATAACACAAATGTTTTATATTTCCAGTGTCACAGTCATTAAAAACCTTTCCCTTTAATTTGCCCCGAACGCTTTCTTGTTTTTACTGCATTTCATACACACGAACTGAATCCTTACCATAAGCAGACAGACTCCGGGCTGTAAATGTCCCTGGTCTGATGTTAAACTGAGCTGCAATCGGATTCAAAGTCCCGTTAGCCCAAGTGTGTACCCTGGATAGCGGGGACTGTCCTGATCCCACAGACTGCAGGATAGATGGGCCCTGAAACACCCATCCAAAGGCACTCTCACACCCTGACTATTTCTAACACTCCTGCACACCCCTTCCTCTCCCAGAGGTAGTCTCCTAGCTTTTATGCAGCCCCCCTCCCCCCCGTCCCATAGGTAGATTATTTCCCACTCAGGGAATGTTCACACTCCAGATTTCCCCCTTGGCAACTATTAGAAAAGTTGTATTGGAAATATAGAGACACGTGACGATTTTATATACGGTTACAAAACTTTGCAGGAAATATAGTGCGGGTGTGAGAGGGCTGGATCTCCACCCGGCGCTCTCCTAAACTTTAAGATTAGGGCCCAAGGGAGTCGAGCTCTATATAGAAACAGAGGAGGCCATTCAGCCCCTCGATCCTGTCATGCCATTCAATTAGATCATGGCTGATCTGTATCTTAACTCCATCTACCCGCCTTTGCTCCATATCCCTTGATATCCTTGCCTAACAAAAATCTATCAATCTCAGTCTTGAAATCTCCAATTGGCCCCTTTAGGGGAGACACTGCTTAATTTCCATTATCCCTTGTGTGGAAAAAAGTGTTTCCTGATGTTGCTCCTGGGTGGCCTAGCTTTAATTTCAAGATTATGCATGTGCCCTATCTAATCCCTTTATCATTTTAAACACGAAACTCTGACCCTCTATCCAAGCTGCATACATGGAGCTCCTTTATGGCTAACCTTACTGTCAACTGGCAGTATAACTCCAATCTGAGGGCTGCATATCCAACATCAAAGATTCAGGTCTGAGCTGGTAACTACAGCTTTTGTCGTTATGCTTATCTTTTCAGCTGTTTCTTTCTCTTTCTCTTTCTTCTTCATGTCTTTATATCTTCTCTCTCACTCTTGCCACCTTTCCACCTATCTGTCTCTGTCTCTGTCTAATTCTGTCTTCTTGTTGGCTTCTTTCCGTCTATCTCTTTCTGTCTGTAATTCTCTCTGCTCATCTATGGTCTCAGTCTCTCTTACTTCAGTTCACTCTATCTCAGCTTCTCTTCTCTGCCTGTAGCTCTCTGTTCCCCTTTCTCTCTGTTCTTTTATCTATTAGCCTCCCCCTTTGTAGTCTCTCTCTCTGTCTATCTCTATCTCTGGTCCCCCTTTCTCTAACTCAGTCTATCTGCTCTGTTTGTAGTCACTCTCCCTCTGTCTCTATCTCTGTTCCCCCTTTCTCTAACTCAGTCTCTGCTCTGTTTATGGTCTCTCTATCCCTCTCTGTCTCTATCTCTCTCTCTGTTCCCCTCTTTAACTCAGTTTCTGCTCTGTTTGTGGTCTATATCCCTCTCTCTGTCTCTATCTCTCTCTCTGTTCCCCTCTTTAACTCAGTCTCTGCTCTGTATGTGGTCTCTCTATCCCTCTCTTTGTCTCTATCTCTCTGTTCCCCTCTTTCTCTAACTCAATCTCTGCTTTGTTTGTGGTCTCTCTATCGCTCTCTCTGTCTCTATCTCTCTCTGTTCCCCTCTTTAACTCAGTCTCTGCTCTGTTTGCAGTCTCTTTCTCTCTGTGTGTCTCTATCTCTCTCTCTCTCTCTGTCCCCCTCTTTCTCTAACCCAGTCTCTGCTCTGTTTGCAGTCTCTTTCTCTCTGTGTGTCTCTATCTCTCTCTCTCTGTCCCCCTCTTTCTCTAACCCAGTCTTTGCTCTGTTTGCAGTCTCTTTCTCTCTCTCTGTCCCCCTCTTTCTCTAACCCAGTCTTTGCTCTGTTTGCAGTCTCTTTCTCTCTGTGTGCCTCTATCTCTCTCTCTGTCCCCCCCCCCCTTCCCTTTCTCTAACCCAGTCTCTGCTCTGTTTGTAGTCTCTCTCTCTCTCTCTGATATTATTTCTCAGCCTCTCTGTTCTGTCGGTAAAGAGCCTGTAGTTTGTGTTTGATCAATTCAAACCCCCCTTCCCACTTGAGTTCTGATTGGCTGAGTCGGGGAGAGAAGGATCTCCGTAATTAAGTAGATAATCTTGGATGAGAGGAGCTCCATTTCACATCAACCCCTTCACCCATGGTAACTTTACACAACAGAACCTGTCTTCAGATGGCCCCGTCCTTCTGAGGAATCCGCCATCGCATTCTCCCTCTTTCCGTGGGATTCACCTCTGATTATTGTGATAACTATTCCCTGGGACGATGGTTCCTCAGGACACGTTCCACTCACTCTTACTCTTGAGCATCTACCTAAAGCTATGCCAAGCCTGGTAAGTGAAGCCTCCGGGGGGGGGGGGGTGGGGGGAGGCACGGCGAAGCTCTGTGTCTCGGTCTGTGTCCCCACACTTGTTCTCTCATCGTTCCGCGTTGCTGCTGCTTACTGATCAGTTATCCTTCAAATAGAAATTCTGGCATTTTAGTGCCTTTTACCCCAATTCCCACTCCCCGTCACATGATGGGCCAATACCAAAGGTTATCAGCTTAAGTTTTCAGACAAACTTTAATGAGCGGGGAGGGGAGAGGAGCAATCTCCTCGGAGGCCGTTTGAAGGATTTAAGACAAGAAAGAAACCCCCCCAAAAAATCCCAAATATTTTCGGAGGGCAAAGTTGGGAGCTTTCTACAACTTAATCGTTTGGCTCTTGTTTTTTCAGGTCAGTGAATAATTTTCTTATGACTGGTCCAAAGGTAAGAGAGTTTCTTTTTGATCTTCTTTAAATTAATAAATTATAATAACACTGGGAAATTCTTTTTTAAAATAATAATAAATGATAACGAGTGAGTCCTCGGTGTTCGTGTATTTTGCGGGTCTAATGTGGAGATTTTTAAACAAGTGTCGCATCTCACATTCTGGGCACCGTCCCCTTGATCTAAATCTGAGCCTTCTCCCGACAAACTGGTTTTAAATTCATTTGATAAACGGAATGGAGGAGGGGAGAAATAAAAATTGGTTATTTTGAATAATTGGACGAAATTATTTCCTTTGAGGAACTGACGGGAGTCAGTTAAAGAGCTGAGTGTACCAAACATTTAAATAGAGAGTTACCAGCAATCCTGGACACTTCAGCGGGTAAAGCCGGAGAGACATCACTCCCCTCTCCTCCTTACAGATCACTAGTAGGGTCTTTGTGAATATTGGAGACATCTTCAACAATCTACAATTTCGTTGCTTTGGGACCCGATTGATTTAAAGAGGGTGGTCCAATCTCACAGGACCCCGCGACTCTGAATTCCACAGCCTGTATCTCGAGGGTTTTATCGAATTAATAACCGTCCGTGTCTCCATTAACGAGATATATAGACCTATATCTGTACTGTTTTTATGGAACCCGATATTTGCTATATAAATAACTAATGCAGATCGAGGCTGAACTTTCCATTAATCGGTTGTTCCTATTTAATACCAGTTTCCCTTCTCAGCCCTGAATATAAACATATAATACATTTCTGTTAGGTGTATATTTTTGTGGGATCTATCATCTGACGAGTGCCATTTCCCACTTACTGTATGAGGCCTTTTGCTAATCATTTCCATTATGAAACCGCCCCGGGCCTCCTAATCTGGGGTTTTCCGATTTAAGAAAGCGGAGATGGGCTGGTGGAAGATTAGCAGCTGTAAAGAATCTGTGCCTTTCCCTGCTGCCCACAGGGAATGTTGTGACTCTTCCATGCGATCTTCACCGACAGAGTACAGGCCTGAGAAAGGGAACGGGTACCAATTACAGTATAAATAGCAAGAACCGATCAACCCAATGTTTAACCTCGATTTGCATTAATCGCCAACATACAACGGAATACCTGGGGTTCTGGAGACTGGAGACCTTACTCCAAGAGAAGGGGGGTTAGTAGAGGGGCTGGCTGTGATGTCCCGTGTTTGTCTCCTTTACTAAGTAAATGGGGTGGGTTTGGAGTTTTGGCCCTGGTCCTGATTTGCTGGGTCTCCTGCTCTAGGTAGATGGGGTGGGTTTGGGCCCTGGTCCTGATTTGCTGGGACTCCTGTTCTAAGTAGATGGGGTGGGTTTGGGCCCTGGTCCTGATTTGCTGGGTCTCCTACTCTAGGTAGATGGGGTGGGTTTTGGACCAGGTTCTGAGCTGCTGGGTCTCCTACTCTAGGTAGATGGGATGGGTTTTGGACCAGGTTCTGAGCTGCTGGGTCTCCTGCTCTAAGTAGATGGGGTGGGTTTGGGCCCTGGTCCTGATTTGCTGGGACTCCTGTTCTAAGTAGATGGGGTGGGTTTTGGACCAGGTTCTGAGCTGCTGGGTCTCCTGCTCTAGGTAGATGGGACGGGTTTGTGCCCTGATTCTGACGTGCTGTGTTTGCTTGCCGCAGGCCTATCTGATTTACTCCAGCAGTGTAGCAGCAGGAGCCCAGAGTGGGATTGAGGAATGCAAACACCAATTCGCTTGGGACCGCTGGAACTGCCCCGAGAGAGCCCTGCAGCTCTCCACACACAGCGGCCTGAGGAGCGGTAAGACGTGTTCGGTTTAAGTCCAGGACAGTAAAATGTAATCCGGGATCCGTATCATTACCTCTGCATCTCCAGCTAGCGGCAGTGACCCTCCCCATCCCCAGGCTATCAGCGGAACGAGCCTCTCAAGACACAGGACCGTCTGTGCACATGCTTCACACCACTGCATACCTACTGAGAGGAAAGGAGGCAATCTTTAATACAAATCAAACTCTAAATCTGTGCATTTTCTAATTGCACGACAGCAATGTACAAGTATCAGACACACTGCTATCAACAGATGTGCACATACAGCATTGACTCAGGCTGCAAAGCGTAACTCCCTCCTACTTTTTCTCAAAAGCAAAATACTGCGGATGCTTGAAATCTGAAATAAAAACAGTAAATGCTGGAAATACTCAGCAGGTCAGGCAGCATCTGTAGAGGAAGAAACAGAGCTAACGTTTCAGGTCAATGACTTTCCTCAGAATACCTGGGGTTCTTAATATTAGCTGCGAAGTATCTTTCTCTGGCCTGCTGAGTGTTTCCAGCATTTTCCGTTTCTTTTTCCGACTTTTCCTCTTTTTCCCCTCTCCCTTCTTTACATACCTCTGTCTGTGTTTCTTTTTCTTTCTCTCTCTCGGTTGTATAATACTGTGTGTATATCTATTGCTCAGCTCTGCCTTTCAGTTTCACTCGCGCTTTATGCCAGGCTCTGTCTGTATGTCTGGTCACCACATTACAGGAAAGATGCACTGGAGAGGGTACAGAGGAGATTTAGAAGAATGTTGCCAGGGCTGGAGAATTTTAGCTATGAGGAAAGATTGGATAGGCTGGGGTTGTTTTCTTTTGAACAAAGGAGGCTGAGGGGAGATTTAATTGAGGTGTATAAAATTATGACAGGACTAGATAAAGTGGATAGGGAGGACCTATATTAGTAGAGGGGTCAGTGATTAAGGGGCATAGATTTAAAGTAATTGGTAGAAGGATTAGAGGGGAGCTGAGGAGAAAATGTTTCACCCGGAGGGTGGAGGGGGTCTGGAACTCACTGCCTGAGAGGGTGGTAGAGGCAGAAACCCTCAATTCAAAGTACTTGGATGTGCACTTGAAGTGCCGTAACCTACAGGGCTACAGACCAACAGACCAAGTGCTGGAAAGTGGGATTAAACTGGATAGCTCTTTTTCGGCCGGCATTGATACAATGGGCTGAATGGCCTCCTTCTGTGCCGTAACTTTCTATGATTCTATGATGTCCGCCTCAAACTGTATTTCCTGTTTGTATCTCTCTGTCTACCTGTCTCTTCATGTATTTTTTTCTTTCTATGTCTTTTTCTGTCCCTATTTGTCTGCCTTTATTTGTATTTTCCGGCTTATAATCTATCTCTTTCCCTGTATGTATGCTTCTATCGGTATTTTTCTGTTTGTTTGTATCTCTCTGTGTCCCTGTATGCCTGCCTTGTAGGAGCATAAGAACAGCAGTAGGCCATTCAGCCCCTCGAACTTGTTCCATCATTCATTGAGATCATGGCTGATCTGTACCTCAACCCTATTTACCTGCCTTGACTCCATATCCTTGGATATTTCTGTCTATCACTCTGTCTCTCTGCTTCTTTCTGTATTTGTCTGTTTCTCTCTCTTTGCTTCTTTCTGTATTTGTCTGTCTGTATGCCTCTCTGAATCATCACAATAGCCTCACCAAGACTTACGATAGACTCTACTCAGACTGGTAGGATACCATCCCCTCTTTAAATCCTCTGCTCTGCGTCCATCTTCTGTTGGATTTTCCTTTATCCTTTTTTCTTCATCTTCGCCACCTCGTTCTCTCTCGCCACTCTCCCGTTATTCACCTGCTCATTCTCACTCTGACTCCCACTCGTCAACCTCCATTTCTTTCTTACTTTCTCTCTTGATGTCCTACCTGCAGATTACGCGTCCCTGACACATCTTAACCGGATAATATAAATCGAGACACAGGACAGTTATTTGGACGTGTTGTGGACATTATTTAAGTTGAATGAAATAAGTGAGGTGACGTGAATTCATTTATACCGACAGCAAACCGGGAGGCCGCCTTTGTCCACGCCATTAGTTCGGCGGGAGTGATGTACACATTAACCAGAAACTGCAGTTTGGGAGATTTTGATAACTGTGGATGTGACGATTCGAGGAATGGACAATTGGGTAAGTGTTGGCCACTAATATCTGCGATGTATTGGATGAGGACTGTTGCTGCAGTGGCGATGGCCGCAATAACCGTGTGGCCGATGCTTGCTTGGTGCAGGAGGACAGGGCTGGCTGTGGGGAGGATGCAGCGATAACGTTGGCTTTGGAGAGACCATTTCCAAACAGTTTGTTGACGCACTGGAGACCGGACAGGACGCGAGAGCCGCCATGAACCTGCACAACAACGAGGCCGGCAGGAAGGTAAAGTTCACTCATCTTCACCAATGTCTGGGCTATGTCGCCCACACCACCTGCAGCCCGGACAACCTTAAAATTAGAGCCAGAAGCGAAATCAGGAAACACTTTTTCACATAAAGGGTAGTGTCTTCAGCTATTTAGGGCCTACGCTCTGGAATTCCCTCCCTAAACCTCTCCGCCTCTCTACCTCTCTTTCCTTTAAGATACTCCCTAAAACCTATCTCTTTGACCAAGCTTTTGTTCACCTGTTCTAATATCTCCTAGGTGGCTCGATGTCAAATTTTGTTTGATAACGCTCCTGTGCAGCGCCTTGGGATTTAATACTAGGTTAAAGATGCTATATAAATGCAAGTTGTTGTTGTTGGGGAAATCTGGAACTCTGTCCCCCAAGAGGCTGGGGATGCTGGGGGTAAATTGGAGCTTTCAAGACTGAGATCGATAAATTTTTGTTGGGTAAAAGATCAAGGGATCTGGAGCTAAGTCGCATAAATGGAGTTGAGGTACAGATCAGCCATGATCTAATTGAATGGCAGAACAGGCTCGAAGGGCTGAATGGCCTCCTCCTGTTCCTAATTTTCCTATAGGTAAACCTGTCCTAAGCAGTCTGCATATCTACCAATTCATCCGTATGAGATAGAGTGATATCACATACATGCATTTCTCTCTCTGAAAATTTATCATGCAGAACAGTTTAGGTTGTTGTCCAGTCTTTGACACTATAGAACAACAGTCTTCTGTCAATGACGTGTCTGAGACCAACAACAGATTGATCGGTTGACTGTAATATAAAGTATAGCCTGGATGCTGATTCAGCTCTTGCCAAGGTAAACAAAAATATTTATACCCTGCATTCTCTGACAGCACTGATCCAAATTGACTGGTTAACCAAGATTGGATGTCCCAAAAATTAACCCAATTGTTGGGACATCCAATCTTGGTTAACCAAAGTTGTGTGTATAATTATTTCACTCTCATCAGTTTACTTGCAACACTAGGTTAGATTTAATCATGGAATCATAGAATCATAGAAAGGTTACAGCATGGAAGGAGGCCATTTGGCCCATCGAGTCAGTGCCAGCTCTATGCAAGAGCAATCCAGCTAGTCCCACTCCCCCACCCTATCCCTGCAGCCCTGCAAATTTTGTACTTTCAAGTAATTATCCAGTTCCCTTTTGAAGGCCATGATTGAATCTGCCTCCACCACCTCCTCGGGCAGTGCATTCCAGATCCTAACCATTCGCAGTGTAAAAAGTTTTTCCTCATGTCACCTTTGGTTCTTTTGCCAATCACCTTAAATCTATGCCCTCTGGTTCTTGACCCTTCCACCAATGGGAACAGTTTCTCTCTATCTACTCTGTCTAGACCCTTCATGATTTTGAATACCTCTATCAAATCTCCTCGCAACCGTCTCTGTTCCAAGGAGAACAACCCCAGCTTCTCCAGTCTATCCATGTAACTAAAGTCTCTCATCCCTGGAATCATCTAGTAAATCTCTTCTGCACCCTCTTTAAAGCCTTCACATCTTTCCTAAAGTGCGGTGCTCAGAATTGGACACAATACTCCAGTTGTGGTCGAACCAGTGTTTTATAAAGGTTCATCATGCCTCTATTTATAAAGCCCAGGATCCCGTATGCTTTTTTAACTGCTTTCTCAACCTGCCCTGCCACCTTCAACATATACCCCCAGATATCTCTGTTCCTGTACCCCTTTTAGAATTGTGCCCTCTGGTTTATATTGCCTCTCCTCGTTCTTCCTACCAAAATGTATCGCTTTGCATTTTTCTGCATTAAATTTCATCTGCCACATGTTCGCCCATGCCACCAACCTGTCTACATCCTCTTGAAGTCTATCACTATCCTCCTCACTGTTCACTACCCTTCCAAGTTTCGTGTCATCTGCAAATTTTGAAATTGTGCCCTGTATACCCAAGTCCAAGTCATTAATATATAGCAAGAAAAGCAGTGGAACCAGCAGCGACCCCTGGGGTACACCACTGTACACCTCCCCCCAGTCCGAAAAACAATCGTTCACCACTACTCTCTGTTTCCTGTCCCTTAGCATTGCTGTATTCATGTTGCTACTGCCCTCTTTATTCCATGGGCCGCAATCTTGATGACAAGATGCGGTATTTTATCAAACGCCTTTTGAAAGTCTATATTCACCACATCAACTACATTGCCCTCATCTACCCTCTCTGTTACCTCATCAAAAAACTCTATCAGGTTAGTTAAACACGATTTGCCTTATAGATGCCTAATAGATGAGTAATTCAAATTATTCACTATATTGAAGAGGGATGTTTTCCAAACTGTTTAGATAAACAGGGTCCTGCTCACACCTCCACCCCCCACCCCAACCCCTCACATATACCCACTTCGGTGTAGATCTCCCGTGGCATTGCTCATGGTGAGTTATAAGCAATGCAAGGGCGAGAAAACAATATGCTGCTGAAAGAGCTTGGAAAGAAGTTTGAGAGAGATATGCCCAGGGACAGTGAAGTGAGTCTTTAAATGTTTTTTAAAAATTGGTTGCCCGAGAAATTGTAGACAATCATGATTTTTTGGTTGTGCGATGGACAATGTTGGGGAAGAAATGTGCTCTGGATGTGAAACTGTGTACATCCAACACATGGTTTCTCGATTACAATTTACGTGCCTTGCCTGCCTATATGTAAAACTTCTGTGTCACATTTGAAAACAAATTACAAATCAAAAATAGGCACTCAGCAACCGCTACCAATAAAAAGGTGAACCAATCAAATCACTCCAAATATATTTTGAAGAGCCTCTAGATCCCTATTTTGGGTTCTGTATTAATCTGAGGATTTGCTAGTACTAATCAAGTTTGTAACATAATAATGATGTAAACATGCAAAAATGTAGAAGAAAATGATTAAACCTTGCTATTCAGTGGCTGTTTCTATGTTTGGAATGCTCCTAACAATGTTTGGTGCCTGCGTTTGTGAAGTTCACCCCCTCTCGTTAGGCTTTCTGGCAATTGCCCAAGAACAGGTACAGCCAGTTCTAAATGATAAAACTGGCTCTCCAATTAACACTCCAATTTCAGTGTCTTCCTCCAGAACAGTAGCTTTCGGGTTAATATTTTGAATCATCTGGGATTCATGCAGATTCCCAGATGTATTATCATCAATTGAAGATACTCCTGCTAGCAGCCTACAGCGTCCATACAACTTCTAAAAAATATTCTTGAAGGCAAGCCTGGCCATTCACAGAGCATGCCAGGACTTGCTGTTTAAAAACCATGTTCTTGCCCCACCCATGGAAAACTGCTGAGAATATAAACTTCCAGAGAAAACCATTTGTAGGAGTAATCAGAATTTGTTTTGTTTCGTATAAACCACCAGAATAATATAAAGCGTGAACTGTTCAACTTTTTCTGAAGTAACTGAAAGCAAAAATGGGTATACTAATGGCTGTCCCATAACTACAATCACTAAGTACAGCTGAGGAAGAAACCAATAAGTGGGAAATGGCTTGGAACAAGTCTTTATATGTTGTAATGCATTCCAAATAGTTGCAATAGCTGCATCTCTTTTATTCATGTTTATATGAACAATAGTTATTTTTCAGTTCTGCTCTAAACAGTAATAACTTCTGGACAAACTGTACCATTATTTAAGTTTTGGAGGGAAGTTCTGGATTAAAAATGCTAAATTTAAAATATTCTACCAAAATGTTCTGCTTAAATACATTAAGTACTGCTCCAGACATATTTGGTAAAGAAGAAAAGATGCACATAAGAAAGGGTTAGGCTAATATATTTCTTTGCCTTCACTATAAAAAAAAACCCTCAGTGGAAAGACAATAAAGATCAAAAGCTACTTTCCCCTATTGCATGACGAGATTTATTTGTGGTACGTGAGGGAATAAATGTATCTATCTACCTACCTAAGAAAAATATTACTTAGTTGTTTAGTTGTTAACCAGGAACTAATCAAAAACACTAATTTCACTGTCTCTGGGAAGAACTCTTATAAACTTATTTTCCAAATTCACTGGAATGTGCACTCCTCCCCATCCCACACTGCATTTATACGAGAGAGAGAGAGAGAGAGAGAGAGCTCTCAACTAATATTAGCAGAACACATGCTACCCAGAGATCAAATTTAGGATTTAGGATTGCAGTATTCTATATTATTCCACCATATGAAAAAGTAAAACCATAGTTAAATTACTAATAATTTGTTACAGTCTGCCTTCTTTTCACTTTTTAAACACAATTTAAAATAAGCATCAAGTCATCTCTTACCCCTTTCTGTTGACAAAGAGAGCTGCCAGCTGTGAAACAAACACCCCCATGATGTGGTGGCAGGTTGGTGTTGACTGGAGTCCTCTCCCTGCAACAGTTTCCCCTTTTTGCCAAAATTTCACACCTCATTGTGGTCCTGGATTTCACACATTAATGAAGGAAGTCTTTACATTGCATGTTTAAGATTTTTAAACTATAGAAGAGAACTATTTGGACACACATCTTCTATGCCACAAGAAAATTTTACATTGGAACTTTTCTGTTATGGAAGAAAGTTGAGAAAAGGCCAAAATACTCATGCTGCATTCTTAGTGCAGTCCTAAGAACTGTATCCAAATGAAAGTTGGTATCCACTTAGAACCCTAGATACAATTGGGCTATGGTGACCAACTATTGACTCTCCTCTTTGTTGTGAGGTAAGTAAGGAGGGTCTTTTTGGGGTCAAATTGACTTCAAGATAATATGCCTGGAAATGGAAGGTCGGAGCCAAGTCATAACAGACTCAGTAATCCAGCACTCAGACTCTGTTGAACGACCAGCCAGCCTGCTCATTAAAGGAGTCTGGAAGGGTGGATCCTGTTATTGGGAAGTTGGGATTATCCACAGTTGTCCCCAGATAACCCTGCAAGCCACTGCCTTCGTTGGTAAGAGATTCTTAGCTGGACAAGCAATGGAAAGCTTACCAGTACTTAGTAAATAGTGTAGTTTTACCGACTTAAGTTTCAGCGATGTCCTGTGTGTGCTTAGGCTTCCAAATGCCTTGGCTTTTGCCAACCTATGGACTTGGATAACTGGAATGTGTCCCTACAAGGAAAGAGTGTGCACTTCATGTAGGACAAACAGAAACTCTACCTGTGTGGAGTTCTCAGTAGTTTGGTTTGTAAACTCAAGCGTGGGATTCTGTGCATATCAGATACTCAGCAGACTCAAATAAAACCTTTGGTTTTGGCCAGTCCTTGAATTAGGATGCTCTTGCCTTCTTTATTCCACTTTAGGTGAAGGCCTTTATCTGAAATGCTAAACTATTTTTTTCTCTTTTCAGATGTTTACAGACCTGATGCGCATTTCAGTTTTTATTTCAGATTTCCAACATTGAGAATTTCCTTTTCTTTTTATCCCCTCTCTTGATTATTGCCTGAGGGGCTCCTCATCTCTTGTGTCCCATAAAATGCAGGCCTTGTTGGTCAGAACAATGAACAGGAGCTGAATTGACAATAGTTCTGTTTATAAAAGCTGGAATGTTTAAAAATAATGATTTCGATCACAGTGAATTTAAAAAGCAATGAAATGAAAAACACAAGTCAGATTGATTAGCTCCCATTGAAACCCTTCTGTGTAAATGAAAATATTGGATCAGTAGATACTCTGCTTTTCCCAAAATGTAGGCATCTTGTGAGGGTCTCCCATTATTATAGAGTCTGAGTGCTGCAGCTCCTGTTTCTTGCAATGTCCTTATATTATACAATATCCACATGCATTTAAGTAGAGTGCTACAGCACATTAAGTGCCAGTGCATAATACCGGAGACTGGTAGACTGTTGAATCTCACATATATTTTCCCAAAACAACCTCAACTGTGCAAATTTAGGGAGGCACAAGCAAACACCAGATATATAGGGAGTGAAGAAGAGAAAAATTGGAGAGAATGATTACCCACAAGCGGCTTTTGGACATCTCCTGGTAGGTAGTTACATTGCAATATTAGCAATGAAGTATTGGCCAGCCTCATGCTTATCCTCATGGTTAGCAAAGCTATGTGGTGTGGGGTGACTTAAGAGGAGAAAGGTCAGAAAAAGACCAAGGGGCTCATTTGAGATCAGCAACGTCATCCAGACTGAGTATTTTGCAGCAATCTCAACCCATTTCAGCCATGCCCTGTGATCACTGAGCAAGAAAGGCTGCTTCATGTAGTCAAGCAAACACAGTAAAAGTCCAGACGACAGCATGGTTCCTGAATGTTATGCTACCTGGCCCTGCCTCAGTCACCTGGTCCCATTCCCTCATCTCACTCAACCATTGGTAGCTTTGAGAAAACCATTGTTTTCTTAAATCACAGATACATACACTATCATCCATGACTGTGGCTCAGTTGATAGCACTCTGAGGTCAGAAGGTTGTGGATTCATGTCCCACCCCAGAGACTTGAGTATAATAATCTAGGCTGACACTTCAGTGCAGTACTGAGGAAGTGCTGCATTGTTGGAGGTGTTGTCTTTCAGATGAGACCTTAAACCAAGGCCCCCGACTGCCCTCTTAGGTGGACGCAAAAGATTCCGTAGCACTATTTTGAAGAAGAGCAGTGGAGGTATCCTTGGTGTCCTGGCCAATATTTATTCCTCAATCAACATCACTAAAACAGATTACTTGGTCGTTATCTCATTGCTGTTTGTGGGACCTTGCTGTGCGCAAATTGGCTGCCACGTTTCCTACATTACAACAATGACTGCACTTCAAAAGTACTTAATTGGCTGTAAAGCGCTTTGGGGTGTCCTGAGGTCGTGAAAGGCGCTATGTAAATGCAAGTTCTTTTCTTTACACACTAAAACAGTGTGTAATTATATCAGCATCGTTTTTTTGTATTTATTGAATAGATGGTAAATTTTAAAATCTTTATTCCTCAGGCAGTTAAAGGCACAATGAAGCGAACCTGTAAATGCCATGGTGTGTCTGGAAGCTGCACTACACAGACCTGCTGGCTTCAACTACCTGAATTCCGAGAGGTGGGAAATTACCTGAAGGAAAAGTATCACAAAGCCCTGAAAGTTGATCTTCTTAAAGGGGCGGGCAACAGCGCTGCCAGCAGGGGTGCAATTGCCGAAACCTTCAGCGCCATTTCCAAGAAAGAGCTGGTTCACCTGGAGGATTCCCCGGATTACTGCCTGGAAAACAAGACCCTGGGTCTACAGGGAACGGAAGGGAGGGAGTGTGTCAAAAAGGGTAAACACCTGAGCAAGTGGGAGAAGCGGAGCTGCAAGAGGCTGTGTGGGGATTGCGGGCTGGCAGTGGGGGAGAGGCGAGCACAGATGATGAGCAGCTGCAACTGCAAATTCCACTGGTGCTGCGCGGTGAAGTGTGAACAGTGCCGGAAAACCATCACCAAATATTTCTGCGTTAAGAAGGACAAGAAATCCAGGAATGAGAGTGCCTCAAAGAGGAAGGAAGCACGAGTTGGCAGGAGGCACTAAGGCCGTCCCTTGAATTGGTATTCCCTTTGGGTGACAATAAAATAGACTATTAAAAAAAAATGGCAACCCTTCTTGGTCTCAAATTGGCCAACGTTAGCAAAGCGATAAGTAGATGTAAAAAGAAGCACTGTGCCCCCTTTAAGAAGATGGGCAGATTTCTTTCGGTCATATAGCATTGTTCTATTTTTTTGAAGTGTTGCAAGATATAAAGCAACTAAGAAAACAACAAACAGTAAGTACAACAGTGCAGTTACTGGTGATGTAGTGGGTTATTGGGCTGCATTTCAAGCTATAGTAAAACATACACCAGCGACGTGATTAAGACCAATTATCTCTTGTTGGTTTTCCAAGACTGGCATTCAGAACCTTCACAAGTCACATATTCATCTTACTATGTTTGCCAACTTCATTTTTTGACTTTTTTTCCCTCTCCATTTTCCACAATGTTATCCCCCACTTTAGCTTATTTCTCTAACACCGCAACGTCATCCAGCGGTTGAGACAGTGGCCACTTGGTTTTTACCCAGATCCTCTGTCAGTTCCACTCTGTGCTACTAGGGGTGAGTCAGGCCAATGTGCCTGTTGAATCTCAATCCCTGTGAACACTCGGGTATTCGCTGTGTGAGGAATCAGAGGGACCTGCATCCAACCATTGGGTGACACAAGACAGCAACACCTAGTGCAATTATGTCATCCTCATTAGAATATATTAATAAAATACACTAACGGACAAGTGAGTTCTACTGAATTGGCCCACAATCCTGAATGTTAAAATGGAACATACCTGGTGTCTCTCTATTACAGCGTTCCATGTTATAGACTTGCTTGCTTGAAGTAAATATTTTGGGGGTAGTTTTTTGAGATCAGGCCCACAACAAATACTTATCAGAGATCCTTCGTCCATCAAAACAGTGGACAATATGCCAACAATTTTCTGAGACACGCTGCCAGTGGGCGATGCTCCCTGGCACCAGGGCACACCCAGAACATTACTCCCACCGTGCCCCCCAAAACAGGTGATATGATGAGATTCCTCTCCGGTGGTCCCGATTCAGGACGGCACTTGCAAAATATGGTGAACGCCACCCTGAAGGGTTTTATTCTCTGTAAACCATTCCATTTATAGCTAAGACGACTGGGGAAGTAATTTTTATTTATTTTTTTAATTGACTTAAACGGGACAAGGGGTACAGAATTGGGGAGAGGCTTCAGAATGAGATACTTGATAGCACATGAAGTGAAAAAAATAGTGAAGAGGACTTTAAATGTGCTCTTTAAAATAAATCCAACAGGAACATAGGAACAGGAGTAGGCCATTCAGCCCCTCGAGCCTGTTCTGCCATTCAATTAGATCATGACTGATCTGTACCTCTACTACTTTTACCCACCTTGGTTCCATGTCCTTTAATACCCTTACCTCACAAAAATCTATCAATCTCAGTTCTGAAGCTTTCAATAGACCTTGGCTTAACAGCCTTTTGGGGGAACAAGCACTGCTCCCTACACGTGCTGTATAAATATTGCTAAACCCAGTCTGTTGGGCTCAGGGAAGGGATATTTTCTGATTGAAATGACCTTCCTGTTTCCGTCTAGTGCAGCGCCATGTGGGTGAGGTAGTTGGGTTACAGAGAGCGATACTGAAAGCGACCATCTCCTCCCGCCGAACTACTGTAAAACAGAACGGAGCCTCCTGAGATAATTAACAGGAGCTCTGATTTGAACTAGCGCCAGATGTATGCAATCCAGCTATCGGATTAACTCTCCACGTGTACATTATCCAGTCAAATAGTCGAAGGAAAAATCTAGATCTTAAATCCTGATCATTTGATTTGACATCCGAGTCTTAACGACTTAAACCTGATAGTTTAAGGCCTCCCAGTTTATATAACGTGTAATTATACATAAAACTGGGCTCAATACCCAAATCTTTGTGCTCCAAAGGGACAGGAACACAGATAAAAATTGTTATTGATCCGCCGATTATGTTAAAATGGTAAAAGGAACAAATGCAAGTTAAATGTATTGAAATCTGTAGAACGTTAACCTACTTTGAGAAGATTAATAAGCGGCGGTTACTCCAACTCCACGGGAAATTACTATTTAATTGTTGTATTATACATAGGAACATTAAGCACTTTGTACATCGTTAATTTATTGCACCGTTAGTTCCAGGCGTGTTGCCCTGAGATCCAGTTTGATTCTCAATGTTAGTTTTTTTTTAAAGTGTAGACGTTGTGCAGTTTGTAATTAAAGATAATTTAGATCTTGTTCCCTCTGTGATGTGGGACACGGTTTCCTTACTTTCTCGCCCCGATTATTTGTAGAGTTTACCTGTTTCTGTGATGCGGGCACTTGTGAGCTCGGAGTGAGGCCCTGAGATAAAGGATGGCTCAGTTTGTACTTATTTACTGGCGGCTCCCGTTACACCAGAAAATCAAATATCTTATTCAACCAGCGCGCTTTTTTTTTCTTGCTTGTGTCTGGGAGCATTTTCCGCCAAAACCATACGAATGGAATTCAGAAACTCTAAACCATTAATGTCAGCCTCCTGCCCTTTGTTGTTGCCCCGTGAGCGCTTAAAGCAATCGGCATTAAAACTGTATTGTTTAATTATAAAACAATGTTGCCGTCATGGTTTATGGCGCTAATATATAGGTGTAAATCAGTAGTGGAAAATTCTATCACACTCGCTTTGTTGGGATTCTGGCTGGGATTGACTGTATATATATATATACACAAACACACACATATACAACCATATCATATATATACACAATTTATATATATGCAAATTTATTAAATATGCATATATTTACAACCTCATTTTATATGTAAACACAAACATATATTAATATGTGTATATATACACATTTTTAAAAATATACACAACCACATTTTATATATAAACACATATATATACACAATGTATATACATATAATCTATATATACACACTTTATATACATACACACAATATCTATACACAATTTATATACACACATTTTATACACAATTTATACATACATATTATAAATAAATATACACACATTTTACATACATACATACCATATATTAACACAAACACATATACACTATATATACACAATCTATAAAGACACAATGTATATATACACAATGTATATACATATAAACACAAACATATATACGCGATCTATATACACTCAATCTATATATACACATCACATTGGATGCAGGTGCATGTTTAATAAGGAGTGAATTGTAATATTAAAAACACTTTAAATTCGAACCCGTATAATTGAGAACATTACTGTCGATCCATTTCTAACACATTATAGCTTTCATATTATAGTGAGACTTGATATTAAATGATTTTCTTAGAGCTGAATATTGTTAGATTAAAACATTTGTTTGATATCTTAGCTTTATAATAGAATTAAGGCTTTATATAACTACAGTGGAATATTTGAATAAGATTTTATATCGTTAGTTTAGACATGAGTCACTTTTCCCCCCAGTTTTATTTTTTGTAATTGTAGAACGTCACCTGCGAAATGCCTGAAACGGGTGTAAATGCAAAGTGTTAACCCCGGAATTCCGCTCCTCCCCTCGCCTCCCGCCACCACACACTCACTGCATTAAGTGGGAGAAACGGGCAGGAGATACAGAATTCGCCTTCTACAGTAACCAGCTCAGTAACATCAGAGAAACAGAATGTTGGAAAAACATCTGAACGAGAAAGGCAGTCTGGAGGATCCTTTCTGTCTGTCACCTTTGGGCGGGGGTTCTATTTCAGATTTCTAGGGTTCTTTCCACTTGTACAACCTTTAAACGCTCGATTCGGGCCCTGCCGGGTTAGTTTCAAATCTATTTCACCGGAATCCTGCGGAAGGACCGGAATCTCTCACCTGCCAGTTCTATGAACCCGACCCTCGGTCACTGACCGCAGAGAATTGACCGATTCGCTCAATTCCATATCCGTCGTAAATCACTCTCATATTTTCCTTTAAAGTACATTTCGCCTGTGTATTTTGCGATGCAATGGATTTTTCAAAGTGTTTTGAAATAAAAATGTAAAAATACCCAGCCACATTTATATTTCACATCACTCCTCTGATCTTTGTTCGTGTCTCCTAATTCAATAAACAATATTCAGAAAGGTCCGGCCCTTCTCGGTGTTTGGTCCCACTCTTAATATGGATCTTCAATACAGCAATATTTCTGTTCAACGAAAAATATTAACGAACGACAAACAACCTATTCAGAGAACGAAAGGCATCAAAGCCGCTCCGACGCCCGCCTCCTCTCAATATAAATAATTACACCTAATATGGGTGTGTATATGGATTTATACCCCTGTATACAATCATAGAATCGTTCGGCCCATCGTGTAAGTCCCGGCTCTTTAAAACAGCTATCCAATTCACCCCACTCTTTCCCTAAAGCCCTGCATTTTATCCTTTTCAATTATTTATCCAATTCTCTTTTGAAAGTTATTATTGAATCTGCTTCCACCGCCCTTCCACCGCCATTCCAGATCATCACAACTCGCTGCATAAAAAATCTCTTCATCTTCCCCTGGTTCTTTTGCCATATATTATATAGACAGACCCCCGTGTGTAATATTATAAATATATATCCCTGTGTATTATCCAAACAAATCGAAGTCAGGCTAATCTAATACAGCAACCTTGGTTCCACTCCAGTTACCATGTCCCCAAAACTCTCTGTTTCCATCAGATTTCTATCTCATTTCACGGGTAGCTCCATCCTATTAAATGTTCCCAGTCAATTTGTATCTAACGTGTATAGAGAGGGAGAGAGAATCGGACAAGAGTGTCTGCAGCCAGAGATTAGATAGCAGGATGAACAGAGAAACCAACGCGTTAGATACTTCACAGAGAGGGAAAGAGAGTGTGAGATCCCTCTCCCTCATCCCCTCTCCCCCTACCCCCCGAGAGAGGACAAAGATGAGGCAAGAAAGAACAGCGAGCAAAAGCAGAGGGTCTAAGTGAGGAGCGCCATATCTTTCTCGGGTTGCTCAGCTCCATGTCTTGTATTTAGGATGTTCTCGGCCTTCTCTTCCCGTCAAACGATTTTAATCGGTTTGTACCATATTAATCACCAAGGCTGGCATCAAAATCCTTTGTCCGCTATTTTAACGAAAGCATTAAATCGTTAAAAACAAACGGACTAACACCAAAACATACACCAAAATAAACGACGCCTTCATTAAAATAGTAAAGGGATTTCACAGAGAAATGAATATTTGACAGGAAGCTTTTTTTCTTAAGCCCTTTCTCGATGTTGCACACGGCCGTTCAAAGTCATTATTCACCGGACACAACTTGATCGTTCGCACAGAGACTCGCCGGGGCGGTGAACCCGAGACGGTGCGCCAGAGAGGGTGTGCGGGTTGCTGTGGACAGTGTAGAGGCAGCCTAGCTCAAAAGAGGCTGTACCTGTTAAGGTGAGGAGCGAGATACATTCTCAGCCTGTTGGTGTAGTGCAGAGAATGGCCCGGTGGTCTTAGAGACCGTGTACCTACAAGAATAGACTGCACAATGCAAGGAAGCTTTGGAGGGGGGTGTAAGTGTTCGAATAGACGGTGGGACACTCGCTAGTGTAGGGAGAGGGAATCAATCCTTGGTGAATTTCTAGTCTAGACAGTAGAGAGTGGCCTCGGGTGCACCTCCTAGTGTAGATAGAAACCAGTTCTTAAAAGCTGTATCTCCTAGGGTGTATGTTATACAGTCCATTGAAAGCCAAGAGACGTTCAGTGATTAGCACCTCGGGCTGTCTGTTCCAATTGTCACCTTTTATCCTTGCTCGAAGATATCCCACGCTAGTTTAGGTGACGCAGAAAATTCCCCCAATTAATGCCGTGGGCACCTCGCGTTAAATAAAACACTTGGCTTTCTAACACTACAATATTCTGCAGATAGTAATGGTGGCAAGCATGATATTCACTTTCGTGTAAGATGCCCTAAAGTGGGCCAAGTCCCTGTTTTTTCCCCTTGTTTTTTTGGAATTCTTGGGATGGAATGTGTTGGGAAATGGGAAAAATATCAAAATTTGCAATATTAATGCAAAGTAATATAAACAAACGGAATAAAAGTTTAAAAGACTTTGGACAATTTAACTAGAGCCTCTCCCTCAGACCATCCAAGCCACAAGCTCCCAATCTAATTGGTCATATTAGCATTTACCATGTAAATTCTATTCCCATTGTGCCGACCCTTAATCTCCATGGAATACCTCAACATTAGTGCGATTTCAAGTTGCTTTACTGTATAATGCAAGTTTAATTAACTTTTGGGAGGATTTAAGCATTAACCAAGCAGGCAAGACGTGTCCCTGCGTTGCTTCATTTTGCATGCAAATCCCTTTTTCACGCTACCTTAGATCTCCCCCTTAAAGTTTGGGAAAATGTGCGTGTCTCCTGAGGAGTTTCGTGCACATTTCTTGCCCTGCACATTGCTCTTTCACTCATCAAGGCTCCCTTTATCGGCGTGACAATGACTCACGACTTAAATCAGCCTCGAAATCCGCAGCTGCTGAACAATGTAATCTCCTCTGTCTTTCAATGAGCTGGCTGCTTGAAAGGATTTGGGAAAAGTATTTGCATAGTCTCACACTGTTCGCTGAATAGAAGTTAGTGCAAGTATTATACCAGAACAAGTGGCTTTATCAACAAATGCTTGCAAACAACCTCAAAACACACACGATCACTAAACCCAACCGAGGAGACGTGATGTTATCTACATCAAGGATTAAAGTTCCATTCACCTCTCTCAGGATACTTTTTGCCCACAGTTCCAAAAGTTGAGACGATTTTGTTTTTTTTTGGGGGGGGGGGGCGGGGGGAAGGTGGGGTATTTTCTCTTCTTCTTGGTCTGTTTTGTGACCGGATGATAATCTTTAATGTAAAACAACAGTAAAAAAAGACAATGCAGTAAACTTTATTTGATGGGACGTTTTGTAGAATCAGAGAGGCTAGACTTGATCATAGAATCAGAAACATTACAGCACGGAAGGAGGCCTTTGGATTCATGGCGCTCGAGCCTGTGCTAGCTCTTCAATTTGAACTGAGCACTTTAATCCCAGTTCCCTACCATTTGCCGTATCCTTGTCTATTCTTCCTTTGCACATCCGATTCCCCTTTAAATGATGTTAAAGTCCCTACCGCCGTGCTCACTTGCAGTAAAGGACTTCATCTTCTGATAACTCTCTGTGTGAAAACATATCTTTTAACTTCTCCCTTCTTCCAACGATAACCCTCAGTATGATATTAAGGATACATTTATATAATATTTACCCTGAGACAGATATTTCTGAAGGAGTGGCAAATAATGATCCAGAGAACTGCCCTAAGGGGGAAGGGGGAGGGGAGGCGAGTTTCACATTTACCAATGCTTCAGAAACTCTATTACGGCTTGGGTTGGTTAGTACATCACCTTTCATCTATGGACCTATGTTTGAATTCAGCCCAGATCAATATCTCCTTTTTCTGTTGACTGTAAACATGGCTTATAAGGGTAATGCGTTATGAGTTATGTTTCAACCTAGTTACTGTGACCACAGGTGTACCACCAAACCAGCCCAGGATTTAGCTGGAAGTTGCAGTTTCGTTCCAAGAAGCCACAAAGATAGCTGACTTGCGAAGTGGCAATATAGGCGCTAACACGGTAGGAGCTTCCCTTAGGAGTTTGAAATTAAGGCATATTGTTGGGGCAGTGTTAAGTTTTACCCTGTGTGTAACCTACTATAGTGAACCTGGGAGCGTTTTTTAAAATAATTCATGGGATGTGGGCGTCGCTGGCAAGGCCAGCATTTATTGCCCATCCCTAATTGCCCTTGAGATTTGATAGGAGAGTGGAGGAAATTTTATCCTGCATCTAACGCATATGCTGTACCTGTCCTGATACAAAATGCCAATGTCCGAGTGTCCCCACCCCCAGTATTAACATCCCCCCCCCACCTTGAATACAAAAAAGAAACTGTAAAATGACCGAGGAACAAACCCAAAGCTTGGCATGATTTGTATATGTAAGAAATTAGTTATAACTAAATTGTGTAAATATGGATTAACTCAACTATAAGGACAATATTTCCCTCTACTCACTAACTTCAGTGAAAAAGTAGACAGATGTATAAATTGGCCAACACTACTTCATACACGTTTTGTACATGTCTACTATTTCAATAAAATTAGCAAGCACAAGAAAATCTTCCAGTACATATTTACGAAATGCAAACTACACCTCTTCTCAAGAAGAGTGAGGCAATCGTTCATGAAAAGAGTTTTGTGACAAATACAGGAGTTTTGACCCGTTAGATTTGCATATATGCTTAAAAGCTGTAGTAAGCCTTATCGAAAATAGATGCCACTCACTTTATGTCTAAAACAGCTGGCCAGAGATGCTTTGTCTACACAACTGCCACTGAACACTTTTATTTAGGTGTGAATTCGATAGTTTATTCGAGTTTATTGTGAAATGAACGTTTGCCAGTGAGTGGCTACTGATACTGCCTCATGAAGCCAGCTAAGATTCAGACAACGTGTGTTTAATTTCTCATTAGCATTTTATGAGGTCCTCAAATTGTAGTCTAATTTTAGAGGAAGATTAAGAGATGGTGCGCTATTGGCACGTGTCAAAATGGTATTGTTGCTTTAATCACAATTGGTGGGAATCCCATCTTCAAACGAATTGAGGGTATGAAGCAATGGGTCTTTGTGTGTTCTGTATTCCTTCTTGGTTTTATGAACTCTGGACCGATTAAAGAATTCCAATGGTGGTTGGATCATATATCTTTAAGTGAAAGTCTGCACCGGGACAAGTTACTCTTCCATTCTAAGATACTCTGTGAAATAGACAGAGTGGATATTATAGATATACTTATTATAAATTATCACTTGCACTGTACAGTAGATGCCTAGTATTTTTGCTTCTGTATATTATTTCACTGTAAATAAATTTAATTAGTTGCTTTACCCTTTACCAATCTGTTTTAGTGCGTATTTTCTATCCTCTGATTGATTGAAGCTATGATGTCTAGTACACAATTTACATAGAAATACACAGAATCTACAACACAGGAACAGACCATTTGGCCAAACCAGTCCTAGCCGGCATTTACCCTCCACATGAGTAAATAGTTCTAACCACATTTACCCACCTTCTTCCTAAATCCATTAAATCCCTTTTCCTTGATTCGTGTTTTTAATTCAGTGTGGTATCCTCCATCTAATTCCATACCCTTTAATCTTTTAGATTAATCTCACATGGTACCTTATCAAAGATTTTTCTAAAGTCCATGTACACTACATCCACTGCATTTCCCCCGTCTACCACATTTATTAACTCTTCAAAAGAATTCTGAGGTTTGTCATTTTACTACATTGAAAGCCCTTACATAAATGCAAATTGTTGTTGTTGTCAAGCATGATTGTCCCTTTTGAAATATGTGCTAATTTTTTTTTTACTGTTTATCTAGATACATAGCGTCTTTAATTAAGGATGAAATTACCAAGATTTTCTCTACCACAGATGTTAAGATAACTGGCATGCTATTACCCAGATTAGCCATCTTCCTTTTCAAAAACTGGGTACCACATTGGCCACTCACCAGTACTCCAACACACAGAGCCCTGAAATAGAATTTCTAGGGCCTCGCCAATTTTCTCCCTCAGGATCCTATGATGTATCCCATCCGGCTCTGGTGCTTTGTCCTCCATTAGCTTAACTTATCTAAAATTTGCCTTTTATCTATCATAATGTCATCCATCTCACACTCTCAACCACCTCAGGATTCATCTCCTTTCTGATATCCTTCTCTTTAGTGGGGATCAACGCAAATTACTTATTAAATACCTCCATCATTTTTTGATCTTCTACAAATGTACAGTCCTCAGCTCTCAGGAGTCCCACCCCGCTTTTAACCATTCTCTTTTTAACTGATATACTTGTAAAGTACTTTACTGTTCCATTTGATGACTTCTGAATTTTTTTTCTTCATATTCCCCCTTAGCTTTGCATGCCCGGTTCTTAATTTCTTATTTTTTTAGTCATCTTTAGTCTTTTCATTATTCTTATAGTTCTTCAATTTTAATAAATAACCTCTATTTATCCATGGCATCCTGAAACTACTAGTAGATCCTTTCTTTTTTAAAAATGGAATTTACTTAATCTGTACCATTGAAATATTTTTTTTTAAAATTCCCACTGTTGTGCTGCAATTTCTCCTCCCAACTTACTTCAGCGAAAGCTGCCCCAATTCAATCTGGTGTTCTAGATTGTGAACTGACATTTTTCCTTTCTAGTTGGATCTTAAACCTGATCATATTATGGTCACTATTCCCAAATGTGCTCATCCACATTTAGCTCATCTACCTGATCTATCTCATTACTCAAACCAGATCTAGCAATGCCTTTGCCCTTGTAGGCCTACCAACATACTGCTTGAGGAAGGAGTCCTGTACACATTTTAGGAATTCCAGTCCCTTTTCTCCATTTACTCTCTATCTATCCCAATCGTAAAGTGGATGATTAAAATCTCCTGGAACAATAATTTTGTTATTCCTACACCTCTCTCTAATTTGACTGCAGATTTCCTCTTCCTCACCACGATTTGGAGGTCTGTAATGCACCCCAACTAATGTAACAAGTCCCATTTATCTTTGAGCTGCAACCATATTGATGCCGTCTGTAACCCTCGTCCACATCAACCCTCTCTACACCATGTATTCCCTCTAATTACCGATGTTGCCACTCTGCCTCCTTTCTTTTAACTTCTAAACCTCCTAAATATGTCTCAATGTTTATTTTCCATTCTTGTCGAGTTTGCAGCCACAGACAGCAAGTCCTTGCTCAGTATGAGCTATTCCTAAATGAACAGTGACCTGACAGATTTTTAACGATGCAGTGAAGCAGCCCATTTAAGAATATTTGAAATAAATATTTCTCCCTTCCCTTAGTTGTTCTGGCGCCCAAGTGACCATTCTTCGTGTATCAGACAGCAAATGTCAACAGCCTATTTGATTGTGGGGATCATTATTGCCTATCCAGATGCTTTCCCCACCCAACATCCCTAAATACCCATTTCCAGCTAAAATTGCTGGATAATACTGGGGAACAGGAACTCTGGCTTATCCAGGAGACTTGAGCCCAATTGTAGAACCTTTACTGCTGCCTCAGCTTAGGTCAGCTAGCTTGGCACAGACCAGTATTCAAAACTGTATGTGTGCTTTAGCTACGCATTGCTTCAACTAGCTCTACCATGAGGGAGCAAATAAAGTTTTTAAAAATGATATAAGTATAACTGGATGCTCAGTCTGGTTCAGTTGGTAGCGCACTTGCCTCTCAGTCAGAAGGTTTTGGTTTAAGCTCCTCTCCAGGACCTGAGCGCATAATCTAGGCTGACGCTTTAGTGCCACAGTGAAGAAGTGCTGAAATGTCAGAGCATGCTGTCATTTGGATGAGATGCAAAACTGAGGCCACGTCTGCCTGTTGAGAGGGACAGAAATGATTCCATGGCACTATTCAAGAGCAGTGAAGTGTCTTGGCCAACATTCATCCCCAAGTGACCACCAAAACAGATTAACGACATTCATCTCATTTGCTGTGTGCAACTTAGCTGCTGCATTTGCCGACGTAAAAGTGATAACACTTCAAAAGTAATTCATTAGCTGTGAAGCATTTTCAGATGTGAAAGGTGCTATATAAATTGTAGTTCTTTGCTCAGAAGCACAGTAAAGAACAATGAATGGCATGCATGGGATATGTATTATTGGGTGGGTAGAATATAAAATAAAATTAAAATGATGGATAACTTACCTTTAATAGGACGTTCCCGACTCTTTGAAGGAATATATCCTTATATACTTAGGAACAGCCTCAAGTTGTCACTGAAGGGACTAATCAGATGCAAAACTTAGAGACTGTGACCCTCCCAAAGTATTCAGGTTAGCTTTGGATGATATGCAGTAGTTCTTTTGCTCAGGGGCAGCACTGAGGAGAATGTAGGCCACTTTGATTAAAACAGTGATTCCCACAACCAGAAAAGCATGGGTGGCCAGGGGTATGTAGACAGTATCATTCAAAGAAAGGTAGCTAACCTTAAAGATTGAGACATATTCAAAGAATGAATTAAACCATATATACAGTAGGAAATCTAAGGCTATTCTTCACTTGTTCAATCTCCACATATTAAATTATGTCAAACTAGAACAGGAGAGGGGAGGATTAATTTCATGATGAGGTCATCTTAGAACATTACAGCACCAAAGCACTTATCTTCAGTTTTGAGATCCAGTCAGTCATGCTTTGGAAAAGCATACGAATTATGACATGCATACAAAAAACTAAAAGAAATAGGAGTATTAACGGCACTCTCTATGAATGCGATTCTAAAACTATTTATTCAGTGGTGGAGTGTGTCTTAATGACACAATGGGAGACACCAGCATGAGACAACAAACAAGCATAAGGACTGCATCTTCGATAAATGAGAGACAGCTTTAACACGTCTATCAACTGGAGAAATCACTTCATCCTGCTTTCTCCTTAGAGCAGAGTAGGTCAAGGGGAGATTTGATAGAGGTGTTCCAAATTCTGAGGGATTTTGATACAGTAAATAAGGAGAAACTGTTTCCACTGGCAGGAGGGTTGCTAGTCAGAGGACACAGATCTAAAATAATCGGCAAAAGAACCAGAGGGGAGAGGAAGAGAAATTTTGTTATGCAGCGAGTTACGATCTGGAATGCACTGCCTGAAAGGGTGGTGGAAGCAGATTCAATGGTAACTTTCAAAAGGGAATTGGGCATTTACTTGAAGAGGAAACAAGTTGCAGGGCTATTGGCTGATTGGCCTCCTTCTGTGCTGTATGATTCTATGATTTTACCTCAGATTGTTTTTGCATCACACCAATGAATGCTACTAATACAAAAACACATGATCCCTGACCTGCGCCGTCTCAAAACCTCAGCCGGGACTCTTCCAATTTCAGCTCTTAGCTTATTTAATGACATAGGGAGTATAACTGAATGAAGAGTATGAACAGCTGTAAAAAAAAAGATTGCAGAGAATTTTAAATTCAATTTCAAAATCCTTCCACATTTCTAAAATTAAGACAAAGTTTCAATTGAAAAACTTTATTATGGATTTTTTTTCATATACACAATATTGAATGAAAAAATATGCTATTGTGGCAATAAGTTCATAAATATCTGTGCAGACAAGGCAGCATTTAGGCATTTGAGTGCCTTTGAGACACAATATCTGGGTTCTTTGTGCAATCTAAAAAAGCTGCTTACACTGATATCTCAGAAATAACTAGATTTTCACAGGACAAACCGTTTCCAATGATGGCTAATTTGTCTATAGTAGAATCCTTTGCGGTCCACTGGGACAATGGAGAGAGACCAAATCTCTCTCTGGTATGTTGCGGATCAGAAGTGCAAAGAATTAGACCTTGACAAAGTGTCCTGGCATTTGCAAAGGGTTCTACGCAATATGTGTCTTAAAAAAAAAACTCTGTTCACCATTGTAGCGCCATTTTTACGGTTCCATAATTGAAGCTGGCAGCCAAATATCCGCATTGCCAATACCATACACACCGGAGTCGCCATCATGATGATGGTGAGGCTGAATTCTGTAAATGAGTATGGTGTGGCTTTTGATAAGTTTCAACCACTCAGCTGACGCAAACCTACAATTCAATATAAACTTTACTGAGAATACAAAAAGGTAATGCTTTTTTAAAAAAAAATGTTTCATAGTAACTCGCTCAAGCTATTCCAGACTATATAAAAAGAGAATAAATTTGTCTCCCACAACGTAACTTCTATCTGAAATGTTTTATTGTAGCCTTGTACACCCATGGGTTGTGCCCTCCAATGACTGTGATGCACAGAATCTATGGGGAGGTCCATCCCATTTCCCCATCACCTCCCAACTTGCCGATTCATAAGTCATAGCTGTGGATTTCAGATGGAACCAATTTATTTGACTGTATTACTTCAATGTCAGTCTCTGCTATCGATGATATATAACAGCAACATTTAACCAGCACTAAGTCGCTACTGGCCATACTCTAGCTATTCGTGGGACATCAGTGGCTGCAGGGAAAAAAAAAAATGGCGTTCCTTAACACAAAGAGCAGATGTCGTGACTGCCCAATTGACCTTTAGTAAACAAGTAGCTTATGCCCATCACAAGGCGGCTACAAACCAGCAGCTCTTAGCCTGGACCCTGCCAATGGGTGTTTATTAAAGAACTCTCTGAAGAGAACTGCAATGTTAGAAATGAACCAGATTCAACCCAGTTCAGCTTATTTAAAAGCGAAAAACCCCATTTGGTGCATTTCACAGAAACAAAAGCTGAACTTTCAAAGATAGGCTTCACTAAATATCGCAAACGTTAACACTTTCTTCATATTCAACGAATCAAAACACTGAAGAAAAGGAAAAGCAAACAATTCAAAAAATCCCAAGTATCCTCGTCCTCCAATAAATGTGAAACCCTGCAACAGCAGCTTCTTCAGATGTTGAGCTTGTTAGCGATTGTCACGACCACTTTCAGAACTGGCATGAAGGCAGAGATCTCACTGAAATTGCTGCTGCTCACAACGTGTGTGTGAACAGCCAGCGCTTGCTGGTAATTGCATCCCTCTATGTTCCGCACAATTTCATGCAGTCCATTCAGAATGTGAGGAGAGAGCTGGGCATCAGAAAATAGAAATGTTATCAATGCTTCTAAAGAGCATTACAGCATTTGAAGGTTTTCACCCTTTCAATACACACAGCCATCCAGATGAACACACACATAGATGAATATCTTCAACCCACACTGCAGCATATACAGTTCCATAACTGAACTTTGAGAAGCATCAAATTAACACCAGGTTCCCATCCCAGTTCCATTATGGAACATTCGTTGAAACCACAACTATATAAACAACTATTAGTTTATATGAAATGTCAGGTATGGTCTCAGGGTAATCTCACATGGTGGCTGCTTTTAATCCTCTAACAATGTGGGCTTTCACTCTGCATTAATGCCTGGTTCTTCTGCCCACTCAGTTTCTTTACACTAATTTATCTATTAAAGTGCACTGAACTTGTCACCAAACTTAATTTCAAACTCAATTATTCAAGCTCAGATAAGTTTAAGATGATCACTGCCAGCTCAGCCCTGCTATTGTCAAGGGCAACTCTTAAACACACACACACACACACACACACAGAGCCATGAACAGTGCAAAGGATGAATGCAAAAATAGTGCAAAAATGTAAAAACCATTCAAGCTCTCTTGATGGCTCAATGAGTTTATCCAGTGAGTTCAATCCCTGGTCTGGCCTGGGTTAACCAAACTCAGCTGGGGTGATGGTGGATGCACTATAATTGCCATGGGGGGGGGGGTGTTGAGACAGGGTTCCTGCCCCTATTTGCTATCCAGTGGTTCACCCCCCCCCCACTGGAAGCGCAAGCGCACGTGGGGTGGGGTGAGGACAGGGTTGGGCTTGGCTGTGATGTCCCATGGTTGAATAGTCCGCTGACACTCACATGTGAATAACAGCGACTGGGGCAATGCACCAGACGATGCTCATGGAGGCATAACCCCAAAGAGGTGAGAGGGGAAAGGGAGGGGACAAGAGGGGAGAGGAGAGGAAAATGGCAAAAGAAAATCACAGTTCAAAAATTAAGTTGATACACATACCACTGTGTGGTATGAGATCTATTGAGTTATTTCACAGTCCAAATTTCACGTACATGACTTTACATCATGACCAACCTTTTTTCCCTTATGAGAGGGTAAATGTTATGCTTATCTTGGGGAGGGATATTTAGTGCTTGGGAATAGAACTTTTCTCAGTCTTTGCACTCAGTGTCAGTGAAAAGTATTCTTCTAGATCAGGTACACAATAAGTTGGGCAAATTCAGAGTAAGGCTTTCTACACTGCCCTAACGTTCCTCAAGCCTAACTGAGCCAGTGTAACATTCAATTTCCCATACCAGACACCCCTTGTGGCTACAGAGTGAGGTTGGTCATTTAGTGTTGAATTATAGGCAGTTTTATGCTGTGGACTGACTATCGCTATGAACTGCGATAAGACTGCCCAAACTAGGTCCCAAATGTGAAAACACAGTAACCTAGCTCATTGCAAAAAGCAAAATACTGCAGATGCTGGTAATCTGAAATAGAAATATAAAAAGTTGGAAATACTCAGGTCAAGCAGCATCTGTGGAGAGTGGAAAGAGTTTAACGATTCAGGTCTTGTGACTTTTCGTCAGAACTGAAGGGTCAAAGCAAGTTTGCTGACGATACAAAGCTAGGTGGGAAAGTAAGCTGTGAGGAGGACACAAAGAATCTGCAAAGGCATATAGACAGGTTAAGTGAGTGGGCAAGAGGGTGGCAAATGGAGTATAATGTGGAGAAATGTGAGGTTATTCACTTTGGTAGGAAGAATAGAAAAACAGAATATTTTTTAAATGGTGAGAAACTATTAAATGTTGGTGTTCAGAGATTTGGGCGTCCTTATCCATGAAACACAAAGTTAACATGCAGGTATAGCAAGCAATTAGGAAGGCAAATAGTACGTTGGTCTTTATTGCAAGGGGGTTGGAGTATAAGAGTAAAAAAGTCTTACCACAATTGTACAGGGCTTTGGTGAGATCACACCTGGAGTGCTGTGTACAATTTTGGTCTCCTTATCTAAGGAAGGATATACTTCCCTTAGAGGCGGTGCAACAAAGGTTCACTAGATTAATTCCTGGGATGAAAGGGTTGCCCTATGAGGAGAGATTGAGAAGAATGGGCCTATATTCTCTGGAGTTTAGAAGAATGAGAGGTGATCTCATTGAAACGAATAAAATTCTTAGAGGGCTTGATAGGGTAGATGCAGAGAGACTGTTTCCCCTGGCTGGAGTGTCTAAAACTAGGGGTCGTGGTCTCAGGATAAGGGATGGGCGATTTAGGACTACGATGAGGAGGAATTTCTTCATTCAGAGGGCAGTGAATCTTTGGAATTCTCTACCCCAGTGGATGCTTAGTTGTTGAGTACATTTGTCTGAGATTAATAGATTTTTGGACTCTAAGGGAATCAAGGGATATGGGGATCAGGCAGGAAAATTGAAGATCAGCCATGATCGTATTGAATGGCGGAGCAGGCTCGAGGGGCCGTATGGACTATTCCTGGTCCTATTTCTTCTGTTCTTATGTAAGATGCTGCCTGACCTGATGAGTGATTCCACCTATTTCATTGCAGCCGTTTATCCTCCTCTATCAACTGCATCTCACTAATTCAACAATTTAACAAAACGATTCAAATTGACCTCTTGAGTTATATCTTCTTAACACTCAATTTTCCTACATCCCACTGTTCCCCATTTTGACCATGCCCACGACAATAAGAATTAATCTCAAAATTATTCCAGAATAACCATTTAAAACCAAAGAATCTATCTCCTGGGAGCAACTAGAATAGGGCAAATATCTGTCCTAAGCTCCTTTCATTTCAATCTATCTCCTACAGACAGGTAACCAACTTAAAGGCAAAGTCTGGTAATATTTGGGAAATGCTACTACTACAGCTCATTTACTTTTTTAAAAAATATATAAAACCCCATAAGAGTGAGCATCTGTCACATCATATCCTGGAACTTCTGCTGAAACACGCCACACTTTTACCGTTACTTTTGCTTAAATCATTCTCACTTACTGTCTGGTCCCGCAGTTTATCGTACAGGTAATCCAGTCGCTTTGCAGCATCATCCAGCTTCCTCTTAGTTTGCTGTGGAATAATTCAGAATTCATCAAATGAAAGTGGTTCAGGATGGAAACTGGGGCGGCCAGAGTTTCATTCGAGTCATGCTTTCATACAGAACGAAGCTATTCAAATATTGACCAAAATAATTCTTAAGATTGTGCACAATGCATTTATTTTACTTCTTGCACGCAAATGTACATACACACACACAACACACACACTCTTCAATACACACTCCTTTCCATGGGTCATTTGCAAAATAGTCAATCACAGTGATGCATCAATCTAGTGCTCCAATATGCACCAGATTGCTAAAATGTTGGTTCAATCACACCTTAGAGACCTGCAAGGAAAACTTGTCCAAGTGTTATTTGTTACAGAAATATCTAAATGATTAATTTTTGTCCCCAGATTTCAATTACTTGGAATATCCAGGAATGTAATGTTCCCCTCAGGGTAAGTAGAGGCTATATAGTACAGCAGAACTGAAGTTAAGTGCTGAAGAGATTACTGCCTATTGGGTTGGTTTCTAGGCAGATTGTTTTTAATATTAATGTTTTTAGATACAGAAGATGAATACTCTGGCAGTTAATGCTGGCTGTGCGATATGCATCATGCCATCTTGTAACACTGCCACATTGGGTTCAGCTTTTGTTTTTGAAAAATGAAGACAGGTCAAGGTGCAGCTTACAGGACACTGGTAGGGTTGAAATGAACAGGAGAGATGAGGTAAATAAGGAGGTAATTAGGCGATGGCAGGCTTGGGTTTTAAAAGCCTGAAGATTATGGGAGGAAGGAAAGACCGAGTGTTATAAGGAGTTCCACATTTTTGAAATCCTGAGAAAGAATTACTGAGTAGGAAACTAGGGAATGAGTCTTGACTTAAACACAGTTAGAATGGAGGGAGGATGAATTGTCTGTAGCACAACACACTTGGAGTTTAAAAGGAACAAGATTCAGATAAATACTAACCATAGTTGTATTCAGTGGAGGGGGGGGGGAAAGAGAAGAGAAAGAGAGAGGTTGTGGTTGAGAAGAGAGAGATTAAAGGATAGAAGTGAGAGGGATTGTCTATCAAAAAAGGTTTTACTTGTATCTTGTCCAGAAATGGAAGTGAAAAACATCTTGGGTTTTCTAGAATGTTACGTTGAGTTGTACAGGGAAGAAGTAATGTTTGTCACAAAAGATGAAATTGAGTTTCTAGAGACAGCTTTAGTAACAAAGGATATGTGAGGCTTCCACTTGAGGTGGAGACAGCGAGGCCAACAATATCATTGGATGAAGAATGATGGGGGTGGTTGCCAGAGGTAAGAGGTGGCATCTGCTGGTTAGGTTTGCAAGATAAACAAATTGTCTTGAAGAAAGTAGTTGAATATTAAGGGGGTGCAATCCAAAGGAAGTTCATGAACGCAGAGAGGTATCAACAAGTGTGTGAATAAGGATGGACGGTGAGTGGAGAAAGGCAATGATATGAAGAGCGAGCGGGAAAGACAAAATGCTCAAGGAAACCTGAGAATGGAAAAAGAGTCAGACAATGAACCATCTACAGCAAGGTGGAGCAATTTGAGAAAACTAGACAGCCATGAACATGGCAAAGCCAGATGATGGTTACTTGTTTAGAAGTGCATGGTAAAAGGACCTGTGGAAGGATTTGGAGATGTCCAAGGCAAAAAGCACGGTTCCAGAAGGTAACTAACATAGCCATCAAGATCACCAGTTGAATGGCATTCTGAAAACCGTACTGCACATCATGGAGTGCTGATAAACTATAGTTAGTCATGTGTCTGCACTGCACTGTGTTTAGCTGATGATTAGATCAAGTAGTACAAGCATATGGGCTCTGTTGGAAATTAGCAACTTACACTTTTTATGTAACAAAATATCTCAAGGCACTTCAGTGAAGATCAGAGGACAGGAAATGGGAGGAAAATTAGGGAGATATCCAAAGGCGCAAGACAAAGCACAAGGTTTAAGAAAATAATACCAGAGTGCAGAGGCTCCAACACTAATGATGGAGCGGAGTTGAGGAACTCACAGGAAACCAGAGTCGGAAGAGTAAAGGGTGGGTACTAGGACATAAGGCTGGAGACTGTAGAGATAAGTTTCCAGCAAAGCTTTGGAGGAACGTGGAAACAAGGAGGATTTTGAAATTGACATGCTGGGAGACAAAGAGCCAACAGAGGTCACTGAAGACATGGGCAACTGGTATAAAGGTTACAATATGAGTGGCATGGTTCTGCATGAATCAAGCTATCTAGGGTGTAGCTCAGGAGGCTGGTGTGGTGAGTGTTGGAGAAATGAAGCTTTGAGGTGATTAAGGCATGGATAAGAGCTGGACCTGTTTCTGGCTGGGGCGGAGATCACCATGTATCAAAGGTAGGTACTGTATAACACCGATCAGGACCAGAGAGGTCGCCTTGACTAGTTTTGATTGCCTAAAGGGGTCGGAGAGGAATTTTCCAGATTTTTTCCTCAAATTAGCCTGAGTTTTAATCTGTTTTTTCCCCCTCTCCCAGGAGATTACGTGGCTTTCAGGTGGGGTGGGGAGTGTATATATTGTGATGCACAAGGCATTGCAATTGTGTGGGACAGGCTGGTTGGAGCAGTGAGTCTTTTCCTGACCATCGTTGTCGTAGGTTTGCATAAAGATTTTGGACACAATTTGAGAGGTGAACTTTGGTGGGTGATGTTACAAAGATGGAAGATGGTGGTCTTGGCAATGGACCAGAGGGTCAACAGAGCACAAAACCTGCGCACCATCAGGGTTCAACCTGAACAAACAGTCAAGAAAGGGGGTCGGATCACCAATTTAAGTGCAAAGTTTCTGGTGGGACTCGAGATTTTATTGGTCCAATTACGTTGTTTTGACTCCCGAGTCATCCCAAGACCTTAAAATAACGCAGGCATATATTTTGGTCTAGAAACACCAACAGTGAATTAACAGTACACTATGGGAGTCGTAAATCCTGTGGTCAAACACAAGAGAATTGACTGCTGAAAAAAAGTGCGGCTGTAAGCCTGTGTGGTATCAGTGTTATGGCCATGAATAGTTCCTCCATGTTAATACTGCAATTATAACAATGACTTAGTCGTCCCATCAAAAGTTTAATAAAATGTCTCTACCGCAATGCAAGGAGATAATATTTCAATATGAACACAGATCACTGAGCCTCCAGCTGGCTTCAATTCTACTGACTATTTTGACAGCTACCAGGATAAAGTCTAGTCATTTGCTACCCCCCACCACCCCAATTAAAAGGAACATGGTGACAATACTGTTGATTTACTTCATCTGAATATACTAAACCCTAATCGGAATTTGCATCCGATAAAATTAATATACAGATGTAGAAAATCCCCTAACATTGAGTGTGGTTTCTGGAAATAATCCAGATAAAGTACAAGGCTCCAATCTTGGGTCAGACTGTTCAGCAGTAAATCCAATTTGAGCAGTGGGGCACCTTACCACCCAGGGAGGGGAAGCTTCAGTACACACTAACCATTTGAGTGCTCACCGAGACCTGTGCGCATCAAAACCCAAAACGTGGAACAAATATTTCTTTATTCAGTGAATATATTAAAATGTTCTTTGGTGCAATGTGTTTATTTTATATCAGTATTTGAAATTGATTTGTAGAAAATTAACACTTACGAAACTGTACAAGAACTCCTCAGGGCTCAAAGAGCCTTGTATGTAAGACAACAGTTGTGGTTGCAGGAACTTGCGGTGAGCATTAGGCGACTAGAAGGGCACGCTTCAATGGGCTAAATGACCTGTTCCTGTCCTTGACTGTTCTTATTTGACTGAGAACTCAAGTGTGATTTCTCTGTTTCCCTTTGACACTTGGAATTAATCTGATGGTAGAGACATTGAACTCTTCTGCTCTGGAACCTGGTCCCTTGGCACGTGAAGACGGTTCTAGTTGCAATTTCCTTCTGCTTACCATAACCCTCTAGGGCTGCAGGGTAGAGAACATGGTGCCTACTATGGTACTTGCATCAGGGTAGGTCTGCTCAGAAGCCAGTAATCCATAAAAAGAAAGACATGAAGACATTGAGGTTTTAGGTGCGCTGGACACTTTGTAAACACACTACACCCTGAGGCTGAAAAGTGCCTGATATTGGTGCGATGCTGCAGCTGCATGGAACATTAGAACCTTCTTCTGTTGTGGACTTATAGCCATAAGCATATCAATGTCAACCAGTCTGCTGTGAGAATGGTATGAATTATTTGAGGGAGTGTAATAATTTTAAAAGTTTTTTTTCTTTGGAGATTAAATTGACAGCAGAAATCTAAGGTGGAAAAAGCTTTCCTGATTTTTTTTGGGGAAGGGGAAGATTACAATATAAAGAGAATGCAAGCCTTTGTGTTCTTAATCCTGAGATATGTGTTCTATGGTACAGTGAAGAACCCTACAATGGTTTTGAACTCTGGATATCCACAAGGACTAACGTAACCTGTTGAATTTGAGCATCCTAACTGTAAGTAGAGTGGATAACCTAGCTTCACAGCCTTAAACACCCATTGGCTCCATAGTAATTTCACTCCAACTTCATGGATCCAACAGTTAGTGCTGCACACACTATATATAATAAACACACACATACCATTATATAACACACACATTATATATAACAAACACACACACTACATATAACACAATTATATATAACACACATATTACATAACGCACATTATATAACAAACACAACATAGCACACATTATATATAACAAACATACATACACAATTATACGTAACATACACATTATATATAACACATTATACAACACACAAATACCATTACATAACATACACACATACCATTATATATAACAAACACACACACATACCATTATATAACACAACACACAACACACAAACATTATACGTAACACACACATTATGTATATATATTATATAGATAGATAGATAGATAGATAGATAGATAAAAATAGATAGATTTAGAGAAATAGGGAGAGAATGAGATAGAGAAATAATAAAAAACATAAATAGATAGAGATAGAGAGATAATAAAAAAACAAACATGTATTATGTAATCTACTTTTTTCAAATGACAGGATTATTGTTTAAGCAGTGACATACAGGGTCACCAGCAGCTAAAAGGCATCGTTGTACCAGCCCATCAAAGGTGGTCTTCAACACCATATGCTCTTCTGGAATTTGCTTCTTCACAATCTTCTCTGTGGGCATCTGCTGTAGAGGCTGGAAACGACAATGATAAAATAAAAACACAGCGCATTACTGTGTGGATTACCCATATTTCAAAAGACAGAACCAAAGGAAAGGAACAGGAGCACAATGTATCCTGCACGAAAACTGCAGCTCAGTGCAAAACTAAGTACACCAGTACTCAGCTCAGCAAAAAGCCACATGGATCAATGTACACATCAGTGTGAAATTGACATAGTACAGTTACTGCAAAAATACACAAACTTGCTATTCTGTCTGAAATCAGTGCAGAAGTTTTCATGCCCACATTATTAAAGTTAGATAAAAGATGGTACTAATGGAAACGCAAAATATATTTTAAAAATCTTACATCTGCACACACTTCCTGTTTGCAAAATCTTCCTTCCAGTTGTCATGTTTTTGTCACACTTTTGTGACAATTTTTTCCCAATCTTAATACCTACACCCATATCGGGGTGGTAGCCGAGTGGCTATGGTCCTTGTCCTGTACTCCAGGGGTCGTGCATTCAAATCCCACCATAGCAAATTGGGCAATTGTGGGCTGGCATGAGATAAAGTCCAACTGGTTAACTAATGTCCTTCAGGGAAGGGAGCTTGCCACCCTTAATTTATTTTCTTTAAAATGAGGACTGAATTAAATCTGCATGCTCTGGTCCAACTATTCCCATAACTGAATTAAAGGAAACAAAACCAAGCTTAAAAAAAAGAGACAAAAATCTCAGTGAGAATGAGGATCCTTTTCTCTACCCCTCCACTTCCCTAGGCCAGTGATCAAATTTGGAGAACTTACTCAATTCTTTCTGCTTCCCCCCTCCCATTTTCCAGAGATACCAACTCTGCTTGGGAGATGCGCCACAGATAACAAACTTTCTGCCACCGCCTCTTGCCAGGTTTCACCAGAGGTGGCACTGGAACTACAAGATGTCCAACCTGAATCCGCTTTACAGAATGAACATCCAAGTAGTTCATGCTACCCTTTTTAATCTGTATATATGACATTGTAGGGTTATGCTATTGCATCTGAAAATGTGCCCACCCCCGTCCTTCTCCCAGTATCTATGTAATTAAAATTGTTTTGCATCTAGTATGTCCATAGTGTCACATCTCAAAGGCTTCATACCTGAAAAACATAACTCACCAATACACCAAAGAAAAATTAAGATTCTACAACATCTTACATATATATAGCAACATAGAAAAACATCCCAAGGTGCGTCACAGAAGCATATCCAGACACAAATGGACATTGAGCCAAAGGAGGAGATATTAGGAGGGATGACTAAAAGCTTGGCCAAAGAGGTGGGTTTTAAGGAGGGTCTTAAAGGAGGAGGGACATGGAGAGGCAGAGAGGTAATTCCAGAGTGTAGGTCCTAGACAGCTGAAAGCACGGGCACCAATGTTGGGGCGAGGGGAGTGGTGGATGCAGAAGAGGCTGGAGTTGGAGGAATGCAAAGTTCTCAGAGGGTTGTAGGGCTGCAGGAGGTTAGAGAGATAGAGAGGGGCGAGGCCATGAAGGGATTTAAACACGAGGATGAGAATTTTAAATTTGAGGCAATGGGGGACTGGGAGCCAATGTAGCAGAGGAGTGATGGATGAGCGAGACAGGATACAGGCAGCAGAGTTTTAGATGAGATGAAGTTTATAGAGGCTGGAAGCTGGCCAGGAGAGCATAAGAAAGTCGAGTCTGGAGGTGACAAAGGCATAGATGAAGGTTTCAGCAACAGATAGGGTTTCAAATGTTATGGGGGTGGAAGCAGGTAGTCTTTGAGATGGAGACGATGTGTGGTTGGAAGCTCAGCTCAGGGTCCAACAGGACGCCGAGGTTGCAATCTGTCTGGTTCAACCTGAGACAATGGGCGGGGAGGGGGATGGAATGGCGGCGAATGCCAAAGATAGTGGCTTTGATCTTCCTGATAATCTCAGGATTTGACTGACAAAACCCACATGTCCTCGTACTCTCCCTGATCACCTAATTGTGCCTTCCAGTTTGGGAACCTCTGACCTACATTATATAATGTATTTTGTTTCACAGTATATTGCTCCTATTGTTACAAAACAGTGTATGCTCCAAGTCCTATGAGGAGAGATTGAGTAGAATGGGCCTATATTCTTTGGAGTTTAGGTGATCTCATTGAAACATATAAAATTCTTAGAGGGTTTGACAGGGTAGATGCTGAGAGGCTGTTTCCCCTGGCTGAAGAGTCTAGAACTAGAGGTCATGGTCTCACATTTAGGACAGAGATGTGGATAAATTTCTTCACTCAGAGGGTTATGAATCTTTGGAAGTCTCTACCCCAGAGAGCTGTGGATGCTCAGTCGTTGAGTATATTCAAGGTTGAGATAGATAGATTGTTGGACTCTAGAGGAGTCAAGGGATATGGGGATAGGGTGGGAAAATGGAGTTGGGGGTCGAAGATCAGCCATGATCTTATTAAATGGCGGAGCAAGCTCGAGAAGTCATATGGCCTACTCCTGCTCCTATTCCTTATGTTCTTATGTTCTTACTGTAAGCAACGCTAGGGAAGATCTATATGCTTTGCCAGTAAAAAAACTTCACAGTGCAAGACTGCGACACAGCATAATCATTCACTCTGTCCCCCAGCAACACCAATTACATTAAATTATGTCACAAGCACAATCTCAGCACTATGCAGGAACGAGACAAAACAAGGCCCAAAATTTTCATTGCCAATGAAGAACACACCTGCAGGTTGGCCTCTTTTGGTGCCCCTGGAGGTCCTTGACTGGTTTCGTGAGGAATAAAGCCCTGGGGCCGGAGCTGTTGGGTATCTACAGGGACATTCACAACAGGAGCAGTAATGGGAGTCGGAGGAGTGTAGTTGTCAGGTAGCTGTAAGATTATAAAGAACACATTATAAAATAGCAGCCAACACATAAGACCACCCACTGTATAAAGAGAATAGATTAGAAGGGGTTGCAAAAAGATCAGGATACTGGTTATTTCCACACATACACACACACACACACACACACACACACACTAATTAATGTTACAAAATCAATGTAATTTCTACAGATAGCCTGACACAGAAGGATATTCCCAGTCTATTTAAGATGTGGAGATGCCGGTGATGGACTGGGGTTGACAATTGTAAACAATTTTACAACACCAAGTTATAGTCCAGCAATTTTATTTTAAATTCACAAGCTTTCGGAGGCTTCCCCCTTCGTCAGGTGAACGATGTGAATTTAAAACAGTCTATTTAAAACAGACCACAACTCAATGCATGGGCAATTCTCTTCTTAGTTCTAGAATATCAGCATACTAACTGTGTTGCATAACATCCCATTGTCCTAGGCCATACAGTACATTATGGGTGCATGCTAAATTCCTTCATGCCAAAATGAGCACAGACTCCATCTAGTGGTTTGTGTGAAGAGCAGCACCCTTTCCTGTGAAATATCTATCACCTTTCTATATTTGTTTATATACGTACTTACTGAATCACATGGCAGTCATGTAAAAGAACAAATCCAATGAAACACAGAGCTGTCAGTACAGTTAATGTTCAGAAATGTCAGAATCAAATCACTTCTGAACCTTCTGCAGAAACTGGTAATATGGATTGCCTGCTACGGGAAATATGTATTTGAATTCGAGCTCAGAAAAAACACTGATTGGGAAAAATGTGTTTATTCATGCCATATAATTTAAGAAGACTATTTATACATCTTAACCACACAGCAAATATTCTGTAATGATTTGGGATATCAGCACACACAGATGCTTCATTAATTTACAAAAACCGAATGCAGGTAGTGGAAGCAGACTATTTCTTTTTTTGTACAATGCAGGTTTAAATTTTAAAAAAAGAATTTTATACAAAAGAATAGGTGACAAAAAAAGCAACCTTCACAGGGAGGCAATAACGACAGATCATTTATGAAAGGAAATAGTGATTTTTTAAAAAAAAGTTGAGATTCTGAAAAAGTCTGTACAGTAGTAAGCATTTTAAATATCTACTCTTCCACTGATCTCTAACAATCATAGTTTTCTTATCTAAACAATCAACAGCTGTGAAATATATTGTTACAAACGTAATGAAACCCATGCCAGATATTAAAAGCACATTGACTGATATACAGAATATAGATTTATTGTGCCTTCACCTCTGCATGACGTTACACTGCAGTTATATTACAGGCTTCTTAAAGACACCCTGGAAACAATTCATCCAGGCCAGCAATTGGAGAACCACATTGCTAGATTGTATGGACAGGCTAAAGCACTCAGTCCATCGTGGCCAGGAAAGATGGCCCCCTGTGCCTCTGGAGTGCCAGTGAACACTAGCTCTTTAGGTGGGTCTCAATTCTTAGAGGCAGCAGCGCCTTTTGGCATCTTTTGCAAGACCAAAATGGGACAGGAGTCTGGGTAAAGCAGGAATGGGATCATGGCTCGAATTCTGAGGTTTGCTTCGCTTATGAAAAAATTAATTGAATACCGTAATGACCTAAATAATTTATGTTTCCACATCATGAGACGTGGGCTTTTGGTATCTGGTTTGCATCCTGCAAATTTCCTGACAGCTTAATCAAAATAAAAGATCAGATCACCCGTCACCTGGTCTAAAGTTAGATTACTGGCAAAGAAAAACTTGCATTTATATAGTGCCTTTCACAACCTCAGGACATGCCAAAGCACTTTACAGCCAATGAATTACTCTTGAAGTGTAGTCATTGTTGTAATGTAGGAAATACGTTGCGTACAGCAAGGTCCCACAAACAGCAACGTGATAATAACCAGATAATCTGTTTTAGTGATGTTGGTGGAAGGATATATATTGGCCAGGGCACGAGAGAGAACCACCCTGCTCCTCTTCAAAATAGTGCCGTGGGATCTTTAACATCCAGTTGAGGGAGCAGACGGGGTCTTGGTTTCACTTCTCATCTAGAAGATAGCACCTCTGACAGTGCAGCAATCCCTCAGTACTACACTGGAGTGTCAACCTAGATTTTGTGCTCAAGTGTCTGGAGTGGGACTTGAACCCACAACCTTCTGATGGCAACAGTGATACCCACCGAGCCACAGCTAACACCTGCCACCAGCACGGAGCAATGCAGTATAGAAACGACGCATGGAATTGCATTTATACAATAATCATGGTCAATATCAGTAGAAAAAGAAATTAAAGATTTAATTTTCTGCCAATTTCATTTCTCCTCTTTTACTAAAGCAGAATATTGCACTACTGTGCAACTGGGACTAATTAATCATATGTGACAGCGGTGAAGTTTCTTGCTGTTTCTATAAATCTTATAATCCCTGTACAGCTCAGATGATTTCATTAAAAAAATCTCTTGCTCTTTGAACTATACTGCAATAATCCATGTAGGTGCACTAAATATTTTGCCAGTATTACTGTATAAAATCCATTTTCCAGCCCACATATAGAGCAAAATGACCTTTTTTGGCCACTTGGCAGCATCACTTGCAGTTCACAAAGGTAGGAACGAGCAATTTCTAGCTCAGCTCTACCCCCCAGGAGGCAGCAGTTGTCATACAACCGCAACCTCAATTTTCATCAGCAATGTTGGTAGATTAAGTTAAAAATTCAGAAGTGAGTAGGAAAAAAGGAAGGTAACATGTTTTCACCCAAAGGGTAGGAGACTTGTGGAATAAGTTAGCAGGGAAGGCCACTGAAGCAGACAGTACAAATGCATTCAAGATAATAAGGTGTGTTTCTGGAGTGAGAATTGATTTAGGGATATGATAAGAGACAGGTAAGTGCGATAAATCTATCAAAAAGGAACAGGCTAACATTTTTTTGTGTTCTCGAAGATTCTTATGTACTTTGCAAAAATGGCATCAGGCTATAAATGTGGCAAGTGAAAAAAACACTCACTCAATTCTGTTCAAAAGCCTAACAGAAGCTTAAAGAATATCGCTCCTTTTAGGAATTTCAAATCACAAGAATGCAAAAATTAGAAATGAGAATATATAAAGCTTATGGAAAACTGGTTCACGTCCCAAGGAAGGATAGGTATAAAGCACGTTGGATTAGATAGTCTATCTCCTTCACAATGCAGGAAATGTGGGTGATCCAAAAGCCTAAGAAATACAAAAGATTACAGTAGCTGCAATATGCACTCTAATAGAGCTTACTTGCAAGGCAAAGTTCAATAGATGTTGGAGGTACTCCAGAACAGCTGGTATCTCATGATAAGGGATCAAGGCACCTGGACAAAAGCCAGAGAACAAATTTCATCTACTTAGTACCACGGGGTTCATTCGTAGTCAGTTTTCTGGAAGTCATTAATATTTCAACTACGAACGCCGAAGTCTTGGTGAGCAAGTCAAGAATGGGGACGGGTGCGGAGAAAGCCATTTTTCTATGTCTGAAAAATTCTTTAGGGACCTCATAAGGAACAGGAAAAGTAATTAAGCACTTGCTGCTCCTGTTGCTGTGGGAATGGAGTCATTGATGAAAATAGAATTACTGATCAAGAAAAGTCTATAAATCATAAGGAACACCATAGGGGAACAGTTATGCACTCAACAAAGTAGCAAGAGACTAATCTCCCAAAGCGACCACCAGAGAAGGGAAACTGGCACCAGGTGGTGTTCAAACCTGCTTGGTTCAGTCACTCTTTAAGCCAAGTGAAGATGCTGGGGAAAAAGGTTAGCATATACCTCAGGCTATCTTCCAGAAGAAGCGTCAGCCTGCCAGTTGCCAAGACTTCACATGAGCCTTGCGGTCTGGATTTAAAAATTCTATCAGTGCCTCGGAGCAACGCAAAGATAGACTAGTGGCAGCTGGTCGAGATTAGCAAAGAAAATTATGGTTAGGAGCTTAGTTAAGAGGTTCTGCACTTCTTGGATGCCCATTTCTCATGCCTATAGGCCTCGTCCAAACAGATGACTTCGCTAACTCCTGCACCGTATTTTTGATTCAAGGGCTATGGGCAAGCAGTTACGGCAAGTTTGACATCTATTCATGTCAGGTTCAAACGACAGACCAAAGGCTTGTATCATGATCACTGTCAATCACAAATCGTAGTGCTTGAATTAGGATGACAAGGTAGATGTCAGTTGACAGAGCATTATATGTTGCTGCTGCATAATAATAATTTTAGAAGTTCCCAATGAGAAAACAAGAGCATGCAGGGTCAAGACCTGAAAACTAATGCAGGAAAGAACTCATGAATCTTGGAAGCATCAGCAACCGAGGAATGATTCTCTCTGGGAAAAGGAAGAGCACAGTAACCTAAGAAGGCGCCTTGACAGGGTGAAGGGGAGGTCACATCAGCGCTGTTTCAATGATTTAAGAGAACAAAATGGCTTAAAGGGGATCCTTTCTTTATGATGTTCCACACTAACAATCAGGAAGACTTGAAGTAAGTGGTGAAGAATACTAGTTACAATTTGAGACATTACATCCTGGCACTTAGCAAAGTAAGAGAATTTACCTCAAAATCTGACACAGGGGATCCGAAGTACTGTCAAAGCAGGAGAGCAAAAATAGCATCACTCACTCCATAAGTGAGACTTTCTGAAGTAGGAGTTAAAGACACAATGATAGGGCAAAGTAATGGCAGCTTTCCTCTTGACCTGAACCTGAATTGAGCCTGTTTATGTATCATACCCATCACAATAACATCAACTTCAAGGGTTAATAAATAATAATTTTAAAAGTTCTCAATGAGAAAACAAGAGCATGCAAGGTCAAGACCTGAAAATTATGGCAGAAAAAACACATTAATCTTGGAAACACCAGCAAGAGAGGAATGATTCTCTCTGGGAAAAGGAACACCACAAAGAAGGGATCCCCTTTAAGCCATTTTGTTCTCTTAAATCATTGAGTTAAATCATTAAATCATTCTGCTCCTTGACTATGCCCCTAATGAAGAAAAATGTGCCACCTGAAGGGTTAACATCACAGGGACAAGTTAACACAACTGACAGTAGCTACAAGTGACACAAGCTGACTGAACTACAGGCACTGGGGAGACACATCACCACAAACTGAAATTGCAGTTAATGGTTCCATGAATCCACAGCTAAAAGGATTTTCAGATTAACCCTCTAAGCTCATCATGTCCACAAGAGGTCACTCAGCTGAACTGTAAAACCCACTGAAGGAAAGCAATTACAGTCACAGTAAAACGGATGACATTTTTCCCCTTCAAAACAGCTAAATAATTTCAAGCAGGGCTAACAATCACTCAGTGCTTCATTAGTTCTTCACCAAATACAGTTTAACTTTGTATGAATTCAATCAGCACTTAAAAGTAGTCCTGATCAATTCAGGGGTGCAAGTTTACTTGTTTTTATTTTAGAAAAATGGCTTCATTTTGGTCTCGTACTATCTGCTGGGAGGAAAAGGAATTAGGGTAGGGGATTACTGCCGACATTAAAAAAAGATACCTCCTACTTTGAATGGCATTATATACTGCAGTACAAACGAACAGCCCAAGTTTCACATGACCAGCCCTTTTCCTGCACCACCTATAATCCCTTCCTTGGATCATTCCCTTGATTCTTTCACCCAATGAAGTAGATATACTTGACAATAAAATCCAATCAAAACAAACTGAAAGCTTCAAAGACTTTCAAATAACATTTGTAGTTTACTCAGATCCCCAAGGAAGCATCAGTTGCTCAAATCCCCTTCCCCACAAAAGCATTCGGTGTTCTGATCTCACCCCCCAACCCCAAATCACAGTTACGCAAAATTCCACATGCATTAGCATCCACATTTTGAGAAGTGTACAAATTAATGGGAACGTGGATTTAAACGTCATAGCCTAGGTTTTCTGGTAAAGGTGTAGTTTAGGCTACAATGGCTCACGCAGGTTCTAGGGTACGGTAGCATAGTGGTTATGCTACTGAACTAGTAATTCAGAGGCACAGACTAATAATCCAGAGAATATGAGTTCAAATCTCATCATGGCAGTTTCAGAATTTGAATTCAGTTTTAAAAAAAGTCTGGAAATAAAAAGCTGGTATCAGTAAAAAAATGACCAGGATGCTGTTGGATTGTAAAAACTCAACTGGTTCACTAATATCCTTTAGGGAAGGAAACCTACTGTCCTTACCCAGCCTGGCCTATATGTAACTCCAGTCCCACACCAATGTGGTTGACTCTTAACTGCTCTCTGAAATGGCCTAGCAAGCCACTCAGTTGTATCACCACTTTCTCAGGACAATTGGCAATGGGTAATAAATGTCAAGACTTGTCAGCGATGCTCACATCCTGAGAATGAATTAAAAATTAAGAAGGCTTTAGATAGATTCCATTCGCAACTCCTCAGATAATGAAGCAGTCCGTGCCCGCATGCAGCAAGACCTGGACAACATCCAGGCTTGGGTTGATAAATGGCAAGTAACATTCGCGCCAGACAAGTGCCAGGCAATGACCATCTCCAACAAGAGAGAGTTTAACCACCTCCCGTTGACATTCAACGGCATTACCATCGCCAAATCCCCCACCATCAACATCCTGGGGGTCACCATTGACCAGAAACTTAACTGGACCAGCCACATAAATACTGTGGCTACGAGAGCAGGTCAGAGGCTGGGTATTCTGCGGCGAGTGACTCACCTCCTGACTCCCCAAAGCCTTTCCACCATCTACAAGGCACAAGTCAGGAGTGTGATGGAATACTCTCCACTTGCCTGGATGAGTGCAGCTCCAACACTCAAGAAGCTCGACACCATCCAGGACAAAGCAGCCCATTTGATTGGCACCCCATCCACCATCCTAAACATTAACTCCCTTCACCACTGGCGCACCGTGGCTGCAGTGTGTACCATCCACAGGATGCATTGCAGCCATGGCAAAGCATGACAGACTCTTATTGGGGCACTTTTGAGAAAGCATTCAAAATTATGGTTGGTCAGGCAATCACTTCGGGTGACAGCGATGTCATCAGGCATTCCTTTAAGAGGCAGTACCCCTGAATGCACTAAATATCCACCAAAGTGAGGCATGATCACGTTTGTCTACAGATACAGGTGTGCAGGCCGTTAAAATGACCAACCCCAATGTCAGAAATGCTGTCCAAAATAACCTCACTCATCTCCAAAAGCCTCAGACTGTTTAATGTCTGGCACTGTGTAATTCCAAACAATTGTAAACAATTTTACAACACCAAGTTATAGTCCAACAATTTTATTTTAAAATCCACAAGCTTTCGGAGGTTTCCTCCTTCCTCAGGTGAATGTGGAATTTCCACATTCACCTGAGGAAGGAGGAAACCTCCGAAAGCTTGTGGATTTTAAAATAAAATTGTTGGACTATAACTTGGTGTTGTAAAATTGTTTACAATTGTCAACCCCAGTCCATCACCGGCATCTCCACATCATAATTCCAAACAAGGTATCGTCGTATGGCCTCCCTCCAAAGCTATGCTCATGGTCATCTAGTTTCCTCTGAAAACAGCTCTATCTTGCAGCGGATGCCTCATTCTCTAGCTCTTTTCTCCCATTAATTTGAGGGATCCCCAATGCTTTGTTTTCTCATTCGGTGCTCTTTCTTTAAATAACCTCCTTCACCCATCATTCAAACATATTCACTCTTTTTGTTGATAATTCCACTCATTTCTCAACTTTCTTCAGATCGCACAATCTCCAGACCCCTCTCAGTGCAATAACTGTCCCACTGAAGGGCATGGAGGAGATTCAATGATAACTTTAATTCTTTCAGTTCTTCAAATACACAGTTTTCTCATATCTCTCAAGTCTAAGATCTTACCTTTGATGGTCCCATTGTCTCTTGTTACCTAGCAATATTTTTGGCCTCATTTTCTCCTCAGAGCACAAATGATACTCCCACATCTCCTCCACTGCTAAATTTGCCCCCCCAAAAGCTTGGGCTCCCTCTTTTGTGCCAAACACTTTCCCCCCTACAACAGTATTCTATAAACGTCCAAATGGATCCATGATTAGAATATTGTTCCCATATCTAGAGAGGTTCTTCTAACATCCCTCTCATACTCCTGGACAGGGTATTTAAAAATCTTGTTGCCTGATGGGACAACCCTTCTCCTACCGTAAGTGTAAAACCTCTTGCTCTATCACAACCTTTGTCATCTCTCCTTATTCTATCTAAACTACTATAGTCAAAGATACTTTGAACCCTCTTCTCTTGTGCCTTTAAAATCCAAATAACTTAAAATGCACGTCCTCTCTCCTACATCCTAACTGTGATTTAGCTTAAATATCCATTCCCTCCAATGCCGTGTACCGTGGCTGCAGTATATTATCTACAGGATGCACAGCAGCAACTAGTCAAAGATTCTTCAGCAGAACCTCCAAACTCGCGACCTCCACCATCTAGAAGGACAAGGGCAGCAGGTGCGTGGGAACACCAACACCTCCAAGTTCCCCTCTAAGTCACACAACATCCCGACTTGGAAATATATCGGCTGTACCTTCATCGTTGTTGGGGCAAAATCCTGGAACTCCCTACCTGAAGGAGGACCTTCACCACACTTACTGCAGCGGTTCAAGGAGGCGGCTCACCACCACCTTCTCGGGGCAACTAAGGATGGGCAATAAATGCCAACCCTCCAGTGATACCCACATCTTGAGAATTAATTTTTTTTCAAAAAGATTCAAGACTCAATGCACAGACTCCTACACAAACTCATCCTTTCCCAGTACCTCAATTTTTTGGAATTCCTTATCAGCTTGAATCATTCCTTCCTCCTAAAATTCTTTGACTTTTAAAATCCAAGCACAGCATCACGTCATGACTACTGCAGCACTGCTAATATTCACAACTCCCATTATTTCCAGAAATCTCTGTAAATGCTCATACTTCCTTATACACATTTTTCTACTTGTTTAAATTTCCATGTGAAAACGAGCATTTAAAAACGACAACATACAGGATGTGCGAGCAAATCAATTTTACAGTGACTTTAAAAATGAAACTAAATTTATTCAAAGAGATTCTGAAATTTTTGCCTACGTTTTGGGAATCATGTTCTGCAGTTCCATCTGTTTAGAATTCAGTATAATGGTTTACAGTAAATTAAATACTGTTTTTAGCACATGGGTTTTTAGAATTTTCATCAGTGGCTCAGGGAATGAATTCCAGGAAAACAGCAAATCAATGACCATGAACATTGGCAATAATGTGTCAGCCGTGCCTCAGGGATAGCACTCTTGGCTCTGAGTCAGAAGGTCATGGGTTCAAGTCCCACTCCAGAGACTTGACTACATAACCTGACACATCAATGCAGTACTAAGGGGGTGCTGCACAGTTGGAAGTGCTGTTTTTCAGATGAAACGTTAAACAGAGGCCCCACCTGCCCCATCAGGTTGACATAAAAGATCCTATGGCACTATTCAAAGAAGATCAGGAGAGTTCTCCTGGTGTTCTAGCCAACATTTATCTCTCAACCAAAAGACTAGGTCATTTTTTAATAAAATAGATAGATGGATGCAATGAACTTACAGAGGTGATGCAACATGATGGGTTTGCAAAGACACAGAAGTTCCATTTATGTGAAGGTGACACTTTGCAAGTAATCTTCTAAAATGGTTTTGAGGATTAAAGTGGTGATATCAAATCAACTTTTTCCAATAGCTGCTTTTAACTTTTTGCTTCACATAACACAGCTGATGTCGGAAGATTTGCAAATTTGGAAAAGTCATCATTTGTCAAAAAATGTATTAGCAATTCAAATTTGAATAATATACATCAGTCATCCAGATGAGAAGCATCAATTTTTTGACTACACAGCTCTGGGATGAAAAACAGATGGTGGAGCTCTTGTGCACATCTCAAGAATGACCAGGCAAGGACGAGGTCGTCAATCTGCCTCTCTTTTCAGGCAGCGAGTAGTGCCTGGATATTAATATAATGGAGGAAATCGAAAAATGAAGAAATCAAAGAGAGAATATTTCCCAGTTATCTCGGCTTCTAAAACTGCTTGTTTCACATAAGCATCCTCCTCCACTACCAGCAAATGGAGTAGTTCCACTTGAGATAATATGGCACATAATGCAAGTTCATCACAACCACAATAAAACACAAGTTGTATCGTTAGCAAGTATGCATAACTTACCATTTTCTTTCTTTGTCCTGCCCGCACTGCTGGAGGATCATTCCATCCATCCTGGAACCCTATTAAAAGTAAATAACGTAAGACTGTGTATATGCAAAGAGGTCTTGTGTGTCACACCGCTGACAAAGATGCTTTTTTGATTGCATGTCTACAATCACTTCAATTATGTTACATCAAGCATTATTGCTTTTTGCATGATAAAGTCAACATAGCAAAGCGGCAACATTTTAATGCTCTCAGTCACAGACCCTTCTTTATTTATTGACACCAGAGAGCACTTTAATATAATCTACCTCCAGGCTCCCTGAATGAATATTTGAAAAGCACTCAGTTGGACATAATGATATATTTAAGGATTTCCATTGCTACCCCTGTACCTCCAATGCATTGTTTGATGTACAGTCACAACCTCAAGATGAATCTCGCCAGGAACAACTTTTCATCACTAGGAGTGTGACCTTACTACAGTGGTCACTGAAGGCTGCACTGGACGGCCCATCAATTACTAAGTTATCAGTGCAAGGCTTCAAGTGAATTGTTAGGCATTTTCACCATCAATAACCCCACTGGTTGGTTTTCCTCATCATTTTGTTTCTATGTGCTGAAAGTGAATGACTATTTAACAAGGAACCTGGTGGCAACTTACTGAAACCTCTGAACAAAAAGCAACAATTCATTTGCTTGTCTTAGCAGGGATTAACACAGAATAAAGCTCTGGGCTGACCATTCCCTTTTAAGAACTCGGTTGTCTGGATTAAGCCATTTATTTGCATTTATTAACATGACCACCCAATGGCATCAGCTGGGAGCACCTTAGTTTACTGATGCCCTGTTTCACAGAATGTGGAATTGGAGCTCACACCTGTCATCCAGGCAAAGGCATGGATTGGAAGTGGAAGTGTTTCCCCGCATGGCAAAAAGTGTGTTGGGTGGGGGGGGGAGCAAAACAGAAGATTCAATCCAAGCAGCTCTTTTACATGTCCTACCATTTACTCAAGAGTAGGATACACAGAACTTGCAAGCTGGTTATCTTAGAAATCAGAAAATGAAAAGTTTGTAAGACCCAATGAGGGTAAAGTCAAAATGGAAGAAAAAGGGAAACCCAGAAAAAAAACCTTCCATCAATATTGATATCTGACCACCCAATGAAAGCCTCACATTAGGTGGATTGGTGCAACATTATGCATGAATCCCTGCTCAGGTTTTGTTAGTTGCAAATGCAACTTTCAAATAAATCTCAAAATACAGATCAACTTTTTAAAAAAACATGCAAACTGAAAAAAAGGAACATCAGTGTTCTTCATACTCTGAGATATAATATCAGTTTAGAAATTAACCGTTAAATTATACAGAAGAACCCTTTCTGTAGGAATAGGACTAAAAGCAGACATGAAAAATCTGAAGACTTCAGATGTAAAAAAAAATACAAGTCATGAAGAACACTAGCGTTTCAACAGAAAAGCCATTATACAAGGCTAGCTGACCTAGCCAGGACACTTGTTATTATCCTTTCACCTGATGCACAAGGGCGGTTTTGTAGCCATGGTAGGAATCCTGAAAAATCAAAGAGGACAGGGAGGTTCTATGGAAAATCTAGACATCACTCAGCATACTACACACAACTAGATAAATAATAATTCAGCCAACTACATATATTAGAACAAGGACACAGCAGGTGACTATTCTACTGGTGTTTATTATATAGCCCAGCAACGTGATAGTTCGCTCTAATATATACAAAGCAGAGAACATCCAGCCTTGAACATACTGCCAAAAACATACAAGTTGTCATCCCTTACCATCATGCAATACAGGGGAGCACTTTTGTCAAAAGAACATTCAGCAATGCCTCTTCTTGTAGAATTGGCTCTTAAACCTAATGGCAAAATTGGGCAGCAGAAGATGCACATCAAACCAGCAATAGTCAATAGCACAAGCCAACGACGGGGACCAAACAGCCAAATCTGAGCATAAGTAAAAATGGAACCCAAAGGACCGACTTGGTGGCAGCTGCAGGAACTGTGAGTAACTGTAGAAAATTATCTGTGGTCTTGTAATCAGATATCAAAACCCTTGAACTTCACTCTTTCGATCATCAGAACTGATGGTATTCAGTTAGGTTCCAGCCTTGTTAACATATCTCCACCCAACTCCACATACTAAATTCTCTTGAAATGGTTGAATCCATTGTGCACATTCCATGTTTAACCAGAATGAGAGCACTGGCAAACTCCTTCCTGGATAAAAAAGGAACTACAGCAGGGAATTATCTACAATCACAAATAAACAGGAACTAAATTTTGCAAACTGGCACAAAGTGAGCTCCGTGTAGTTTAAATATGTAAATGCTATTTCTAAATGTTTGTTATGGCAGTGTAAAGCATTTCAACTGAGAAGTGCTGTGGCAGTTTAGTTAAAATTGTAGATTTTTTAAAAAAAAAACTTTCTTCAGTTGAGGCACAGGTGCAGCCAAGTTGGGGAAATCTTTCAACAAAAGTGTTGAAATTTTAGCCATACTGCCATTTTGGAGACAATTTGAAGAGTACAACACCTCACTTCCAAGACTTGCTGAAATAATGAGTGTGATCTGGATCAGATCTTGTATAGGGAATATTTATTCCCATCTAAGTTCATATAAGGATCTCAGCAGATTTGGTACCCCCAGAGATATGATTGAGACAGGTTGGGTGAACAGAGATGAAAAGGCTATTATTGCATAGGTGAAAAGTAAATTCAGTCCTGTCCACTCGATATCTTTGAGACTAGATTATGTCACCCTGGCTTGTCTAGGGCTAACCAATAGGTTCATCTCGCCACAGGCTCCACTAGATAGCTATTGAACAGTGGGGTTGATTCGTGTCTTTCCGTTTCTTCAATGAAGGTCCTAGCCTGTGTTCTCCTCTTAGTAATAGATGGTTTTAATTAGATTGTCGTTATAAGACAGTCACATTTAGCATCTTTGGGGTGTTGAGTCTCATACTAAAATGGAACATTCATAATTTACTCCATATACATCTGGGCTGGGATCTGAATCAATGACTATGTAGAGAATATTTGGAACAAGCAGTAACTGAGTAGTTAAGGACATTAACTAGTGACTCGTACCCACTGAGCTCACATCTACCTATTACTATACACACGCCAGTGACCACATCCCCTTTTGAGATGCAAGGACAAATAGCAATCCTAGGCTATTAACAGTAAGCGACCAGTTTTATTTACATCACCAGACATCTGCATTTTACCATTTGATGCAATCTATCAAAGCTTAAGTCCTCCAATAATCTACAAATACCTTTACAGTAGATTCCCAATGTAGTGATTCCCAGCAAAACATAAATATAGTCTGATATGTAGAATACTCAAGGTATAACTGGTACAAATTCTACCCCTTCTCAACATAAGGACATTAATGGAGACTCTAGACTAGAAAAATAATCTCAGGCAATAGTGGATCCAATAGGAAGTGGAGCGATGGTGGCAGGTGAGGACATGGGGGACCCTATCATGGTTCTGGGAGGGAAGGGGAGGGGTGAGTTGAAGGCAGAACCGTGGGAAATAGGATGGATACGGTCGAGGGCCCTGTCAACTACAATGGAGGGGAATTCTTGGTTGAGGAAAAAGGAAGACATATCAGAAGCACTGGTGTGGAAGGTGGCATCATCAGAACAGATGCAACGGAGACGGAGAAATTGGGAGAAGGGAATAGAGTCCTTACAGGAAGCGGGGTGAGAGGAGGAGTAATCAAGGCAGCTGTGGGAGTCAGTGGGCTTATAATAGATATTGGTTGACAGCCTATCCCCAGAAATGGAGATAGAGAAGTTGAGGAAGGGAAGGGAAGAGTCAGAGATGGACCATGTGAAGGCGAGGGAAGGATGAAAAGGGAAGCAAAGTTGATGAAATTTTCCAGTTTGGGGCGAGAGCCCTACTTCCAGTCTGGGGCCATTTTAATGGCCTGAAGGCAACCCTGGCACAGACCTGCCCCATGGCAGGACTTAGCTGGTGCTATGGCCTGGAAATTCACAAGCAGCTGTCAGCCTCTCAGGGAAATTCTGGCTGCCAACAGAGATCAGCAGCCAGGTGGTCAAAACCTCTAGGGTGGACACGAAATAAAAACTGTGGCCTGCCTGCAGATCTTCAGCCTGCCCCCGGAGGGCCCTCCATTCATGGGGGGGGGGGGCTCGGAGATAGGGCACATCAGGTTTTTATGGGCAGCCAGCAAGCGTTCCAAAGAGAAATAGAGGCAGGAGGCTGGGAACGCTCTCTTTTGCATGCTGCTGTCTGACCTGCATCTTCTGCACACCAACAGGAAAGCCCCGGGCATCCCAGGGCAACACTAAAGGGAAGCAGACCCAACGATCCACGTGGTATCTACTCCTTTTCATTGGCCCTTGCGCTCGCAGAACACTCGGTTCCTGGGCGCAAGGGCCAGTAGAATCAGTCCTTACAGCTCTCCCTCATACGACATGAGTAACAATGCCAGTATCGGAACCAAATTCTCATCCGAGAATAATCATGAAATTAAATTTACCAACCTATTTGGTTTCAGTGAACAACCAGTTGAATTTTAATTAACTGATCTGCAAACAATGGTTTTTAGCAGCAATTACAATACTAACTGAGTTGTACCAAATCAGTAGTAATTCAAATATGATTTGGCACCAAAATAATTAATTTCAATCATAATTAAATCTGCGTGGAGGAACAAAGAGAGAAGACGAACTGATGACACAATAGGTTCGTACACCAACATGCCACAGAGTAGCAGGATGCAGGATTGCACTTGTAATTCTCCAAATGGCAAATTCCCAATCTTGCCCAGGTTCCCAAAGGTCTTTCCCCACGAGGAGGGACAGAAACACCGGAGACCTGTCTCCTGGCACAAGTCCTGGCAGCTGGTACAAAGCAATGCTGGCAGAAGCCTGGGAGCAGGTTACCTGCACATATTCTCAGCTAAGAGCTTAGCATGAATATCGCAAAGGAATTCACACAATTTTACTAAGTGCCCAGAAAAAATAACTGACAGAACAAGAGATCAAATTAAAAAGAAAGTTCTTAAAAAATGAATAAGAAAATCAATGGCAATTTATTCAGACTCATTATGAAGTTTTCCATTCTTCCTTTTGCGTACTTAAGCCATGTATCAATTCACAGTCAACATGGTAAGAAGGTAACCTGTTCCCATGGATTTGCAATACCATTCTGAATCAACTCCCAGGAGAAGCACAAGAATAGTTCTCCCCCCTCCTCCCAGTGGGTAAGGTAATGTCTGGCCTCCAATTAGCACCTCCCAACAGTGTTACAACTGAGATCTAAAATTCAGTGCAGTTGGGCAAAGGAAAAAAATAAATAAATTGCACTCCAGGTTCCTACATAATCTTAACAATTAGCTTCACATCAATTATTATTCATAATTTTTACTTCTATAACTTCTTTGAAAGCCATTTCTAAATTGCACAAATAATTCTAATGTATTGGTTATGAACCCACTAAAATACAATCCAAGTTTTGATAGACAAGTCAGTTGTTCACATCCATATGATGAGCATTTTGTTCATATCAAGGCCGCAGGAAGTCACCGCACACCCCTCCAAATCAGCTAGGTAACATAACTTTCTCCAGCTTCCCTCTTCCTTCACAACCAAGCAACAACAGACGTTACTGTAGCTAAAATCCAGCCTTTATGATGAGAGGAAATATCTTACTTTAATACCCAGGGGTGTGACTTCATTCAGATGACAGGTGGATAAACTGGAATGTGGTCTTACATACTGAAAACAAGTCTTAAAAGTGCCACAGTCAACTGCTCACAAGAATATCAACAGCCAACAAACTTCACTGCACCCCCCCACCCCCACTCCATAGCATTCTTAGCTGCAGCATTGAGAAATTAATTTTTGCATTGATCCAGAATCAATCGTGTTTTATTTGCAAAAACCATTCATAGGATCCTCTCTAGGCTTCACGTGCCTTGCCGTGCACAAGTGGTGTGAAGAACAACTGCCTGTATATCAGGTCCACGCCTTATATTAAAAAAAATCAAAAAAGATCCATGCAAAGCCAAAACCCAGCAAGGCCGCCTGCTACTCTTTAAACACAACTGCATCTTGCTTACAAAGGTGAGAAGGTTCAGGAACAGTTGGAACTAGTTTTCAGAAGGAACAATTAATCAGATTTATTTTTTGTAGTTTGCCCTCAATATTCTAGGCACCATTCTCTGAATAAGAGGGGAGGCTGAGCAGGAAGCCTCGAGTGAAGGTCATGGTCTGCTGTTCTTCAGCCAGACACTAGGAGTGCAAGCTGACTCGTACTGCAGAGACCAGGGACTCAAGAGGTGATGGATCACAGCTAGTCATACAATCTTAAACTTTCTAGTAAATTAGAGAAAAAGATTTTCTATCAATGGATGTCCTGAAGAATGAATAAATATGGAAAATGGAGGTGGAAGGACTAGAAATTTTGGAAATGTTAACCTTATAATGCATCTGCACGGAGTGCAATAATACTTAAAAGACAAGGCCACAAATTCCAAACAAAATGAAAGCAGCAAACCTATTAATATGGGTACGGTAGCGTAGTGGTTATGTTACTGGGCTAGTAATCCAGAGGCCTGAACTAAAATCCAGAGTCACGAGTTCAAATCCCGCCACGGCGGCTGGCGAATTTAAATTCAATTAATTAAATAAAAATCTGGAATTAAAATACTAGTATTAGTAATGATAGCCATGAAACTACCGGATTGTCGTAAAAACCCATCTGGTTCACTAATGTCCTTTAGGGAAGGAAACCTGCCGTCCTTACCCGGTCTGGCCTATATGTGACTCCAGACCCACAGCAATGTGGTTGATTCTTAATTGCCCTCTTAGGGATGGGCAATAAATGCCGGCCTTGCCAGCGACGCCCACATCCCGTGAACGAATAAAAAAAAATTAAAAAAATTAAAACACCGTTTACAGGCATGCTTTCACATTGCTTTTTTTGGGAATTTTACCCAGGGGATTTCCCTTCTTCACATGAACCAGGTACGAAAGGCAAGGTGCTGAATTCTTTGCTGTGCTCTTGGATTAAAATTTAAAAGCAGTCTTTAGCTTTGTTGCATCCAAGACTGGATCGTCAATTGTTATTTGAAAACTAGCCCAGATTTGTGTCTGTTTTTTTTTTGTAGGATTCAGTTCACTTCACTGATGGCTGAAAGCAAACTGTTGGTGAGCAATGTAGTCAGTGTGAGCACGCCATCTTGTAATTTGTTAACTTCATGCAAGTAGTGGCATGGATCCAGTGAGTACATACACCTATTGAGGCAGACATCCTGATAGCAGCTATAAACTGAGTACCTGTTGGAGGAGGAGGAGGAACAGCTGCAGACGTGAACGGTTTGGAGGAAGGAGCTCCGGGGCCTCCTGTTCCAGAGGGGTAAGGAAAAGTAGGGTGAATGCCTGGTAGAGACGTAGGAGGGTGGGGCGGATGCTGATGGTGACCTGGGAAAGTTGGCAGAGGCCCAGGCGGTGTAGAGGGTGGCAGAGTGCTAGAGGGTTGATAGGATGGCATTGGAGCAGGGGTTATCAACGATGGCCTTGACATGGACACACCAGGCATTGTTGGACCACTTAGAGAGGCTGTAGGTAGAGATGGGCCAGTCAACCCTGAACCTGGCAAAGGATTCTGAGGAGGATAGGCTGGTAGTCCACTTGGAGGAACCTGTTGCTGTCCGAAATTCTGGAATTGTGAAAAGGCTGGGAGAAAAAAAACACAAAAATAAATCTAACCACAAGTCATATCACAATACAGCAATCTTCCATTTGAATTTATCTTTTCCCCTTTCTTGCTAGCCACTCCTTGACAATAATGTCTTACATATTCAATTTCACCAAATGCACAGCTTTACTAAGATTCATGGTTCCTACATTCAAATCCCAAACAATAGCAGAGCATTTCTCATTCTTATACTCTGCCCCAAACTCCATGGAGAATTGGGAGGGACAAACCAAGCGTTATTGGACCACTCAGAGACCATTACACCAGACAGACCAATCAATTCTGAACTTGGAAATGTATTCTGGCAATTAAAACGACTAAAATCTCACTATGCTGTGTTTAATTCTTAAAATCAACAACAACTTGCATTTATATAGCGCCTTTACCATAGTAAAATGTCCCAAGGCGCTTCACAGGAGTGTTACCAAACAAAATTTGATACCAAGCCACATAAGGAGATATTAGGATAGGTGACCAAAAACTTGGTCAAAGAGGTTGGTTTTAAGGAGCGTCTTAAAGGAGGAGAGAGAGGTAGAGGGGTTTAGGGAGGGAATTCCAGATCTTAGGGCTCAGCAGCTGAAGACACGGCCGCCAATGGTGCAGCGAAGAAAATCAGGGATGCGCAAGAGGCCAGAATTGGAGAAGCGCAGAGATCTCAGAGGATTGTAAGGCTGGAGGAGGTTACAGAGATATCTTCTAGATATAATAATACTGGAAAACAAAATGCAGAATGCTACCTACATGTTTCCTATAGTGTGAAGGACTGAAACGCCTCACAATCTTCCACTAACCTGCAGGTCACATGCCACCTGATTCATCCAGGCAATGGTACACAGCACAAGGGTCAATCTAACTAGGCAGCAACCATGAGCAACCAACTCTCCTGGGGGAACGCAGTGTGGGGAAAATACACTTGAAATGGATCAACGTCATAAAAATTAAGAGTCTTTTTAATCACTGGAACACAAAAGGAGGGTGGGTTAGACACCAGGCTCTCATTTCTGGGTTCAAATCCAGCCCACACCAATGGGATGAAAGTTTCCTTTATCTGTGGGCTATATAGGACCAATATGAAATGGGTTTGGGCAGTTTCAATCAGTCTGCTAATGGAGATGGCTCAAAACTGGTCCCTAGTGGCAATTACACTGAGAAGCTACCAAGAAGATGAATGTTGTGAGAAATGGAAAAAATGCACGCTTTGCTGAGTTTGGGGCTGAAACCCATTGTTGGGGCAGAGAAGAGGGAGCTACGCTCTGCATCTATACATATATGACTCATCACTGATATTGGCAACCCAAACCCAAATGAAAAATACCCCACTATCCAGCATAAACACCTCGATTAGCACAAAATTAATATATATCTCTCTAATCTTGCACACTTGATACCTTACATAAAAGTTAATTATTTATTAAAGTATAAATATGTCCTTCTCCCCCTCCCTCCATAGCTGTTAAACACATGAATTAACTCAATTTCTAATCATTTTAACAAGAAAATGACTGATCCGCTTTGAAGTGTTAAACAGATTACCTGGTGCAGAGACCGTGGTAGGATGCTGTGGGTAGGTGGGACGAGGAGCCCCTGGTTTGGAGTAGATGTTGCTGGTGTTGCCAGCAATGCCCTGAGCAGGGACAACAGATGGAGGTGCTGCTGGGGCTGGCTGGGGAGTGAATACTGTTGGAGCTGTAGGACAGACTTGGGTCTGAGGACAAAAAGAGGTCTGGTATGGAGTCTGTGAAGACAAAAATTGCTATTATGAGGGGAAAAAATGTTTGGTAGTTAACTGAAGCAAGTCCCATAACTAATTCACACAATTATTTTCGTTATTCAGATTTTACGCAAAATAGGCATGATGCTACACTTTAAATTCCATGAACTTTTCAAGAGTACAGTTTTAAAACAAAAGACATTCAGAATGGCGAAGGTAACAAGTTACACAAATGCTGAAATATTTGGAAATGATGTACACAGAACATATTGAACACTTGTCTCCAGTTACTCTCAACTGCATAGTGCATTCTCTATAATCACTCCTAGCTGCATGGTGCACTCTGTGTAACTCATTCCTTAGTATCCTTCAGTGTTTGCGTAAATCACTCCCACAATACAAGTTACATGGCATGCACCAGGTAGCTAACAGTAAGTTACATAAATACTGAAGAACACCTGGGAATGAGTCAAGGACAGTATGGAATAAGTTGCACATTTGTCAATAAAAATAAACAAAATAGATCAAATGTTGCTTTTGTCCATTCAGACTTTTCTGCTTGCTCCTCTGATGAGTCAAAGGAAGCACGCACAGCGATACTGGACTCACACACAATGAAACGTGCACGCAGACTGTAAAAGGAAGCATGAAAATGTGCATGAAGAAATGGTGAAACGTGTGCATAGCAAGAAAGTGCATGCACAGCAGAACAATGGTGCAGTCACAGAGCAAAACCCCAACAATATGCAATATGCACAAAGCATGGAAAAGAAAGTACAAATGGGATTCAGTAGGGTCGCTCTGGTCCCACTTACCTGCTGGGTGGGTTGCTGGACTGGTCTTTGAGGTGGTGTTTGCCGGGCTGGAGTGGGAGCAGCAGTGGAAGCCGGACGCATACTTCTCGTTACAACCCGGTTAAATGGGAAAGCGGGAGGCTGTTGATCCACCATAACTTCTCCCTGAGCGTGGAACAGCCTGTCTCGGAGCTGGAGTATTGTAAACTGAAAGAGGTAATGTTCCGGTTTAGGTAAACGTACTGCAGCCAAGAAACACTAATGGAAAATAAGAACCAGCACAGCAAAAGTCCTGATTGTCAGAAAAATTCAAAAGATTTTCCTTGGTGAAGTTAAAACAATTGCATGCATTTTTCTGTGCTTCAGTGTATCATCCCGCTGCTATGCTTCACAGTGTATCATCCCGCTGCTATGCTTCACAGTGTATCATCCCGCTGCTATGCTTCAGTGTATCATCCCGCTGCTATGCTTCACAGTGTATCATCCCGCTGCTATGCTTCAGTGTATCATCCCGCTGCTATGCTTCACAGTGTATCATCCCGCTGCTATGCTTCAGTGTATCATCCCGCTGCTATGCTTCACAGTGTATCATCCCGCTGCTATGCTTCACAGTGTATCATCCCGCTGCTATGCTTCAGTGTATCATCCCGCTGCTATGCTTCACAGTGTATCATCCCGCTGCTATGCTTCACAGTGTATCATCCCGCTGCTATGCTTCACAGTGTATCATCCCGCTGCTATGCTTCACAGTGTATCATCCCGCTGCTATGCTTCACAGTGCATCATCCCGCTGCTATGCTTCACAGTGCATCATCCTGCTGCTATGCTTCACATGCTATGATACACTGTGAAGCATAGCAGCGGGATGATACATTGTACTCTCAGCACATTGCAGACCCCAAGGTTATTTATCATATACTTCATATAGTTTTTTAAAATGTACAGAGAAAAACAGTGAACGCACCCAAATTTTATCTGTCACACTGCACACATTCTACTTTGTTACAGATGCAAAATGATCTTTTTAAAAACACAAGTCATTTAAGGCTGTGTTTCCAATCTGAAGCCTGAAATTGACATCACTTACCAGTTTCTACAGAACCCTCATCAAACAGCAGTTAAGCTCTGGTTAACCTGAAGCTGCAATTAGGAATAGATTTTTGTCTTTACTGCCTGAGCATTAAGCATCACCTGGGTGGAGCACAGAAAGGAAAATCTGGCAGGGACAATCGTACACCAGTAACAGAATCCGTCAGATTCTCCTCCCAGTGAAATTAATGGGAGGAAAGCCAGCGGGTTCAGTAAAGGGAAGTGTAATCCTCCCCACAAAATATTCCTCTCTGCGCTTCTCAATACCCAAGCAGTAAGGACAAAATTCTACCCCTTAGACTTTGTGGCCTTAAAGAATCGCAGCTTCACCTTAGCACAACAGAAATCTCCGGTCCCCAAGGAACAGCACATCTTCCAACTTACCCTAGACAGATATACAATATGAAAATTTCATGCAACTGATTAGCTCAAACTCTACATTCAAAAAATTGCAAATCACAACTGAACAGCTAAGGAATGTGTCAATCAGCAAAGTAGCAAGCAAGAAAGAAAACCACCAAAAACATGTTCAAAAATTTATGAACCAAAAATGGATCCTTAGCAACGGCTACCAATTAAAAAAAACGTAAACTAATCAAATCACCCCAAATGTTTTCTAAAAGTCGTTCTGCCATCCATCATGGTTTTGTTATTAAGATGAGCATTTACTACTGGAAATAAGGTTAACATAAAAAAATAACATTTACAAGAACACGATTAAACTTACCAATACAACAGTATTTTTTGTGTTTGAAACGCCTGTAACCATGTTTTCCATTGGAAGCCTATACCTATGCAAGATGTTTGATCCTCAAGTTCCTACAGGTTCCAAAACCCATCTCTGTTAGCTGGTGGCCCAAGCTAGCAGGCTACAGCTCTCTGAATGCATTTGTGCCAACAACTCTAATTTTTTTTTTTTACAGCCATTCAGACATGACTGGACTTGTAAACTCACCCACTCTGGTGCATCAACGGAAAATGAGAATGAATATCCGCAAGGTAACCACTAAATGACCTCGGGTAAACTTAAACACTCCTGCACCCATGCTGTAGCATAAGACAACGTGTGTTACGTGTTACACGTTCCTGTGGTTTTTAGACTGAGCAATGCAACAAGAGATTCACTAGTTTAAAAAAAAAATTGAGGAATTGGCAAATAAACTAATTTTCCTTTGAATCTGAACATGCCATTTTAGATCACTGTCACATCTGGAGCCACTCATTGCGGTTGCTAACATTTCCTAGTTTAGGTGTTTCAAGGTCTGAAGCTTTGGCACCCAGGGAAGTGAAAGGAGCCACACCTGGGTCACTCCTGTAAAAACAAGTCCTTAAAGCAGCTCTGGGGAGGAACATAGGAACAGGGGTAGGCCTTTCAGCCCCTCAAGCCTGTTCCGCCATTCAATTAGATCATGGCTGGTATGTATCAATTCCACTTACCTGCCGTGATTCCATAATCCTTAATACCCTTGCTTAACAAAAACCTATCAATCTCAGTTTTTAAATTTTCAATTGACCCCTACCCTCAACAGCTTTTTTTTTGGGGGGGGGGGGGGGGGACGATAACGAAGAGTTCCTGATTTCCACAACCCTTTGTGTGAAGGCATGCTTCCAGACACCCTTGAATGGCCTAGCTCTAATATCAAGGTTATGTCCCCTTGTTCTGGACTCCCCTACCCTGTCAAATCCTTTAATCATCACAATTAGATCACCCTTCTTCTATACTCAAGGGAATACAAGCCTAGAGAGATGAGATGTGTTGGAGATGAATTTGGATTCATAAATACTAACAGTTCCCCAATATTCTCTTTTAGATAGTAAGGCAAGGAAGTACGTTGCTAGGCTTTGCTTCTTGATTAAAACTGGATGTTATTGTGGATTAGGTGCTTGTATAAATACTATCATTTTATGGATAATTACAAACAGAAGAACAATGCAAAGGCAAACCTGATGTGAAGTAGTAGGGAGGTAGCTCATGGCTGCTTCCAAACTTCCTTGTGCTGCCAACAAGCTGGCATACTGTGTGAGCTTCTTCGCAAAGACTGGGCCCTCTGCAGCCATGTCTGTGCCCTGGAGTAACTCAATCGCCTTCTGCAAGATCATAATCTTTTCCACAAGGTCCTGATGAGAAGGAGAGAAAACATGACTGAAGCTAAAGTGTTGATCACTGGGTTCACCACCAATTCTGCAAGATTCTGAAGTTCCGGCCTGTAGCTCGTCACATAGGGACTTTGGATAAGTATTCAAATAGATTGTGAGCAGGATAAAGATCGTTCACCATTCATTAGCAAAACACTACATCACAAGGGCTTACTATATTGCCTTCGAGTTTTAGTTTTGTGCTCAAAGTGGGGGAAGGTGTCAGTTTTGGGAAATGGAATCCTTTTATGCCCAGTGTCAGCATGAAGCATTTTCAGTTCAGGTACAGTGCAAATTCAAGAGAGAGAAAATTCCTCAATGCTCAGCCTCAACATTGTGCCATAACCTAATACAACAGTTTCCTAACTCAGTCACCCTTAAGTGCCATCAATGTGAGACACATAATTTAGTGCCAACCTGCAGCAGATTTCAATTTCAGACCCATGCGACTGCTCAAACTAATTTCATACAGCAGCCTTGCAGGTGGTAGAAAGACTGATAGAGAGAGCACACACACAAGAGAGAATGGGAGCGAGAGTTAGAAAGAGAAAGAGAGAGCATGAGAGTGAGTGCTCGAAAGAGAGCGAGAGTGTGCGAGAAAAGGCGATGGAGCAAGAGCGAGGAGGGCAACCAGGGAGCAGGAGGGGTCGGCAGAGGGAGAGGATGCAACAGAGCGAGGGAGGGAGTCAATGGGTTGGGAGTGACGGGGGATGCAGTGGCAGGAGGACGAAGGTGGGGGGGTGGGAGGGAGAGTTGACAGAGAATGGCAGGGCTGGGTGACACCAGAGAAAAAAGGAAAGAAGGAAAGAACATTATGTTCACTCACTTCACCATGCAGTCCCTCAAATATATGATCGTAAATACAATGTACAAAATTGATTTTAAACACAGATATGCTCTTAATTTACTAAGGATTTAAGAAGAATATGCAGTTAAATCCAACCCTGTTTGGTCCACCATGGATTTAATTCTGGAAACTGCAGATAATGTATGTCGTACAAGAACACAGCAACCCAGAGATCTGAACAGCAGGCTCCTACCTCTAGTGCGAGTGGAGTCGAGCTTTCATGAGTCTTCACCCAGCATTCTACCAGTTTCTCAACATTCCCGGAACAGATGTAGCAAAGGCACGCCTGCATGCATAGCTTCTCCTCATTCTCCATTTCTAGGCGGGATCCGAGGGTATCTAAGGAAGGGAAGGACCCCAAAGGATTCAACACTGGTTACTGAAGTGCAAATGTTTGCTGAAAACACTTCTACTTTGTACATTTTAAAACCATTTTTTGATTGATGAGGAAGAGGAGGGATCAGAGGACATTGCCAGTTACTTTATAGGTGATGTTCAGATTAGCTATAATAATTTTTCCATTCATAATCATTGATTTTTGCACCACTACAGTGAATCGGCAGTGCCCAAGCACCACACAGGTACAAATGATCTGTAATAAATAGCTGCGTGCTGCACTGATTCATCAACTAATTTGTTACAGTTTTATTTTGCCCAGGTTACACTCTTCTCATGGTTAGAGCTCAAATTAAAGCACATTCTCCTCTAAATTCCATCCCGTTAAAAGTAATGAAGCACTAACATTTTACAATTCAGGTAAAGGTAAGCTCTCTTGAATATTTAATTGTAAATTCTCAATAGGCTGATATTATTGAGGAGCGAATAAAATGACTTGGGAAAGGTTATTCAGAGTAGGAATTAGCTCCTCCCTTAACCTGGGACAAAACACTATCACTTCTCAATAAAGTAGGCACGTGAAACTTTGGTACCACTTGAACGCTGAAAAATACCAAGCAGTACAGTTATGGATTTTGTCCTTCCAAACATGGACTGCACCGGGAGATGATTGAAGTACTGGTGGTTACAGGAGTGTCAATGAGTGTCAATAATTCAGGTTATGAAATGAGAAATGTATTGCCCATTAAAGCATTATTAGCTCAAATGCATTTTCTCCTATAGTGTACTGGTATCAATACATGAAATATGCCGACTGACAACAATGGACATATTTTACTGCAACTAGTATCATACTAATAGATCAGTCCATTCAAATCACAAAATAACAGTGGTATGGTGCAACTCAGTTTATTTTGTGAATAGCTAAGCCATACGGACCAGGAAGATCCCAGGTTCAATCCTTGACCTCAGCCAAAGCAGTAAGAGGGACCATACAATTGGCCTTTGCACCCTGTGTACGGAAAGGAAAAATCAGTCATGGTCTCCACACCTCAATGCTATCCAGTGATTGCTGCCTTCAGTGCCTGTTTTACGTATGTCAGGCGAGGACTGGTCCCAACCATGACTGAGATGTCTCTGTGGTCAAATTACCTGTAAACGCTCACTAGCAACAATCAGAGTTAAATACTGGCCATTTAGGTGAGGGGTGCCTGGATCTCTAGAACGGTTGCAAATAAAGAAGCAACCCCTTAAAAAGAGTATGGGATTGGAAAAAATTGGCAAGAAGAAAATAATATAAAAGAGATATGAAGTAGTGAACCTACCACATAGTATGGGGAACACCTCTGGTTTGGCGTAAGTCAGAAGAGCAGCCAAAGCTTCTTTCCAATTATCCAAGTCACATGACTCTACAATATCCCTCCAATTGTGGGTGACTACAGAAGACACGAGCTGCAACAGGACATTTACTACATTCAGTATTCCTTTAACTGCAAGAGAATCAAGCATGGTAACATCTGGAATTTGTACTCAAGCGTTGCTTAAAATGGTATTCCTTATTGGCTTGCTTAGGTTGCAAAGCCTGCAGTTAAATGGATTCTATCGTTCAATGCAGCTGCTGAAAACTGTTTAAATGCTAATGAAACAATGTTTTAGACAGGCCCAATGAATCACTAAGATCAATTTGTGCAACATAACGATCAATGTGCAATCCTGCGTGTTCTTTGCCTTCATTTAAACTAAACATTATAAGCTTTAGGGTAAAGTTGAACATACTACACTATCCTGTATCCTCCTTGTCCCTTAGTGTAGATGTACTACCATGACACATGTACCTCTATACTTTGCATGTTATTCCAATCACTGTGTACTTTTCTGCCTCATCAATGAGGTAAAAGCATTTAAAATCGATCACGGCAACGGTTACAATAGAGGATATAATGTTGGTAATGTTATTGATTGCTTATTTACATTCTGCACGGACATCACAACCATTAAAATCTTCCCACATTGGGTGATACACGAGAGGGAGGGAATAGCTCTTTCCCCCCCCTACTATGGACACTCAGTGTCAGCATCAGGCACTTCCAGTTCAGGCACTGCACAGGCCAGATGAAGAGTACTCCAAGGTCAGGCACAACACAGATCAGATACTCAGTGAATCTACTTGAACCCTGCCCCAACGAAGTGCTTCACTCCCACCCCCCAACCCCCCCATAAAAAGAGCAACCACCCCTCCTGCACTAGTTTAACGTTTTCCATTAGCTACACCAGCCCACTTTGTGACCTCAGTGAGATTGCCACGTTGATGTAAGTAGTTTTGTATTGAGATTGCCTTAATGCATTTCACTTCGGAGCCTACTAGCTGAAAAAGACTTTCATCCCATCAGCCTGAGACAGATTCAAACTCAATTCCCAGAAGTAAGAAGGGCTAAAACATGTCACTTAGAAGGTGCTCCACAGATTGTTTCTTTCTGAACAGCGTTTTGAATATGTTAATGCCTGTACATTTTCAAATGAACAAGGATGTATGTGTTTTGCAGATTGAAGGGACATTTACCCTTGAAATTTTTGTCTTTCTTTTGGCAAAGTATCTCTTCTGCGTTTGTGCAAGGAGCTCTTCTCCCCCAGCAATAGCGAGAATGATGGCATCAGCAAAACGATCATCTTTCAGACACAGCTCAACAGCACCTTCAAAGTTACCTATTAGCAAGGCTTGGCTGATCAATCCATCAGTATCTGAAAAATACATACATTATTCCTTCAGCAAGTGGGCCTATAATTGCTCTACTGTAAGAACAATGCAGCAACTAGTGAGGTTACAGTAGTTCCACAATATACATGGGACATAACCAAGGCTCCATAGAAGACAGGACAGCTTGCATTTATATAGCCACCTTTAATGTAGAAAACCATCCCAAGGCACTTCACGGATGAGTGAGGAAAAAGATACTGAGTGTCAGAGGAGGAATATTAAGAGAGGTGATCAAAAGTTTGATTGATTGAAGAGGTGTGTTTTAAAGACGATCTTAAAGGAAGGGAGGGAGGTGGAGGGGCAGAGAGGTTTAGGGAAGGAATTACAGAGCATGGGTTTTGATGGTTGAAGGCATGGCCGCCAATGGTGGGGTGAAAGGTTGGGGGGGGGGGGGGCAGGGAGGGGGCACACAAAAGGGCAGAGTCCAAGGATCAGAGAGCTGGAGGAGGTTACAGAGATAGGGAAGGGTGAGGTCGTGAAGGGATTTATACATATGGATGATAATTTTAAGCATTGGAAGATCAGGAGCCAATGTATGTCAGTGAGGACAGGAGTGACAGCTGGCAGGACTTGGTACGAGATAGGCAGAAGAGTTTTGGATGAGCTGAAGTTTATGGAGGGTAGAGGATGAAACGCCAACCAGGAGAACTTGTCCAAATGGAGGGTCCCGCCTGGAGAAAATGTATGAAATGCTTTTCATCGTCTGGAAACTTGACAAATGGTCATGTGCACAGGCCCCTCCGAGCGGCATGGTGTCATCGCGTGTACTTTATGGAGTCATGACATTAACAGACTTCAGACCGATCAGAAACCCGGGGGTAAGATCAGGTTTTGAATGAGCAGCGTATGTTGGCTCTCCGAACCCAAACCAAGCTAGGGAGCTGCTCGCTGTCAGTTTGCTTAGTGACGTATAAATGCACTGCTAAAATTTACCAACACATAGATGAACAAAACTAGGTAATGGTAGCACTCTAGTGGTTATCCACCACTTACGCTCGTTTCTTTTTAATCCAATTAAAGCACAATACAGGACCAGAATTCTTCAGGTGAACAGTCTCTCATTAGGGACTGGCTGCATGCCTTCTCAGGAGCAGATAATGCTACGTCCTAATCAGGGCGATGAGTGGGATTCACAATCTCACATAAAAAGGGCCATTTTAATTCTCCTTCCTACTCCCACTCTGACCTCCCTGTCCTCGGCCTCCTACACTGTTTCAATGAAGCTCAACGGAAGCTTGAGGAACAGCACCTCATCTTTCGATGAGGCACTTTACAACCTTCCAGACTCAACACTGGTTTCAATAACTTCAGATCATAATCACTACTCCAATTTTTTTCGGACTGCAAATGCTGGTAATGGTTCTGCTGTTGCCATTTACAGCTCCTCTAGACCCATCTTTTCTTTCTTTACTTGTTCCGTTACCAGCCTCCTGGCCTTGCACCATCCTCCCTTTTGTCATTTAATCACTCCTGCCCTCCATCCTATCAGAGACCTTCCCTTTTGTTCTTTCCTCCCCTCCCCCTGACTTTGTACTTAAAAACTGTTAAATCTTTCACTTCTTCCAGTACTGATGAAAGGTCATCGACCTGAAACAGTTAACTCTGCTTCTTTCTCCACAGATACTGCCTGGCTTGCTGAGTATTTCCAGCATTTTCTGTTTTTATTTCAGTTTTCCAGCAACCTCAGTATTTTGCTTTTCACCAAAAATAATAAATGCTCTCCCCACAGAGAAGCGGAATATCCCAAGTTCAATTTCCTCTGTGCCGAGGTAGCTAAACTCAGCCAGTGCAGTAGTTGGGATGTTACAATTGGCCTCAACACCCCTGAATTAGGGAGAGAGGGAAGTCGAAGCAATTATCCAGGGGTCTGGCCTTCTGGCTACTATTCAGCAGCACCTGCTGGAAAATGCACTTGTGTGGCCATCAGGTAAGGACAGGATCAAGCCCAAGTAGCCTGCTTGGCTGCTCATTGCCGAGGCTCAAAGATGAAGAATTACCACTTGAGCAAGGCACTGGAGGGCAGCCAGCACCTGTAGGGCTTGGCCCCCAGCCTAAATCCATGCCTTCAGGAGAAAAAGTAGTGGGATTGGAAACGGAGCAAAATAAACACATCCTTTCTTACAAAGGCAATTCCAAAATCAGATTGCAATTCTTGGGTTTGTACAGTTATATCAAAATGCTTTGTTTGAGAATCATCCAGTATTTACCTCCCGTCACAGGGATTTCAAACACGGGCCTTTCCCCTGGAACATTGTCAAAGAAGTCAGAAGTTGACGAGGCATCCCCTGCTGCTATGGACTCCTCAGAGCTCGAACTCTGGAAAGGCAAATTGAACAAAAATACAGAAGTCACTGCCTTGATGGATACAAGATGTGTTAGCCCCTGAATAAAGTTACAAAATATACACATTCGTTCATTACACTAGAATACATAAAGCTTCTTAACCACATATGACTAGATTACAAAGGGTTGTGTTCTCTTTTTGAAAGGTGTTGTAAATGAAATTTTTGCATTAATAGTATTTAAACCGCACAGAAACTGGATCAGATTTGGCAGTGTTCATTTACTCCAGGTGTTTATCATCACAAAATTTGTAGTGGATTGTGTTCACACCTTCATTCAATGGGGCATCAAACAACATGCAAGCAGTTCAGTGTTTTTTTTAAATCCTTCTGTTGCTTATAATAAGAATTTTGGCATCACCAATATATGTAACTCTAAGTAATACTGAACATCTACACACACTAACAACAAGCTCAGACAGTTTAAACTTACATACCTTTATGAATTCTGCCTTTCTGATATTATGTATACCTGCCAATACTTTTAGGCATTTTAGCCAACAGAGATTCTAAGCCTAATGCGTTTTCATCTCATTCCGAGATGCTGGATTGCTCCTGTTGCCCCGCCTGCTGGCAACAATCAGGTACTACATGACAATATAAATATAGTTGTGGTTTTAAGAATTGTTTAAGATTCTTTCCAATTACTCCCTCCTTCCTAACCCCTTACTAAACTTCTTTCTTACTTTCTCATATTCTTTCTTATCATGCCTGCTTCAGCAATTTTAGGCTTGTTTATAATCTATTTTTCCACTGCTTTTCATAGAATCATAGAAAATAGGAGCAAGAGTAGGCCATTCGGCCCTTCGGGCCTGCTCCGCCATTCAAAATGACCATGGCTGATCGTCTAACTCAGTACCCTGTTCCCGCTTTTTCCCCATATCCCTTTAGCATTAAGAAATATATCTCTCTCCTTCTTGAATATATTTAATGACTTGGCCTCCACTGCCTTCTGTGGTAGAGAATTCCACAGGTTCACCACCCTCTGAGTGAAGAAATTTCTCCTCATTTCGGTTCTGAATGGCATGGCCCGTATCCTGAGACTGTGACCCCTGGTTCTGGACTCCCCATCCATCGGGAACATCCTCCCTGCATCTAGTCTGTCTAGTCCTGTTAGAATTTTATATGTTTCGATGAGGTCACCTCTCATTCTTCTAAACTCTAGTGAATATAGGCCTAGTCGACCCAATCTCTCCTCATAAGTCAGTCCTGCCATCCCAGGAATCAATCTGGTAAACCTTCATTGCACTACCTTCATGGCAAGGACATCCTTCCTCAGATAAGGAGACCAAAACTGCACACAATACTCCAGATGTGGTCTCACCAAAGCCCTGTACAACTGCAGTAAGACATCCCTGTTCCTGTACTCAAATCCTCTTGCAATGAACGCCAACATACCATTCGCCTTCCTAACTGCTTGCTGCACCTGAATGCTCGCTTCCAGCGACTGGTGTACAAGGACACCCAGGTCTCGTTGCCCCTCCCCTTTTCCCAATCTATCACCATTCAGATAATAATCTGCCTTTCTGTTTTTACAACCAAAGTGGATAACCTCCCATTGATCCACGTTATACTGCATCTGCCATGTTCTTGCCCACTCACCCAACTTGTCTAAATCACATTGGAGCTTCTTTGCATCCTCCTCACAGCTCACATTCCACCCCAGCTTTTTGTCGTCTGCAAACTTGGAAATGTTACATTCCGTTCCCTCATCCAAATCATTTATATATATATATTGTGAATAGCTGGGGCCCAAGCACTGATCCCTGCGGTACCCCACTAGTCACTGCCTGCCACCCGGAAAAAGACCCGTTTATTCCTACTCTCTGTTTCCTGTCTGTCAACCAATTCTCAATCCATGCCAGTATATTCCCCCCAATCCCATGCGCTTTAATGTTGCACATGAACCTCGTGTGGGAGCTTATCAAAAGCCTTCTGAAAATCCAAGTACACCACATCCACTGGTTCTCCCCTATCTATTCTATTAGTTACATCCTCAAAAAACTCCAGTAGATTTGTTAAGCATGATTTCCCTTTCATAAACCCATGCTGACTTTGTCCAATCCCGTTAATGCCTTCCAAGTGTTCTGTTATCACATCTTTTATAATAGACTCTAGCATTTTCCCCACTACTGATGTTAGGCTAACTGGTCTGTAATTCCCTGTGTTTTCTCTCCCTCCTTTTTTTAAATAGTGGGGTTACATTTGCCACTCTCCAATCTGTAGGAACTGTTCCAGAGTCTATAGAATTTTGGAAGATGACCACCAATGCATCCACTATTTCCAGGGCCACTTCCTTTAGTACTCTGGGATGTAGATTATCAGGCCCTGGGGATTTGTCAGCCTTTAGCCCCTTTAATTTCCCTAGCACTATTTTTTTATTAATACTGATTTCCTTCAGTTCCTCCCTCTCACTAGACCCTTGGTTCCCTAACATTTCTGGGAGGTTATTTGTGTCCTCCTTTGTGAAGACAGAACAAAAGTATGTGTTTAATTGTTCTGCCATTTCTTTGCTCCCCATTATAATTTCCCCCATTTCTCACTGTAAGGGACCTACATTTGTCTTCACTAATCTTTTTCTCTTGACATATTTATAGAAGCTTTTACAGTCAGTTTTTATGTTCCCTGCTGGTTTACTCTCATACTCTATTTTCCCCCTCTTAATCAATCTCTTTGTTCTCCTTTACTGAATTCTAAACTGCTCCCAATCCTCAAGCTTGCCGCTTTTTTTGGCAATTTTATATGTCTCCTCTTTGGATCTAACACTATCCCTAATTTCTTTTGTAAGCCACGGTTGAGCCACCTTTCCTGTTTTATTTTTGAACCAGACAGGAATGAGTAATTGTTGTAATTCCTGCACACGTTCTTTAAATATTAGCCATTGCCTATCCACCGTCATCCCTTTTAGTAAAGTTCCCCAATCGATCCTAGCCAACTCACACCTCATACTTTCGTAATTTCCTTTATTTAGATTCAGGACCCTAGTTTCGGATTCAACTACTTCACTCTCCATCTTAATGAGGAATTCTATCATGTTATGGTCACTCTTCCCTAAGGGACCCTGCACAACAAGACTGTTAAATTAATTAATTGTTAATTTCGAAACTTGTAATTTTTTTTAAATGGTATATATTTATTTTACAACTTTGCAATCTGCTTTTAAAAATTTCATTATTTATGTATAGTCCTGAATGCCAATTTCTATTTCCACTTCATCTAGCTCACTCCTCAACTTTTCAAAATCTGCCATATTCCAATGAGTATGATCAAAGATAAAAACTAAAGTAAGGTGGGTAGAAACATAGAAACAGGAGTAGGCTATTCAGCCCCAAGGTATTCATGTACTTAAATCACTAAATGCTAGTGCACAAGTACAAAAAGTAATCAAAAACTAATGTTGGCCTTTATCTCGAGGGGTTGAAATTTAACAACGAGGAAGAGATGCTTCAGTTGTACAGAGCCTTGGTCAAACTCCATCTGGAGAATGGCACTCAGTTTTGGGCACTGCACCTCACGAAAGATACATTGGCCATGGAAGGGGTATAGTGCAAATTCACCAGAATTATACCAGGACTTAAAGGGTTAAAGTATGAGGCTAGGTTGTATAAATTTGCCTTGTATTCCCTTGAATTTAGAAAGTTGAGGGGTGATGTAATCAAGGTATTTAAATGACTAAGGGATTCAACTATTTCCTCTGGTGGGGGAATCCAGAACAAGAGGGCATAATCTTAAATCATAAATCACAGCTGGGCCATTTAGGAGTGAAATCGGGAAGCACTTTTTCTCACAAAGGGAAGTGGAAAGCTTTAACACCCTGCCCCCAAAAGACTGTGGATGCTGAGTCAATTGAAATCTTTAAGACTAAGATCGCTAGATTTTTTTTGTTAGGTAAGGGTATCAAGGGAAATGGATAAATGGTGAGTAATGGAGTTGAGATACAGATCAGCCATGATCTAATTGAATAGTGGAACAGGCGCGAGGGACTGAATGGCCTACTCCTGTTGCTATGAATGTTTCCGGTCAGCATCAGTAACTGGAATAGCCAGTTCAAAGAGCAGTTCACGTACCACTACCTTAACCGCCAGTGAAAGTCTGCATTGCAGACAATACTGAATCTATCGCAGCTTGAACATTTGCATCATGAGTTCACATGTCAGCTTTAGTTAAACTGTGACAACAGTAAACCATTTGTCTGGCAAAATACAGTGAATACAGTTCACATAGACAGCATGTATCGCACAAAAACATATTACCACGCAAGTAATAACCATCAAGATCAGTGGAGTTTGGGGACAGTTGCAACTGAAGCAGCAAGTACCTGACTGGAGACACCTGGCACCTTCTGTACACGCTCATTAGCATCCACCTCGAGACTTTTCAGTCGCATGCCGTCACCTAGAGACGAGGCAATCTGAAAACGACAATTCAATGTGGTGACCAATTGGCAACATTCCGAAAGGAAAAATTAAAATAAAGCATAAAATACAGAGATAAAAACAGAAAATGCTGGAAATACTCAGCAAGTCAGGCAGCATCTGTGGAGAAAGAAACAGAGTTAACATTTCAGGTCGATGACCTTTCATCAGAACCCTGAAACATTAACTCTGTCTTGATGAATATTTCCAGCATTTTCTGTTATTATATCAGATTTCCAGCATCCGCAGTATGTTGCTTTTGATTAAATAGAAATGACGATTCAAATTGAGATGAAATGAGAGGAGAAAGAAAACGTGGGGGAGCAAAATAGGGAGCGAACAAGAGTGTGCGACAGAGAGAGAGAGAACAAGTGGGGGAGAGAGAGAGAGAGAGAGAGAGAGAGAGAATGAGCAAAAGCAAGCAAGAAAGGGAGCAAGAGGAGGAGACACAGACCGACTAGATGAAGCGGACGGCAGAGTGAGCGAGACAGAAAGAATTAAGGAGTGGGAGAAGTATTTACAGGACGAGAGAAACACTTGTTTATTTTTCTCAGTAAGCATCACAGGAAATCAAACAGCTCATTTTTAAAAACATTAGTTTTTTTTCCCCTACCAGTTTTCCAAGGATAGGTGCAGAATCATGGTATTTTATCAAGTGGCCTAGGCTCCCTTACACTGATCCTCACAAGCAATATACTTATAACTTCAGTGAAGATTTTTTTACATTTAGAATGCCCCAAGCCATAGTATATTTTTACCTTTTTATCCAGTCCTTCCTTACTGTAGCCAAGCAGATTCAAGTACTTTGTTCGAGGATCTTGTTCAAAGTTTACCTAGAGGAAGACAATTATTTATCTGCGTTAGGATAAAGCTGTTTAATCCATATTAACGTGTTTAACATTTAATTAGAGCGCTTTCTGGTGGTTAAATGCATTCTCCAGAATGGGCACCACATAGGTTCAGGAGATCCCTGGTCTGTGTCAAGTTAGCTGATTTCTGGGGACCTGGTGGAATTGGCTTTGGTGCTCTTGGAGTAGAAGGAGGATTCCCAGTCTGGATTGTTATATAGCGGGAAATTTCCAATGTGTGAGGACAAGATTGCTCTCGGCTCAGATTCATAGTCAAATGCGCTGTTGACAACCTCCGTCTATGCTCACACATGTGGAAAAATCATGTGGGCAAAGTACTGGAGAGCTGCGAAGCAGCACACTAACAGAGGAAAGAGAGAAAAATTTGGGGAAAAGGGGACTAAAATAAAAATAAACTAGAATTACCTGAGAAGGACATACAGGAGCTTCCAGTACGAGGGGCACCTACCTATTCAAAATAATTGTTAGCATTGCCGGGAATTATTTCAAGTCCAACCTTTTGGAGGGAGGGGAACCCAGCAAAATACAAATCAACATTGCTGTCAAAAGTTGGGATGTCAAAAAACACCACATTTTATCTACCTTTAAACAAGCCCAGCATACTTTAAGCACTCTGGTACTTGACAGTAGAACATACATTCATTTCAGAAATGGTATTCAATTACCCTTCAAACTGAAGTTTACACAATATGTAAAACCATAGACTGTGGTAAAATCTATTAAAGTATAATTCACCCACAGACAGCTCTAAAAGCTGATTGTATTGCAACAGAAACAGAATCCTGTCATGCAAAATTTCTGTATTTATCTTTATCAAACAAAACCTTTGATGGACAAAAGTGACTTCAGACTGTATTCCTAAGAGAATATGGTTGATTGTGTGACAGAAGGAATATAATATGCAAATACTATCTGGAAATAGTTATCAGTTTCAAGGTGGGACAGCTCACCTGCTTTGGTAGGAATGAGTGAACAGAAACTAAAGCTAAAATTCGCATCCTTGTGTTTAAGTTCCTCTATTGCCTTGCTTCTCCCCATCTCTGTAATCTCCGAGAGCCCTACAACCGCACCTCCCAAACACTCTGCTCCTCTGATTTTGGTCCCTTTGTCCCACCAATGGTGGTTGTGCCTTCAGCTGGCTTGGCCCCACACTGCTGAAACCATTCCAATTCTCCGTCAGGGCTATCCTTAAATTGCACCTCTTTGACAAAGCTTTTGGTCACCCATCCTAATATCTCCTTCGTCGGCTCAGCATCCATATTTATTATGCTTCTGTAAAGTGCTTTGGGATGTTTTTCTACATTAAAGACGCTGCAAAAATGGAAGATTTTGTTGTTGTAATCAGATCATTTATTTAGCGAATGCCTTCGTTTTTTGAAATTAGTGTATGCAAGTTTGTAACTGTGAGAGAAGACAGAGCTAGTAATCGGTGATTACTTCAACCATACAAGGAGTGTTAGACAAAGTTCCAGTATGTTTGTTTCAGGCGTTGGCCAGTCAAACAACTCAACAGACTCCAAATAGTTTCTGCTCACACCTTGTCCACTTACGTGGTGAAATAATTAATATCCTGATCGAAGGAACCCTGCCTCCAATTCAAAGAAAGCCAAGAAGGTATAATGTTTGCCTGCCTGTTTGACTGTTAGTTTCAATGCTGCAGCAGCGGAAGGGACTTTGCGGAGCTCAAGCACGCACATTATCGCATCGAAAACTTAGTTCAAATAGTCTGATAAAGACTTCAATACTTTAGACTATTTTTTGTTTTAGGAACAATGTTAATTATGTGAATTTTAACAGGCACATTCAGCAAGCTCTGTAACATTTTGAAAGCTGTCAAAGCAGTCTGTACCTTCAAGAAGTTCCAGATGCTCCTTTCAAATTCTGTGGGTGCGATGTTAATCTTGGACTGACAGTAATGGACGAATGCCTCTGACCGGAGTGCAGTCTGCAGCTCATTGGAGCGGCACAGAAATTCTGTTTCCGTAGTAACCACACTGACAAACACTTGACGTGAAACAGGCTGTTGTATCTGTGGTGGTGCAGCTTTCGTGTTGGCAAAAGTGATCAGCTTCCCTCCGAACTGCAACAGTGAAGCAGGGGTAAAAGACACAGTCTGAAAGACAATCTCAACTTCTTTCTTTACATAATAATAAAGGTTCAAATTCTTTGCTTTGCTCGAACAGCCTCTCTGAAGTATTTTCAACCATGTGTTGAAAGACATTCAGTATACCCAACAGATTTGGTCACAAGTCTCTATATACAGATCCCTAAAGTCATGTAAACCCTCCAAACTACAAATGTTGCTACGGTAACAGTTTTTGCCTTTAAGGAAGAAAATTAGTTTGTGTTGATGCACAAAGCATTTTCACTTTACTTCACCAAAGTTACTGATTTCCTAACAATAGGATCAATGCACTGAAACTGTATTTCCTTTATAAGTTTATCACATTGCGAAAATAGTTTGTTCTCAAACCATCTATCAATAAGCTAAAACTATTGTGCCTTGTGGATTAGGGCCAGGCACAATTCTAATGGTAGGAGAATGTGAACAAGCCTGTATAATGTGACACATTTTCTAGACAACACTTTGTGGTTAGGTCTAGAATGCCCCAAGGGAATTCTGAATATCAGAAACAGGCTCCTCGAGAATCTTGGCAAGCACCGTGAAATCTGACTTTTGAGGTTTAATATTTTCAGTGCCAAGGCTGGCACTGGTTCACCGTCCCACCGTTACAGGTAACAGAACATCTCTTGAGCCAACTGGTACTCTGTAGATGCCTTAGGTAATCGTTCATTGGGACTCATAAAAATACCTGGTTTTACTTAAGAACAAAATTCTGTGGAACATTACCTGGAACTATGCACAGTGACAACTGCAGCCAGAGCCGCTCCCTAATTTTCAAAAGTAAACAAGTGCACTGAGCTGAGCTGGATTTTTCTAAAACACAGTGTGGGTCCTCAACAGGGAAAGGAAAATGATTCAAATGTCTGAGTTTCCTGAAATGGTCCAGTTTTGTCCCAGACTGAAGCCTATCACAATGGCAGTCACTCATGTAGTGCAATCATTGCATGCTTGCTGTGACAGTGGCTGAGGCATCTGGTGCAGGCTTACTGCTGTGTGTCCCTGAAGCATTTTCAAATTTGGAATGAGCAGATTTCGAGCAAACTAGCAAAACATATTACGCTGCAAACAGAATTCTAACGCAGGAGATTATTAGAGGTAAAACGAACTGATCCATCAATAATAAAAACAGAAAAAGTTGGAAAAGCTCAGCAAGTGAGGCACCATCTGTGGAAAAAGAAACAGATAACGTTTCAGGTCGAAGATCTTTCATCAGAATCCTGACGAAAGGTCTTCGGCCTGAAACGTTAACTCTGTTCCTTTCTCCACGGATGCTGCCTCACTTGTTGAGTTTTTCCAGCATTCTCTGTTTTTATTTCAGACTTCCAGCATCCGCAGTATCGTGCTTTTGATCCATCAATAAGCTAAGACTGTAGGTGATTTCTCCATCTTATGGATTAGCTTCAGGCACAGTTCGAATGGTAAGAGAACTGGAACAAGCCTGTATAATGTGACACATTTTCTAGACAGCAACGTTATGGCTTATTTCTTTGGGCCTGAGTGGCCATGTGAAGGCGTGAAAAAATAACAACCTACAGCTACTGAGGAAGACAAACAGAAAATGTACAAGGAAATGGTTTGATTTTTTTTAACAAGCCTTTTTTTTTTTAAGACCTAAAAAGTTTACCCGTGGCAACTTTACAACCAAGGATTATAAAATAAAAATAGTCTATGGTGGTGTCATATCAAATAGCTTATGGAATACGTAACTAACTGTTTGGAACTCTGATCCCAAAATGCCAGTCTGGCCAACTTTGTTGGGGTGGGGTGGATGAAAGAGAGGCAGGAAGCAAGTCAATTAAATCTATTTTTCTGAAATCGATTGTTCATACAGGGTCTGGATATTAAGTTTAAATGATAGACTATATCGCCTTTGACGTTTTTTGATGTTGTAATTGAACATTGCAGCTTCCTTGAATCTCTATATGTATGACATTCCTGTTTCAGGTAAAACACGTGACAACTCCATATTTAGACCGCTGGTTATATTCGAGTGCAGGAATGCTTTCACGGCACTGAGAAGATGGAGGCCGGTCAGGCTAGCAAAGCAATGCACTTCACCAATCAAACGCGCAACGTAACAAGGCCCTTGTTGACTCACAGCAAACGATGCTCCCACAGGTCTCCGGATCCATTTGGGGGGCTTTTTCAAAGGAAGCACCACGGTGGGCCGAACTGCCTTCTGTGGGATATCTAGAGGAGGGAGAGTCTGTCCAGTGCCAAATGGGTCCAGATTGTTGAATGAGGAAGAGATCTAAATTCAAAAACAAAATCAAAAAATGCATTTTAGAGCACTCTGGTGGATAAAGCCTGCAACACAGCTTTGAATAGTAGTGAACAACAAACACTTCCAATGGCTCTCTAATTTTCAGAACATTTAATTTGGTCATTTAGTATTTTGTATTGGGGTGGGGAGGGGGGAAAGAGAGTGAATCAGAGACCTCTGGTTCAATGGGAATCTGTTTAATTCACAAAAACATCACTTTGGAAAATAGAAAGAGTGTAGGAAACTCGTCAGAGAGCCAGTGACCCAGGAGTACCTGAAGCATGAACGAATTACAGGCCAACCCTTCAAGGCTGTTTTTTTCCCAATGCGTCACGGTTCTGTATTCAATATCAAATATAAAATCACATGGGATAAGTGTGTTTCTTTTATGATGAAAGATGAGATATCTTGGTTGGAGGTTAATGAGGGACATTAACAGTTTTGCAGAGAAGGGTAACTACAACAAAAAATGTCACAGACCATATGGCCTGTCGGCAGATCTCGGTCACCGCGGGCTTCCTTGAACCTCTATATGTATGACATTCCTGTTTCAGGTAGAACACGTATTTAGACCGCTGGTTATATTCGAGTGCAGGAATGCTTTCACAGCACTGAGAAGATGGAGGCCGGTCAGGCTAGCAAAGCAATGCACTTCACCAATCAAACGCGCAACGTAACAAGGCCCTTGTTGACTCATGCCCACTAAAAACATTTTCCTGCATCACAGCTGGAGAAGGCAGTACTTTAACAAGAGACATATGAGGAGCTCAAAAGGAAGAATGAGGTTTGGGGGGGGGGGGGGTGGGGGTGGGGGGAGAGAGAAAATATAATTCAATGAAACTTACACAAAGAAAACAGCAATGCTGAAAAAAGGTTTTAAAAAAAACTGTATCATTATAGCACAGAAGGAGGCCATTCGGCCTGTCAAGTTCAAGCTGGCTCTCTGCAAGAGCAATCCAACTAGTTCCACCTCCCCGCCCTTTCCACATAGCCCTGCAAATTTTTTTCTTTCAAGTACTTATCCAATTCCCTTTTGAAAGCCACAATTGAATCTTCCTCCACCACTCCCTCGGGCAGTGCATTCCAGATCATAGCCACTCGCTGCGTAAAAAAGTTTTTCCTCATGTCACCTTTGGTTCTTTTGCCAATCACCTTAAATCTGTGTCTTCTGGTTCTCGACTCTTCCGTCAATGGGAACAGTTTCTCTCTATCTACTCTGTCTAGATCTGTCATGAAATCTACTCTCAACCTTCTCTGCTCTAAGGAGAACAACCCCAGCTTCTCCAGTCTATCCATGTAAATAAAGTCCCTCATCCCTGGAACTATTCTAGTAAATCTTTTTTGCACCCTCTCCAAGGCCTTCACATCCTTCTTAAAGTGCAGTGCCCAGAATTGGGCACAATACTCCAGTTGTGGCCGAACCAGTGTTTTATAAAGGTTCAACATAACTTCCTTGCTTTTGTACTCTATGCCTCTATTTATAAAGCCCAGGATTCCGTATGCTTTTTTAAGCACTTTCTCAATCTGCCCTGCCACCTTCAACGACCTGTACACATCTACCCCAGGTCTCTCTGTTCCTGCACCCCTTTCAGAATTGTACCCTTTATTTTATATTGCCTCTCCTCGTTCTTCCTACCAAAATGTATCACTTTGCACTTCTCGGCGTTAAATTTCATCTGCCTTGTGTTGGCCCATTCCACCAGCCTATGTCCTCTTGAAGTCTATCACTGTCCTCCTCACTGTTCACTACACTTCCAAGTTTTGTGTCATCTGCAAATTTTGAAATATAGCACAGAAGGAGGCCATTCAGCCCATTGTGCCGGCTCTCTGAAAGAGGTATCAATTAGTCCCACTCCCCTGTTCTTTCCTCATAGCCGTTTAAATTTTTCCCTTTCAAGTATTTATCCAATTCCCTTTTGAAAGTTACTAATGAATCTGCTTCCACTACCCTTTCAGGTAGTGCATTCCAGATCATAACAACAGAGTAAAAAAATGTCTCCTCCTCTCCCCCTGGCTTTTTTTGCCAATTATCGTAAATCTGTTTACCGACCCTTCTGCCACCGGAAACAGTTTCTCCAATTTCCCATTAACCTTCTCTGCTGTAAGGAGAACAATCCCAGCTTCTCTAGTCTCTCCACATAACTGAAGTCCCTCATCCCTGGTACCATTCTAGCAAATCTCCTCTGCACCCTCTCTAAGACCTTGACATCCTTCCTAGTGTGATGCCAAGAAATGGACACAATACTCTAGCTGAGGCCTAATCAGTGATTTATAAAGGTTTAGCATAACTTTCTTGCTTTTGTACTCTATTTATAAAGCCACGGATCCCGTGTCTTCACATTCTCCTAAAATATCATGCGTAACCCACCACTTTATTTAAAAAGGAAGTGAAAGTTTTAGTTATTTGATAACAGTTAATGCCACGTGCGCTTCCTAAACATTCATCTGCCAACACTTGTGGTTTCTAAGTTCTTCCAACACCTCTCACCTTAATGAAATTTACTTTTTCAATATCTTAATGTAACCCGACTCCTGACAGATTCACATACTTTATCAGCGTGGTTTTGTTTCTGTGCATCCAGACTCCCTCCCATTACAGAATAAACACTGATCCGCCCATCAAAGGAAGCAGCTGAGAGGACTGCAGGATTCCGAGGGCACCACTGTACATCAAAGCACCACTGACTGCTTGTCGGCAGTTCGTAGACCACCTGAAATCAATTGACAGCAACACTTAGTGTATGATCAAAACACAGTGCTTACACTTCAGATTGCAAGAGTTAGGCTGGTGTTACTTGAACCAGAAACAATGAAATCCCATTAATAGATTATCTACCATGGTTTATATAGAAGTTAGAAGTCCTTTACATCATCTAGAGCCATAAAAATTCAGTTCTACTGTGTAAGGCGCATGACTTTTACTCTATTGAATGGGGGCTCAACTAAATTCATTATTATTATTATTATTATTATTATTATTATTATAAGTGAGTCACCCACCTCTCCAGTGTTTGGATTCCAGCACAAGATCCTATTATCTTTTGCACTGCTAAGGAGCAACTCTGCATCAGCTTGACACCACGATATGGACAGAATACCTCTGAATGATAAAATGATAAATATCAGAAATAAAATTTAGTAGAAACTGTACCTAAAAAGAAGTAGCATCAAGGTCACAGAATGAAGTTTCGTCTTTTGAGCAATCGCAAAAGATAAGATCCAATTTCATGCATTGTTGGAGATGGGAGGAGTGGTGGGGGGGGTGGGGTTTACAGGAGGAGGTGGAGGAGACAGGCAGGCAGCATGAACAAAAGCCAGACATTTCCTGGAGCACAAGTTTCCAATCACAAGCATTGGCTATGGCGGATTCACCAAGCAAAATCCAAGTACTGCTTTACAGGTGAGGAGAGAAGGAAAGACACTACCGTTTGCTCTCACACACACAGCTAGCCTAGGAACTTCACAGGCAAGGACTGAGAACAATCACTTATCCACTCTCCTAATTAAAATACAGTATGTGGACAAGAGAAAGAAAATTTAAATCAATCCATCAAATAGCGCATGTGGGTAATTTACAGGCATAAATTCCCCTCTGACAGACTTTGAAACTGGCCAGAATGAATGCAGTGTTTTCCAACCCTGTACTTTCCTATTAAACTGTTTTTACAGAGGTTTTAACACACATCAACAACAACAACAACTTGCATCAGTAGCAACTCAAGTTGTAATAACACACAATCTACCTAGAAAATTGAAATCTTGCACCGAATGCACATCCCAATCAAACTGATCAAACAAGTGTCAATGTTGTTTTGGTAGCAATGCTACTTTCCGGCCCACTGCACAATTTACATCGAACAATGATATTCAGAACAAAAAGTACTTTTAAAAATGGCACCACTCTTAAAAAAATGATTAAACTCATTCACTCCATGTTGCCCCTATACAGGCCTAGTCTTCTCTCTAGATCCTGGGAATTGAATTCAGCTCCATTCCTGGAGCAGGTAGTCTTCACCCCTGTCAGCCTTGCCATTATTTCTCAGCCTCCAGGAATATGCACGTGCAGTGTCGTTCATGGTCTCTTCTGGGGCCTCTTTACTTGCATGGACTCTCAGTACTCCTCACTGCCCGTTCCCATACGTCTGGCCCGAGCCACAGACTTTTACCACTTCTTCCCTGGCCTGAGTTTTGTTTTTGTTTTATCCTTTCCCTATTTTCATCACCCTAAAGCTTTCACCGCTACTTTTTTTGCATAACTTGTAGCGACTGTTTGTCAGATCAACTTGATCCAGATTATTCTTCTTGTGGGTCCCATTCTGTAAATTAATTCTGAATCCTTGCAATTTTTTTTTCAGTTCAAACTTGTGTGTAACAAATATTTCAAACTCCAATAAACAGCATCAAAGCATTGATACTTTCCTGGCCTGCTGAAGCCAGTGATCTTCACTCAATTCCAGATGTATGAAAGGTTAAGTTCTTTTTGATGCTTAATGTACAAATATTTTTTGATTACAGTAAACACATCTGTACCAGCTTATAGATCAAAAGGCAAGAGTCTTGGAGAATTTAAACCAAATTAAAACTGCTGAAAAGTTTCACCACTCCTCTATAACTAAATACCCTGCCAGTAATAAGCACCAGGAAACCTTTCCCTGTCCCCTATGACAGACCAGTGGGATTTCTTGTATTTCACATGGTTTGTCTACTGAAGGAACATTTCAGTTTTGAAAACTTTTGTCTGTTGGATTTCCAGCTTGAATGCCCTTTCCTGCCAGATGGGCCTGCTCCTGCTCTTACTGCCATTGAGATGGGGAACAGAGTTTTGCCTCGGCCTCCGCCATGCTCTGGAACTGTTCTGTTTCTGATGGAGAACAAGCTAATTTCAGAGTTTATGGGAGACTAGGAATACCCCTTCCTCCCAGTAGTATTCTCCACGCTCACCGTGAAAACGAGGGTAGGAACAAGCAGACAATTACGTAAGCAGGAGACAGAAGGGGGATGGATGGGGAGTGGGCAGAAGAACTACGAGGGCCACAGTCCAATAAATAAGGCCAGTAAGTGAGGGAGTGGGCCTCAGAAAAATAAAAGGTAAAAATGGAGGCAGAGGTGAGCAGAAGGAGGAAACAAAAAGAGGATCAAACAAACAGCAAGAGAAATAAAAAAGCACAACAGCTACAAAAACACAGAATAGAAAGGAAAGCAAAACAGCAAGAAGCAAAGGACTGGGAATAGAGACGCTTCGAAAGGTAACATTGCATTATAAATATCACAACCGTAGACTGTAAGAAACAACTGTACACATATCAGTGAAAACACATGAAGTACAGAAAAAGATTCCTTATTTCCACACTTCTACTCTTGATTTCTTTGCAATCATGCTGACACCTTGTCGCTATCACACCTCACAACAGCGTACAGCATGTTCCCTGACAACACATGTCCATCTCCTCACCCACCACACCCTTTTGTTGCTTAAGAAAGCAAAGCTTGGGTATGCACCTGTGTAACTCCATGTGCCTTAGTGTCCCTCAAAGATGTTTAAATACCTGGTGTGATTCTCTAACACTTTGAGGGGTGAAGTGGCAAACCGCAAGTCCCAAATCTGCAGTGCAGGCATTCGATCATCTTCAGATGCAAGAACAAGTTGAGTTGCAACCTCAGGGTTCCAGGCCATTCCAGAACAACGCATCTACAAAATGTCAAGTGAAACCACAATAGCTATTTCACATGGAACTAAACCACAGCTCTAGATTTTTTACTTGGGCAAATTCTTATGCTCATTAGATGAAGGATGCTAGTGTTGACAAATCCCATTTCAGGGATTTAATGTTAGCATTAGGCACTACTAGATCATGTATAGCACAGATTATAAGCTGAATAAAGCTCTTTGCCTCAATAACATGCCTTAACCCAGCTCACAGAAGCACCCCATTATAGAACAGCTCCATTGCCCACAATAGCCACCATCAACAACAACTTCCATTTAGATAGCACCTTTAACATACAAAACTTCCCAAGGCATTTCACAGAAGCATCATCAAACAAAATACCCCCAAGCCATATGAGATATTAGGACAGGTGATGAGGTGGGTTTTAAGGGGCGTCTTAAAGGAGGAGAGAGAGGCGGAGAGGATTAGGGAGGGAATTCCAGAGCTTAGGGCCTAGGCCACCAATGGTGGAGTGATGAAAATCAGGGATGTGCAAGAGGCCCGAATTGAAGGGGTGCAGAGATCTCAGAGGAACGTAGGGCTGGAGGAGGTTACAGAGATAGGGAGGGGCAAAGCCATGGAGGGATTTGAAAACAAGAATGAGAATTTTAAAATCAAGGCATTGCCAGACCGGGAGCCAATGTAGGTCAGCGAGCAGGGGCGATGGGTGAATGGGACTTGGTGCGAATCAGGATATGGGCAGCAGAGTTTTGGATGAGCTCAAGTTTACGAAGGGTGCAAGGTGGGAGGCCGGCCAGGAGATCATTGGAATAGTCAAGTCTAGAGGTAACAAAAGCATGGATGAGGGTTTCAGCAGGCAATCAGCTGAGGCAGGGGTGCAGATGGGCAATTACAGAGGTGGAAGTCAATGTGTAAGATTACTAATTAATATCAAACTAAGGGCAATTTTGTGCTATTGCCATTCACACTGGGGACTGGATTCAGATTGCCCAAACGCATTTCATTGTTAGGATGAAAGTCTTCTCTGCATTCTAATGCGTCTGGAATCCATTAAAACCCAGACCCAGTGTGTGAGCCATGTCCTAATGATTTTTTTTAATGAAAAAGGTGTATTTTTCAGCTAAACAGTTCATTCGCTTCACTTAAATATTAACCACACAGCAATTAAATAAAGCTAAATGGTAAAATAGGTTACATTAGCGTTTGGTCGGTGCACTAGGGGTTAGCAAGTGTGCACTCACCCTGTTGCTGTGATCACTGACTTTGATGATAGGTTCATTCTTTCTCAGGTCCCACACCACAGCTCTGCCACTTGGATGGGCAGAAGCGAGGATGTGCTGCACCTGCCGATTCCAGGCCACACAGCTGATATCTTCAGAAGGCTGCATGAATTCAAAAGGTCCCATTAAAGAAGATATGAAAAGGATTTTGTGAGAATGGTTCATAACTACAGCACACAACTAATCTTTCAAAGGCATTTCTAGTCCTCCTCACGACTGACGCAGCTGAATTTCAGCTGCCACGGTGGAAATAAAGTCACACACACACACACACTTGCAACCCTGACTGCTGAGACAGCTTTGAAGGAAAACTCAACAAGGGCCATCATACACAGCTTACAGTCACGGAAGCATGAAGTAGCATTGGCGCGAGAAGTCACTAAAGAAACAACTTGCAATTATATATCACGTTTAACATTAAAAATGTCCCAAGGGGTTTCACAAATGGAAATAGGCAAGAAAATGGACACCGAGTCATGGAGGGAAAGATTAGAGGGGTGACCAAAGGCCTGGGTGAAAAGGTGGGGTTTTAGGCTTTTAGAGGAGAGATAAGTGGAGAAATGGAAGAGTACGGGGAGGGAATTCCAGAGAGTGGCGTCAAGGTGGTAGAAAGGCTGTGCTACCAATAATGGAATGGAGCAATGCACAAAAAGTCAGAGTCAGAGGACTAAAAAGTGTTGGGAGGGAATGCAAGGCTGGAGAAGATGGGTAATGCTGTGAAGGAATTTGGACAAAGGCAAGTAGTTTTAATTTAATATATTGGGGGACAGGGAGCCAGTCCTAGTCATTGATGACAGAGCTCATGGGCAAGTGGGATTTAAAGCAGTACAGGATATGAACAGTTGTGTTTTGGACAAGATAGAGACCTCAAACACCAACCAGACCCCAAACACCCTCATCCTCCAGTTGGAGTTCTTTTGTTAGAGGGGGGTTGGTATGTATGCAAATCATTGAAGGTGGCAGGACAAGGTGAGAAGGCTGTTAAAAAAGCATACAGGGTCCTTGGCTTTATTAATGGAGGCATAGAGTACAAAAGCAAAGAAGTTAAACTAAACCTTTATAAAACACTGGTTAGGCCTCAGCTGGAGTATTATGTTCAATTCTGGGCACCATACTTTAGGAAGGATGTCAAGGCCTTAGAGAGGGTGCAGAAGAGATTTACTAGAATGGTACCAGGGATGTGGGACTTCAGCTATGTGGAGAGACTGGAGAAGCTGGGGTTGTTCTTCTTAGAACAGAGAAGGTTAAGAAGAAAATTGACAGAGGTGTTCAAAATCATGAATAGTTTTGATAGAGTAAATAAGGAGAAACTGTTTCCACTGGCAGAAATGTCAGTAACCAGAGGACACAGCTTTAAGGTGAATGGCAAAAGAACCAGAGGCGACATGAGGAAACATTTTTTTTTACACAGTCGTTATGATCTGGAATGCACTGTCTGAAAGTGTGGTGGAAGCAGATTCTTTCAAAAGGGAATTGGATAAATACTTGAAGGTGAAAAAATTACAGGGCTATGGGGAAAGAAGCAGGGGAGTAGGACTAATTGGATGGCTCTTTCAAAGAGCTGGCACAGGCACAATGGGCCGAATGGCCTCCTTCCATGCTGTAACATACTATGGTACATAGTTGAGAGCGCAAGTTTATCAGTCTCAACAAGATAGGAAAAGCAACAAAGAGGGAAAAGATTAGGCTAGAAGGAACGAATAAGGTGTTGGGGGGATGGAATGAAGTTGAAAAGGAAGGGTGGGATGTACCTTTGCACACCTCTTCAAAGCATTACTTTGGGGTCCAATAAAGAGCATTACTGATGGAATTTGTAGATTTATTCTCAGATTTGACTGTCCTGATTTCCTAGTCAAAACAGAATATGCAAGGAGCCAAAAAAATCCGTCACAAAAAGTGTTCATGCTCATTTCCAGCCACTAAGTAATCACAACAGTCAGTAACTCAGTCTGGCAAGCACCACAAATATGAACTATGTCATTGACACAGTGTGCACGACATTGCCCCATTATAAAATACTCAGGAATTACTGATAGTTGTGTAGTCAGTTTAATGAAACAATTTCTGCCCTGCACGATTAGTTATGCACAGCTTAACTGGTGACATCCAGTTTACTGGAAAACATTCATCTATAATCAGAGTTCAGTAATTAAACGCTACGAAATGTTGCTTCCCCTCATGCGGTACACCTTATAGGCTGCCTCTTTTTCATTTACATCAAGAAGTCACATTGTAAAAATTGTAGTGATTCACTTTGCCAACTGCTTATACTGGAAATGCCACGACATGATAGAATCATAGAAATGTATGGCACAGAAGGAGGCCATTCAGCCCATCGTGTCTGTGCTGGCCAAAAAAGAGCCATCCAGCCTAATCCCACTTTCCAGCTCTTGGTCCGTAGCCTTGTAGGTTACAGCACTTCAAGTGCTCATCCAAGTACCCTTTAAATGCGATGAGGGTTTCTGCCTCTACCACCCTTTCAGGCAGTGAGTTCCAAACCCCCACCACCCTCTGGGTGAAAACATTTCTCCTCAACTCCGTCTAATACTTCTACCAATCACTTTAAATCTATGCCCTCTGGTTATTGACCTCTCTGCTAAGGGGAATAGATCCTTCCTAGTCACTCTGTCTAGGTCCCTCATAATTTTATACACCTCAATTAAATCTCCCCTCAGCCTCCTCTGTTCCAAAGAAAACAACTCCAGCCCATCCAATCTTCCCTCGTAGCTAAAATTCTTCAGTCCTGGCAACATCCTTGTAAGTCTCCTCTGTACCCTATCTAGTGCAATCACATCTTTCCTGAAATGTGGTGACCAGAACTGTACACAATACTCAAGCTGTGGCCTAAACTGATGTTCTATTCAGTTGCAGCATAACCTCCACGCACTTATATTCTATGCCTCGGCTAATAAACGAAAATATCCCGTATGCCTTCTTAACCACCTTATCTACCTGTCCTGCTACCTTCAGGGATCTGGGACATGCACTCCAAGGTCCCTCTGTTCCTCTAACTTCTCAGTATCCTACCATTTATTGTGTATTCTCTTGCCTTGTTTGTCCTCCCCAAATGCATTACCTCACATTTCTCCGGATTGAATTCCATTTGCCACTTTTCTGCCCACTTGACCAGTCCATTTGCATCTTCCTGCAAATTACAGCTTCCTTCCTCACTATCAACCACACAGCCAATTTTTGTATTATCTGCAAAAGTCTTAATCATGCCCCCTACACTTAAGTCTAAATCATCGATATATACCACAAAAAGCAAGGGACCTAGTACTGAGCCCTGCGGAACCCCACTGGAAACAGCCTTCCAATCACAAAAACAACCCTTGGCCATTACCCTTTGTTTCCTGCCACTGAGCCAATTTTGGATCCAACTTGCCACTTTCCCTTGGATCCCATGGGCTTTTACTTTTCTGACCAGTCTGCCACATGGGATCTTGTCAAAAGCCTTGCTAAAATCCATGCAGACTACATCAAACGTGCTACCCTTACCAACCCTCCTTGTTACCTCCTCAAAAAATTCAATCAAGTTAGTCAGACACGACCTTCACTTAACAAATCCATGCTGACAGTCCTTGATTAATCCATGCCTTTCTAAATGACGATTTAGAAATCTTTAGTCTCCTGTAATCTCCTTTACCAGTGAATTATTTTCTTGGACGGGATTACTAGATTTTTTTTTTCTTTCTCAGCGTCATCAGAGGTAAGAAGTCCCCAGCCAAGTACAGGATGGGAATATGCAAAGCAAGAGTCTCTGTTCCACCTCAGAACTGTGCCTTAACTCTGAACTCAGAAGAACACTGACTAGTACACCAATATGACATTTCCATTCCCATAACAGCGATCATTAGGAGACTCCAAACCACTGCAAAATTATGGGCAGTTTTGTGCCTTAATTAATCTGGATTATTTTTAAAAAGCCAATTTTCCCCAACTTCTCCTGATGGCTCCAACTCTTGTGGGGTGGGCTTCCAATGGCATGGACAGCCCTCCAGTGCTTTGTTCAAGGAAGCCAAGTCGACGAGTGTCAACAAGTTATTCAACTATGGAAGCATCACAGCAGAACCTATCTTGTCCTCAGCTAACATCCACACACTTCCTAGCAGGGTTCACTGAATAGCAATCAGGAACAGAATTCCTAGCCCTGGGGCAGCGAGGCCAATTTTAGCAGCTCAACTTAGATCATCTAGCTCAAGACGGACTAAAAATACACTTGGGACCATCTGATCTGTAGGCTTTGTACCACAGCACTCAACCATTGGGAATGCTGTGGTATGAAGTATTTTGCGCCAATAGAGACAAACTTTTATCCCATTAGTCCGGATAGAATGAAACCCCAGGTCCTGCCAGGAAAAGAGCACATATTATCCTCACTGCACCAGCGTCAATGAAGTTTTTTTTGCAGACTTTGCTGTGGATACATTTGATGGCTCATCTTACATTTTAGGTTCACTGATTTCAGACCGTCTCCATGACTGCTTTCTGTGAAGTTTATTCTATTGTCCAGGTTTGTACATTGTTTTTGTCTGTGCAAGTTTCTCTTTTCTTGTTGTTAATTTGCTTTCCTGCCCACTTTGGTGCATTCTATCAATGAGCATCACAATTGTGTACCTCATTCCCCATCTGCCATTCTGTTCATGGCAGTGGTGCTCTTTGAAGTATACTCCTCATGTGCTTGCCACTTCCATCAACTCTCCCACTTATGCCTTGCTCATACACCTGCCCCATTCTTCACATTTCAATATAGATACCACCCTGTCTATAGCCTTGCCAATTCTTAAGCCACTCTCCACTTTTGCTATGGCTCGCTTGATGATTATGTTTTCACATCACTGATTTTCGGTCTTTTGTGCTATAAATTTCTACCTTGTGCATTTACATTGTATCTAATAGATCCAAATATTGACATTACACACACAAACACACACATTACTAGGCTACACCTGCAGAATGTGTACTTCAAACCTTACCTCTCTTTGCTGTGGATGGATAGACAGGAAAAAGAAGAGAGCAAAAGAGCGATGTTATTTACATTGCATTAAAAGATAAATTAAACATTTTATACAGTGTGCAATTATGCACAGTATGGAAAAATACTGCAAATTCCAGTTACTGATGCACAAATACTGTATTGAGGATAATTTAGACAATACTTCAATCTCATAAAATCAATTCACTGCAATACTCAAATTGGACAGCATCAAGATTGTCATTTTGTGCGTGAAGGAGGCTAAAGTATCGGCAGCCACCAACAGCAGTTGGCATTCTCAATATTAGAGTTACATCGAGGCGACAGCACAGAAACAGGCCTTTCGGCCCAACTGGTCTATGGTGGCGTTTTTGCTCCACACGAGCCTCCTCCCTCCTTACTTCATTTAAGCCTATCAGCATAACCTTCTATTCTTTTCTCCCTCGTGCTTATCTAGCTTCCCTTTAAATGCATCCATGCCATTTGCTTCAACTACTCCTTGTGATAGCACGTTCCACATTCTTACCACACTTTGGGTAAAGAGGTTTCTCTTGAATTCCCTATTGCATTTATTAGTGACCATCTTATATTTATGTCCTCTAGTTTTGATCTCCCCTACAAGTGGAAACATTTTCTCTGTGTCTACCCTGTCAAACCCTTTCATTATCTTAAGACCTCTATCAGGTCACCTCTCAGCCTTCTCTTTTCTAGAGAAAAGAGGCCCAGCCTGTTCAGGGTATGTCAACACTCCCTACCATGCCCCCGCCCTCCCCTGCCCCACGCCCCCTGGCCCCCCGAGCCAGGGAGCATCTTTCTATCAGCGTTATTTTGGCAATTATCGAAGACAAAGGTGCAACATTGCTAACAGTTAGTAATGACTGCAATGTACCTGGGATTTTGCTCCTGGTGTCATTGGTGTATTGAAGTTATTTAAATCCCAAATGTATATCTCAGAATCATTAGCTCCGGAAGCCATAAGGTTGTTCTAAAGAAAGAAAAATTTTGGGAAAAAAAAACATTTCAAAATTAAATTCAACATTTTAGGAACACAGGAACAGAAGTAAGCCATTCAGCCCCTCTAGCCTGTTCTGCCATTCAATTAGATCATGGTTGATCTGCATTGTAACTCCACATTTAACCGCCTTGGTTCCATATCCCTTAATACCCTTGCCTAACAAAAATCTATCGATCTCAGTTTTTAAATTTTCAATTGGCCCCGAGCCTCAACAGTTCTTTAGGTGAGTGTTCCAGATTTCCACTACCCTTTATGTGAAGAAGTGCTTCCTGACAGCACCCCTGAATGGCCTAGATCTAATTTTAAGGTAATGCCAGCTTGTTCTGGAGTCATCCACTATCAAATTGTTTAATCATCTTAAACACCTCAATGAGATCACCCCTTAAATCTTCTATACTCAAGGGAATGCAAGCCCAGACTATGCAACCTGTCTGCATAATTTAACCCTTTGAGCCCCGTTATTATTATGGTGAATCTGCACTGCAACCCTTCCAAGGCCAATATAATCCTTCCTGAGGTGTGGTGCCCAGAACTAAATGCAACTCCAGATGGGGTCTGACCACAGCGATCTAACCAAGGAAAGGAGACGTGGACAGAAACTTCAAAACCTAATACAAAAAACAAAAACATGTGTGCCTCTTTTGAGTAACCTCATTGGCCCAATCTTTGTGATGCTTTCAAGCAATCTCATTTGCTAAAGTCATGTGACCATTTTGTTCATGTCTGTTTTATTCATGTCACTTTGCAGCAATCTCACTGGTTACAGATAATCACGATCAATCTGACTGTCTCACATTTGGCACAGGTGATTACAGTGCAGGTATTCCCCTGCCTCCCAAGACCTTGCTCATGTTTACTGCTAGATTACAGTTTCCTTAAGCAGACCACAGCTCTTATGAAAGCCATCTCTTAGCTCTCTGCCATATTAGTATAGCCCAGGTTGCACAATTAATGCTAAATCCCAATAAATCATTTATTGGAGGATACATGGGATACCCACGTGTTCCTATCGCCTCAAAGGTGGAAAAATACTGCATTGCAAGAACACTCTGTACAGGCTAAAACTATTTGTCCAGATTTCTATACAGATAAAATACTATCAGTGCAATTAAAGTGAAGTACCATTTTCCATAAACTGGGTTAACCATTTGAAAACAAGACATCAATAATTCTTGCTGCTCCGGTCAGCATGTTCTTAGAAACACACCCACTCATTCATAGTCAATGTGCCGGGGGGGGGGGGGGGGGGGTGGGGGCGAGGGGTGCGGAACCTAGCTCTCAGGTTCTGATAAGTATGTATTTGGTTTCTTTCTCAAAGTTCCAATTACCACTTTAGTAGAAGAGACACAGCCAATAGAAGACCCTTACAGGGCCCCTGGGTTATAAGGATGTCTTTTCCTTTGCAGTTCAAACAATTTCTTTGCAGCAGTCAGGCAGTCAAAATGTTTTACATTTTGATAGACCTGGGTTCAAATCCGGCACAGACCGATGGGATGGAAGTCTCCCCCACCTGCTGGTTGTCAGGATCCTATGTGAAATGAGTCTGGGCAGTCTCAATCCAGTTCCTAGTGGGCACGGGTCTTCAGCACAAAAGTAGCCCTATTTCAGCACTAATTGGCATTCCCATTCGGAAAGGCCACAGGATGGCTGCTGTGGAAAAAATGTGATGCTGGTAATCTTTTGAGGCTGGGACTGAGGCAAGTTGTTGGGACAGAGTAGAGAGAGCTTTATTCTTATTTTATGCTGATATTGAGTGCCCGAAATGGAGAAGAGTTCCAGTCCCCAGCCGAACATTCCTCACCGTAAGAAACAAACACAAAAAAAGGGGCGAAAATGATCTATCATAGGAAAATGCCACATAGGTCAAGTCACACTGTTGGTCTAGACCAAGAGTCTAGATGATCCCTCGTGGACTTACGTAACGTTGCCAAGAGATCTTATATATAATATGCATTAGGCTCTCTTGCAACATTAGTGATATATATATTCAGAATTAGAGATAGTGACAGGGGTTTTCTGTTCACAGAGTCACTGTGGCTGCTTGATGCAGCAAGGCACAGAGAGCTTTACCCTGAATCTAACACACCACACACCTGACTTGGGAGTAAAACATTCACTTATCATGATAACTCAAACTATTTGCTAGACTTTTGGATGTGTGAAATTGCAACAATTTTTCTGCTGCAATTTCATACAAACATACTTTTAATTCAATAATTTTTCATAATTTCATTTATTTTTGTAATTGTCACTATATTTTCAACTTGTTATGATTGGTAAATACACAAATAAGTTACACAGAAGGTACCATATGCATTAAGTAAGACTGCAAACATGGTAAGAAATTATCTTTTGCCCAACATTACACAAGCTATTTTTCAGCTTATAGAAATATAAAGGGCAGGTAGAAAATGATTTGGGATTCAATGAAATGGAGTGGAATGAAAGCAAGACCGTAGTCTCAATACCTGGAAGGGGTTGAAATCCAGTCCTCGCACAGGGCCCGCATGCTTTTCACTCTGCCCAATGATGGGATCATTTCCTGCTACAAGGATCTGTTCTGCACTGTAAAGGGTGATGATTCCTGTATCCCCTCCAGCTGCTATGACTCCATCAGAGCTTGTGCCATGGCTGCTCCAGATCAGTTTGTGAAATCTGTAACATTTACCACACAAGTGACTTTTCCATCCCCAAAAACAATTTTTCTATTTTTAAATCAACTTTCATCCTCATTTAAGTCACCCTGGCCATATGTCATTTCCAAGCTGAGGGTACGCATCGGAGGACCCTGCCAGTACTGTTTTATTATGTGCATTAAACAGCAGAGCAGTTGACAATTCCTCCAATGTGTCTTGCCTCCCTCCTTTTATGAAGAGTAGCAAATGGTGTCTTTCTGACAAGAGATCAATAGCTTGCCAGATTAGGTGTGGACCTGCCCGATTCCATCAAAATATAGAAAATAATACACCGACACACTATAACAGGAAGACTCACAAAGACATTCTAACAGCATCTACTAAACAAATGCAAGTTATGGTGTGAATCCTAGTCCCAGTAGCTCAGGAATTTTTTAAAAAATTGTACACTATTATAAAGGAGTTGTCAGTCTTCTTTTACTGCCATGTGTTTAGGCGTATGCACCAAGCACTCACCTGCTTGTAGCAGGTAGGCAGCCTCGTAATTTTGCATCTAATGAGGGGTCCGAAAAGTCCAGCTCATAGATCTCCAGTGCTGCATTTGTGCTGAAGGTAGCGTCCAACTGTTGTGCTGAGGTACCTACAGTGCAAAAGAAAGAAGATGTAACCTACACTTCAACAATAATATATAGGCTTATGCAAATCATCTACTGAAACAAATTTTTAAAAATTGCTATGGGAATTTGTCATTTTTTAGCCGAGTTATTTTGGTATTAGAACTAAACTTCAAAAGGTGCCTATTGGCCCAAGACAGCAACATTCACTTGTCTTTCGAATGATGGATAACAGCAACCAAGGATTTCTTCCTAGTGTCCTGGCCCAATATTTATCCCTCAACCAATATCACTAAAGAGATTATCTGGTCATTTATCTCATTGCTGTTGGTGGGACCTTGCTGTGCATAAATTGGCTGCTGCGTTTTCCTACATTACAACAGTGACTACACTTCAAAAAGTACTTCATTGGCTGTGAAGCACTTTGGGACATCCTGAGGTCGTGAAAGGCGCTATTTAAATACAAGTTTTTTCTTTCCTTCTTTTAATAATAAAACTCTGGCACTACTGAATTTCTGGTTTACCAAATATGCCCCGGTCTTGCTTACTTCAAAAGGATGAAGTTCTATTGTATGTCAGAAAGTCACTGGACTCTTACATTGTGTATTTGAATGTTAAGACCTCACGAAAACCGTTATGTGGTGAAGTACTCCACAGCACTGAAAATGCTGCATCGTTTAATAAAAGGCACGATTCACTTACGCCACTACAGGGCTTTCAATATTAATGCTGGAAAACCGTATAAAATGCACAAGATCCTTTCACGCCTAAAAGCTAGGTTCAATTCAGTTCAGACTGTTGAGATGAAAATTTCTTTCAGCTGTTAGAATCCAGCATGAAATGACTTTAGGACGGCCTTGATTTAAATTTGCAATGGGTCTACAGCACAAGGCTGTCCATAACTTGTCATTTTCACCTTGAGAACGCAAAAAGCTACATATGGAATTGGAAATGTCACACGGGTGCAGCAGAGGGTGTTCATCTGATATTGGGGCTGAGGCACATTGTTGGGGAAGTAAGCAAGACCGGGACATATTTGGTGGACCAGAAATTCAGTAGTGCCAGAGTTTTATTATTAAAAGGAGGAAAGAACTTGCATTTAAATAGCACCTTTCATGACCTCAGGACGTCCCACACTGTATCTGACTGTTTTACACTTCATCTAGGAATGGTTGATATTAACTAACAGTGATCAAAATGGAAAAGCGATCCATTCTTCAGTCCAAACAGCTCTCAACTTTTGGAGCGCACATTTCGGAAGAGAAATTGTGTAAAATTATTCATCTAGTATTACATTTTATAACAGAACCTATAAAAGGAAATTAAAAATATATTTCCCCTCAATATTCACAAAAAACATGGGATTAACACTAATTCCAAAATGAAAATGTAAACTGTTTATTAGAACTTCACAGTGTAGAACACATTCCTAGCGGTTTAGATGGATCTAATGAAGCTACCTGTGGCCAAATAGAGGGGGTGGTGAGAAGCAGGACTCCAGGACTGAATGGCTGTCCTCTCAATCTCCTTCAGCTTCATTTTATCTTATTGACCTGAAAAACAAAAGTCAATGATCATGAAAAACTGCCCAGATACCAGACAGCACACAATGTTCTTCTCATTAGAGCCCTCCATGATGAGAAGGTTATAGTGTGCAGCTGGGAGATCCATTGCAGAGCTTCAGGATCATCCCTTGATATCAATGCAATGAGAAGTTGAGATAAGTTAAATTTAGGAGAGTGAGCTCCTTAAGGTGCAAATATTCCTCAGATTTCAGCAGTTGCTGGTCCACTGTGTTCCAGAGTGAGTAGAGAACACTTCCTAAATACAGTGAAACCCGTATAAACGGACACTCCCAAAAAACAGACACCTGCAAACAACGGACACTGATTGAGAGACCCAGATAACTTGCATTGTAAAATATGCAAGCAGCACTCTGAAACCACAGACACTCACAAATTACGAACCATGGATAGCCTTCAATCTACCAAGCCTTTTTACAACTTAAAATATGGGATACAGCCTGACGTCACACTTTAAAATGTTTAAAGTACACACTGTATCTGAGTCTGAAGATCGTGATGACCGATGGGTTGTTACCGGATTCCATTCTGTCCATCTGGTATCAGGGTTTAAATCACCCCTGCAGCCACTGTCCCTACTTCCAAAAGCAACCTTGTTGACAACGCACGCCTGAAGATGCGCACGCACCCTACTCCACGCGGACTCAGAAGATAGGGACGCGCCCAGCCCTACTCGGTATGGTTGTCCATCTTCTGAGTGTGTTGTTAGGAACAGGTTCCACTGTACTTGCAGTATCAGTTTTGTTGTTATATCTGCTTCCAAACAGAAGCTCTTGGCATTGTTGCAGCTGATTAGGTGATCATAATCTTCGCTGGTTCTTCAAGATTGTTGGGACAACTTTTACAGTACATACAATGACCATTTTGAAAATAAGGACACCTGCAAAAAAAAAGACACCTGATGCAAGTCCCATAGGTGTCCCTAATTTACAGGTTACACTGTAATCAGATTTGGCAGCCTTCTACATGGACACAGCAAGCAGAGAACAGCTCTGGCAGTGCTTATTTTACTACATTTCACTAATGCAAAACACCAATTGCAACTTTCCCAATGTGAGAATAACTTACATGTTCTGGTATTTACGGTCTTGGCTTGCAAACTAAGTCTGTGTCTTAGTGGAACAGGATTTGAGCACAAAAATACCTTGTGACAAGACTGCTTATCAATACACCATGGGAAAAATTACACTTGTACCAACACACCTTAATGTTGTACCAATACGCTCCTGTGGTATTCTTAATTCATCACCTTAAACTGTTCCCACAAGTAACGAGCCAACAATCATTACTATTTCACTACAAGAGTAATGCAGCTCAAAATGCTCTCTCCAGATTATAATCCAAATTTGGAAGAACGAAATCTATAATTGTATTGCAAGATGTTTTTCCACAGCTCAAGGGGGTAAAGTACATCAACCATTACATTTTTCTTAAGCTCTAACGACAACACTTGTGTGCACAAGAGCAGCAATACTTCACGATTAGCTCAGCTACGTGCTCTTTTGGCCTTGGAAGTGCGGCCGAGGGCAATTAAGTGTGGGGGACAATCAGGGAAATACTAGTGGGTAAGATGCCCACAAAAAAATCAATAACAAATTTCCATAAAAGAAAGTTACAGGCTGTTTTTGGCAATAGTACTGGAGGCAGTTCTTAGGAGGAAAGTGATCATGGAAAAGTAGTTACAAGTTCCACTTGTCATGTCCTATGACCATTGAATAACAAGTTAGTGAACGCTTATCGAGGTTGTGTCTGCATGTAAACACTTTGTCCTCATACTCGATGCAGTGTTGAGCCTTCTCAGCTAAACTTGCGCAGCAATCAACCCCTAAGCAAAATGTCACGTTAACATTCTATGTATTCAAAGCTGCATAAATATTTTAAGGTTTTTCCCCAGGAGCTGGTTATTTTCCATCCCTTGAACACATACATAAGCCATGCAGTGCTTGCGCAGCATTTAAATTTAAAAGCTCAGACAGGGAACTGAAGTATTCATAACAAAAAGTGAATATTAAAATACTGATGAATCAAAAACAGTGCATTCATCGCATTGTGTATGTCAATAAATAGGCTACAGAGTTTCACAGATGCACTCAGTTTGATATTGATCACTGCTTTATGGGTTGTATAATCAGGTAGCTGGAGAGGGCAGCGAGGGAACAGACCAAGAGCCTGTCTGACGACTGCAGTGCATAATAGCGCATGTCCAAGTCGAGCCTTCCTTTGGTAGTTGGTGAGGATGCCGGAAATAACAAAATCACAAATCGTGGAGGGATGCAGCTTGAAGTTCCCAAGGAAACCACTGGGAGCCCACAGACATGCTTGCACCTTTCAGCAAGTACATCATTTTGATCAATGGTCCAACAAGAGGGATCTCTGGCCCAATTCTGAGATCAGACTAATTTCTAAGCTGAAGTGCTCAGTTAGTGCTGGAAGACAGTCTCAATCCAAGACAAATTCTTTCACTTGCTGTGTCACGAGGGATTAAATAGGTATCAGTGCACTAAGTCACCATACCAGAGCTGTACAAGTTGTAGGTTAACACATACAATTCTCTCGATAATCAGGCTGTTGATCTCAGCCAGTCTGTCAGAGAGAAGCACTAAATGAAGGCTAAACAGTTCCCTAGTGGGAGAGTAAAATAATATTTGAGTAGTTACACTTTTTGCAGCAACAGAACAAGTGTATTGCCAACATCGAGGCATAAACATTTAATTCTACTGTTGGCCACCTTCTGAAGCTCACGAGCTCCCTCTCCTTTCACCTCAAATAATGCATCTTTAAAGACATCCTAGCTGTCAATTACAGAGTGGCATAAACACAGCCCAAAAATTAAGAGAAGTAGCACTGAACTACTTAAAGCAACAAACACTTACATCCTATTTTACATGGTATAATGTTCTCATCCTTGCAGGACAGGGCACTCTATCACTTACTGTGAGCAACACGATAGGGGATTCACTATTATCTAGCACACATTTTATAGAATGTACAGCACTGAAACAGGGCTTTCGGCCCAACTGGTCTATGCCGGTGTTCATGCCCCACATGAGCCTCCTCCCACCCTACTTCATCTAACACTATTAGCATATCCTTCCATTTCTTTCTTCCTCATGTACTTATCTAGCTTCCCCTTAAATGCATCTATGCTATTCGCCTCAACTACTTCATGTGGCCTAATAGGTTAGGCCACGTTCTAACCTATTTCCTCTCACTTCCAAATGCCACACTCAAATTGTTGTCTCACATGCCAAAGAAAAATGTAAAGAAACAAACTTTCCAGGAACACACGATACCAGAGCCACAATATCTGCAAATATGGTTTTCCTATAAAGACACGGTTCTGATCTCTAGCCTGAACAGCAATCAACCTTTGAACGAGCTGACCCAGTGTTTGCTCAACATCAATTAAACTTTGTAGCTACACCGTACACTTTCAGCAGAATGATGTATTATTTAATTAAATGGCATAATGTTCCTTATAAAACAGTGGCACCCTCTGACTTACCATGAGCAGCATAAGGAGATTTGCTAACATTAGAAAAACCTTGTGTATGATGAAATTCATGTCCATCATAATTCCTCTAACACCTTGTCTGCTGCGCTTGTAATATGCACAGTCCACGTCACACTGGAACCTTACTGGCTCAAACTTTGTACAGTGAAACCTGTACAAAGGGTCACCTCCAAAAAAGGGACACTGACAGTCCCAAATAATTTATTGTACATACAATGACCATTTTGAAAATAGGGACATCTGCAAAAAAAGGACACCTGATGCAAGTTCCTTAGGTGTCCCTAATTTACAGGTTTCACTGTATTTATTAATCAGCTACAAATCACACAGAGTTAGGTACCATGCCAAATGAATGTGACAAAAGGAGATAGCTAAACTTTCAGTGAAAAATTCCAAAGAATTTATGAATACAATCAACCTTAATGAATCATCAGGAGAGTGTAACCATAATGAGAAGGAAGAAGCTGCACCAATCTAATGGTTCAAATTACTGTACTTTAAAATCCTTTCAGTTACCATTTTCCCCCTCAACAGTCCACAGTCAAAGGAATGGAGAATTTGGGGCGTGGGGGTTGTGGGGCTAGAGGAGGTTAGAGAAAGGGAGGAGTGAGGCCATGAAAGAATTTAAACACGAGGATGAGAATTTTAAATTTGAGGCGTTGGGTTACCAGGAGCCATGTAGGTCAGCAAGGACAGGGGTGCTGGGTGTGGGATAGGATACAGGCAGCAGTGATTTGGATGAGCTGAAGTTTACAGGCGGTGGAGGTTGCGAGGCCGGCCAGAAGAACATTAGAATAGTCGAGTGTGGAGATGCCGAAGTCATGGATTTGGGTTTCGGCAGCAGAGGGTTCTCCGGGCTGTTGGAGTAAAGGGACCCCTGAGCAGTCTGCAGGGGGTGGCTGCAGAGTGATCCCTCCCAGACAGTCGGAGGACAGTGATCAGGGCCTCTCGGTAACGTACCCCGAGCTCCCTAGACGCTCTCTGTGCTGTCACACCGCAGGCAGGGCGCTCCACTCCAGCAGCTTCTATGTTACCTGCTGTCCCGGTTTGTGAACCTGTACCCCGGGGCCTGTAGGGGCTCGAGGCCTGCTGCCTTCCCGTCAGCGAGCACTCCTTCTACCCGTCAACTGTGCACCAGGCCGCAGGGCCAGGGTCTTGGTCTCCATACGTGAGAAGTGCTGCTTACCGTGAGGACGCTGGCTGTAAATCCCGAGGCGGACACACGACAAGCCCACTGGCTCCCTCACACAGGGGTTGCGAATCCTCGCAGCACTGAGGCCGCGACGTGGCAACTGCGCCGGCGCGCACTCACCGCTTGAGCATCAGCACGTGACCAGTGGGCGGCCCGGTGCTGTCGCCATCTTGGTAAAGGAGAGTGAGAGGGCCATTCCCACTGCAGGATGCTGTGGTCCCCATCTTGGTAAAGGAGAGTGAGAGGCCATACCCACTGCAGGATGCTGTGGTCCCCATCTTGGTAAAGAACAGTGTGAGGGCCATACCCACTACAGGATGCTGTGGTCCCCATCTTGGTAAAGAACAGTGTGAGGGCCATACCCACTGCAAGATGCTGTGGTTCCCATCTTGGTAAAGGACAGTGAGAGGGCCATACCCACTACAGGATGCTGTGGTTCCCATCTTGGTAAAGGACAGTGAGAGGGCCATACCCACTGCAGGACGCTGTGGTCCCCATCTTGGTAAAGGACAGTGAGAGGGCCATACCCACTGCAGGATGCTGTGGTCCCCATCTTGATAAATGTAAGGAATCTTACAACACCAGGTTACAGTCCAACTGTTTTATTTAAAAATCACAATCTTTCAGAGGCTTTCTCCTTCGTCAGGTGAGCTTTCTCCTTCGCTCACCTGACGAAGGAGAAAGCCTCCGAAAGCTTGTGATTTTTAAATAAAACAGTTGGACTATAACCTGGTGTTATAAGATTCCGTACATTTGTCAACCCCAGTCCATCACTGGCATCTCCATATCTTGATAAATGACCATGGAGTGGCTAGATCTGTGAAAACTGTGAAACACCACCGTTGCCAAAGGATACTTAACCATCTCTTCCCCTTTCATTATCATAGAATCCTTACAGCACAGAAGGAGGCCATTCGGCCCATCGAGCCTGTGCCAGCTCTTTGTAAGAGCAATCCAGTTAGTCCTATTCCCCCACTCTTTCCCCGTAGCCCTGCAAATGTTTTCTCTTCAAATATTTATCCAATTCCTTTTTGAAAGCCACAATTAAATCTGCCTCCACCACTCTTTCAGGCAGCACATTCCAGATCATTACTACTCACTGCGTATAAAAAAAATTTCCTCATGTCGTCTTTGGTTCTTTTGCCAATCACCTTAAATCTGTGCCCTCTAGTTCTCGACCCTTCCACCATTGAGGACAGTTTCTCTTTATGTACTATGTCCGGACCCCCTCATGATTTTGAGCATTTCTATCAAATCTCCTCTCAACCTTCTCTGCTTTAAAGAGAACAACCCTAGATTCTCCAGTCTATCCACGTAACTGAGATTGTGAAAGATGCTATAAAAATACAAGTTTGTTCTTCTGTCTAATGATGACAAGGTTTGTGAGTCATGAGGAAAATCATGTCTCACGAATTTGATTGAGTTTTTTGAAGGGGTAACCAAGAAGATAGATGAGGGCTGTGCAGTAGACGTGGTCTACATGGACTTCAGCAAAGCCTTTGACAAGGTACCGCATGGTAGGTTGTTACATAAGGTTAAATCTCATGGGATCCAAGGTGAGGTAGCCAATTGGATACAAAATTGGCTTGACGACAGAATACAGAGGGTGGTTGTAGAGGGTTGTTTTTCAAACTGGATGCCTGTGTCCAGCGGTGTGCCTCAGGGATCGGTGCTGGGTCCGCTGTTATTTGTTATTTATATTAATGATTTGGATGAGAATTTAGGAGGCATGGTTAGTAAGTTTGCAGATGACACCAAGATTGGTGGCATTGTGGACAGTGAAGAAGGTTATCTAGGATTGCAACGGGATCTTGATAAATTGGGCCAGTGGGCCGATGAATGGCAGATGGAGTTTAATTTAGATAAATGTGAGGTGATGCATTTTGGTAGATCGAATCGGGCCAGGACCTACTCCGTTAATGGTAGGGCGTTGGGGAGAGTTATAGAACAAAGAGATCTAGTACAGGTTCATAGCTCCTTGAAAGTGGAGTCACAGGTGGATAGGGTGGTGAAGAAGGCATTCGGCATGCTTGGTTTCATTGGTCAGAACATTGAATGCAGGAGTTGGGATGTCTTGTTGAAGTTGTACAGGGCATTGGTGAGGCCACACTTGGAATACTGTGTACAGTTCTGGTCACCCTATTATAGAAAGGATATTATTAAACTAGAAAGAGTGCATAAAAGATTTACTAGGATGCTATCGGGACTTGATGGTTTGACTTACAGGGAGAGGTTAGACAGACTGGGACTTTTTTCCCTGGAGAGTAGGAGGTTAAGGGGTGATCTTATAGAAGTCTATAAAATAATGAGGGGCATAGATAAGGTCGATAGTCAAAATCTTTTCCCAAAGGTAGGGGAGTCTATAACGAGGGGGCATAGATTTAAGGTGAGAGGGGAGAGATACAAAAGGGTCCAGAGGGGCAATTTTTTCACTCAAAGGGTGGTGAGTGTCTGGAACGAGCTGCCAGAGGCAGTAGTAGAGCCGGGTACAATTTTGTCTTTTAAAAAGCATTTGGACAGTTACATGGGTAAGATGGGTATAGAGGGATATGGGCCAAGTGCAGGCAATTGGGACTAGCTTAGTGGTATAAACTGGGCAACATGGACATGTTGGGCTGAAGGGCCTGTTTCCATGTTGTAACTTCTATGATTCTATGATTCTATGATCTGGGATGATTGAGATTCGCCCATTGGTGGAGTGGGAAGTTTATTCACTGGTTGTGCCTTGTGGAACCGTTGATGAGCTCTTAAGTTAACGTGATCCCCGAAACCAGGGATTTTGTTCAGTTCTGGAAAGAAGGCAGTTTCTCTTCCACTTTCCCAGTCTGACAAAACCATCAGAAATGAAAACATCCTTTTCTCTGCAAAATATTGCGGATGCTGGAAATCTCTGCAGCTGTTGGTCGGCATCACGTTAACTTAAGACTCATCAACAGTTCCACAAGGCACAACCAGTGAATAAACTTCCCACTCCACCAATGGGCAAATCTCAATCATCCCAGCTGACTCACAAACCTTGTCATCATTAGACAGAAGAACAAACTTGTATTTATATAGCACCTTTCACGATCTCAGGATGTCCCAAAGCCACTTTTGAAGTGTAATATCACTGACGTATCTCCTAACACTACAGAAATAAGAGCTTTCAGCCAATTCCAAACCACAGAGTACTAATTATGTATTTATAACTTTGGGCACTGGCTGTAATATAAAAGCAGCTTTTAAACTTGAAACTATAATGACCCATCCTTCACATTTTAATAGTTGGATAATGCTATCTTGCCAGTTATTTGCAATCATCAAAAAAATTATATTGGCAATAGAGGACCAGCCAGCCGTACTCCATACATGAAATTCAATGCACATGTGGTGATCTGCCTTTCCCAGCTTAGTAACCACTTGAAGTCTTCCATAACCAGTGGGTACTGCTATACATCAACTGTATCACTGGTGAAGGAAACCAGATCATGATTTAATTGCAAACGTTTTAGCTTGATTGAGCTATTTGTATTAGTGATGCTCTCCTCTTGGGATATTTTGTCCTGGAGGCACTCTTATTGACTCAGCTCAAAATAATCCTAGTTTAGTAGCAGGCGAGCAGGTAGTGAAAACATTGCTACTGTTTGCAGCATTGTGAAAATAAGAGTTAATATCACATTCTTGACCTTACAGCAAAAACCACTGATGGGCTGAAATGTATTATTAATAAAAAGAAACAAAGGACACCAGCAATTTAATGTTTTTCCCCACATTTTTAAAAATGTATTCATGCTATAAAACTATATTAAAGGCATTTAATGGACTAGGTGAGGAATCAAGATTGGAACCATTGAAAGGGGTTGGAAAAAAGTTTGAGCAATTTGATTGGTTGGTTGGTTGGTTTTGTGGTGGTTGCTAGGTTTTGTGGTGGTTGTTAATAGTTGAAGTAGTTTCGTAGTTATGGAGTGAATGGAAATGTTCGTGAAGAATTGTAGCAATTTTTTTCCACAAATAATGGTTTTTCATTGGCACAAATGTCTTTTTGACTAAAAACCTATCCAAGATTCACTTGAGACTAGCAGCTGAGGACAACAGTATGCTGCCTGTGAGAAATCAGGGCAAACAGTTAGATCTGGTAATAAGTCAGATTAAGGTGGTGTTTTATATGGAGATCTTGGTGACATTGTGCCAATACCAACATTTCCAGAGTAACATGGATAATAGGTCATGACTCAAACATTGAATGCAGCCATCTGCCACTACTATGTCTTGAAAATATATTTTGATTGACAGTTTTAATTAATTTTGAAGGTACCTTCTTTTATGATAGCTTGAACTTCAAAGGGAACGGAGGCATAAAACCCTGGGTCGTACACTAGATTCTTTAGTATTTTCCTATCTCACTGCTTCACCATATCTGTTCCGGTAACCCTCCAAAAAATTGGTAAGTTTTTATTTTCCATAAATATGGTGGCAGTCACTTTATTAATACAGTTATTTATTACATTATTCACTGTACAGAATAAGAGGCCATTTCCAAAATGATCTGAACCCTACAATCAGCCAAGGAAAGCTGGTCATATTTCATAATGTATCACTTCTGGCGGCTCCTTGTCAAGTTCGCCTCCATTCTCCAGGTAGAGGTTATTGTAGGGATACTGTTTAGGAGCCTGTAAAGAGAATTGAAGTCAAAATATCAGTCAAGTCAACTTAGCCACTCCCCCTATCATTTAGTTTTTCTCCTCTCTCTTCCTGAAGATATTTATCCTCTGGTACCTCCCCAACCTGCAACTATTCATGTACGAGCCTTGACAATGAATGTCAGTAGACTATTGAATCTTAAGGGGTGTTATGCACCCCAATCCTGTCTTCACCCAACATCCACACAGATATACTTCCAGCAGGGACCCTGGACAATGTTCCTCTTCCTTAGTCCATGGACAATGAAGCTAAATGTAGCACCCCTACTCCTGCTCTGACTAAGATCAGCTAACTCAGCATAGATCAGGAATTGAACCGTTGACCCTCCTTGTCCTTATGGCTCAGCTGCTCCAATGGATAAATGCATGAAGGTATTGGCTAAATATTACATCATAATATCTTACACCAAGGATATAACAAGCAAACAACAAAGCTAAGTTCTGCATTTCCAGCCAAATCAAATGCCACTTCTAATCAGAGTTTTTAATGGTCAAGCGAATTTCATGTACGCACAAATAATATGATTTCAATTATAGACAAGGGAATGTTCCTGTACAACAACAACAACTTGCATTTATATAGTGCCTTTAATGTAGAAAACATCCCAAGGCACTTCACTGAAACGTAATAAGACAAAGAATGGATGTCGAGCCAGAGGAGGAGATATTAGGAGGGGTGACTAAAAGCTTGGTCAAAGATGTGGGTTTTAAGGAGGATCTTAAAAGGAGGAGAGGTTTAGGGAAGGAATTCTAGAGCATAGGGCCTAGACGGCTAATGGCAAGGCCGCCAATGGTGGTACGATAGATGTGGGGATGTGTAAGAGGTCCGAGTTGGAGGAGTACAGAGTTCTAGGAGGGTTGTAGGGCTGGAGGTGATTAAAGAGATAGAGCGCGACAAGGCCACAAAGTAATTTAAACACAAGGATGAGAATTTTAAATTGGATGTACTAGGGAACTGGAGCCAATGTAGGTCACTAAGAACAGGGGTGATTGGTGAGTGGGACTTGATGCAAGATGTGCAGCAGAGTGTTGGATGAGCAGAAATTTACGTAGGGTAGAGAATGGGATGCCGGACAGGAGAGCATTGGAGATAATGGTCGAGTCTGGAGATGACAAAGGCATGGAGGAGAGTTTCAGCAGCAGATGGGCTAAGGCAGGCGATGTTATGGAGGTGGAAGTCATTGTGATGGAGAGGATATAGGGGCGGAAGATCAGCTCGGGGTCGAATAAGATGCCAAGGTTGCAAAGTCTTGTTCAACCTGAGACAGTGACCGGGATGGGGAATAGAATCGGTGGTGAGGGTATAGAATCATAGAAAGTTACAGCACAGAAGGACCCATTTGGCCCATCGTGTCCGTGCCAGCCAAAAAACAGCCATCCAGCTTCATCCCACTTTCCAGAACTTGAAGTGCCGTATCCTACAGGGCTACGGACCAAGTGCTCATCCAAACACTTTTTAAATGAGTTGAGGGTTTCTGCCTCTACCACCCTTTCAGGAAGTGAGTTCCAGACCCCCGCCACCCTCTGGGTGAAATAAATTCTCCTCAGCTCCCCTCTAATCCTTCTACCAATTACTTTAAATCTATGCCCCCTGGTCACTGACCCCTCTGCTAAGGGAAATAGGTCCTCCCTATCCACTCTATCGAGTCCCCTCATAACTGTATACACCTCAATTAAATCTCCCCTCAGCCTCCTTTGTTCCAAAGAAAACAACCCCAGCCTATCCAATCTTTTCTCATAGCTAAAATTCTCCAGCCCTGGCAACATCCTCCTAAATCTCCTCTGTACCCTTTCTAGTGCAATCATATCTTTCCTGCAATGTGGTGACTGAACTGTATGCAGTGCTCAAGCTGTGGCCTAACCAATGTTTTATACGGAGTTTGTGATGGGGGCCAGACGATAGTTTCAGTCTTCCCAATGTTCGACTGGTGGAAATAGTGGCTCATCCAGGACTGGATGTCTGACAACACAGAGGAAGTGGATGGGTAGAGAGAGCTGGTGGAGAGGTACAGTTGAGTATCCTCAGCGCACGTGTGGAATCTGACCCCACATCTTCATATTATATCGCCAAGAGGCAGCAAGTAGCTGAGAAAGATAAGGGGGCCATAGATAGATCCTTGAAGACTCCAGAGATGATGGTAAAGGGGTGGGGAAGCTATTGCTGGAGATGCTCTATGCTCTAGCTACGATTGAATAGGTAAGTGTAGAACCATGCAAGGGTAGTCTAAGAGTCCAAGGTTGGAGTACAAGAGTAAGGACGTTTTACTACAATTGTACAGGGTTTTGGCGAGACCTCACCTGGAGTACTGCGTAAAGTTTTGGTCTCCTTAACTTAGAGGCAGTGCAATAAAGGTTCACTAGATTAACTCCTGGGATGAGAGGATTGTCCTATGAGAAGTGATTAAGTAGAACGGGCCTATACTCTCTGGGGTTTAGAAGAATGAGGTGATCTCATTGAAACATACAAGATTCAGAGGGGGCTTGACAGGGTAGATGCTGAGAGGTTGTTTCCCCAGCTGGAGAGTCTAGAACTAGGGGGTATAGTCACGGGATAAGGGGTCAGCCATTTATGACTGAGATGAGGAATTTTTCCATTCAGGAGGGTTGTGAATCTTTGGAATTCTCTACCCCCGAGTGCTGTGAATGCTGAGTCATTGAATATATTCAAGGCTGAGATAGACAGATTTTGGACTCTAGGGAAATCAAGGGATATGGGGATTGGGCGGGAAAGGAGTTACGGTCAAAGATCAGCCATGATCGTATCGAATGACGGCTCTAGGGGCAATGTGGCCTACTCCTACTCCTAGTTCTTATGTCCTACTGAGCTGGACAATGGAGGTGTGGTTAACCATGTCTCTCTATGATTAAAAGTAACCTGACACTTGATAAGTAGGGGTAGTAGTTGAAACCTTACAATTAGCCATAGCGCCGCTGGGCTACAAAGGTGGAATTGAAAAAAGAGTCAGGGTTCTTATAACTATGTAATGGTCTTTACTGAGAAGTGTGAATGTGTGAACACCGGGTAAGGATAAAATTGTACTCGGCTGTGATATTTTTCCTGGTTAGATGGCCTTTCGACACACACTGCCCAAGCTCACGTGAGGTTCCCCCTGAAATCATACCAGCGCATGAATTTTGAAGTGAGGGAGAAAAAGAAAAAGTGAAGGACCTTTTATATTGGGGTCGGGAAGGGGGAGTATCTGTACTGCTAGTTCCTGAAGCAGGGGTCTCGCTCAACAGGCAGCAATCCCAATGTAAATCTGCCAGATCACCCTCAGATTCCAATAATACCAATTCCTCCCATTCCATCCACAGTGAGCAACTTACTTAGAAATAATTACATATGTTAACTGACTTGCTGTGGTGGTACTCATGTTTTGTTGCTGTTTTCATTATTGCTGCCTGTTGGTGGTCTACTTTGTAAATGGTTTTAAATAGTACGGTTCACCTCAGAATATAAAGTTCTGTGTCTGTGTGGGTATCTGCATGTGCACGCACGGTGGATTTTATTTTTGAAGGGGAGCGTGCAGCACAAAGGTCAGAGTCAATTGCACGTGCACAACTGAGCTGAATTTGAAATAAAAAAATCCCCACAACATAAGAACATAAGAACTAGGAGCAGGAACGGGCCATGCGGCCCCTCAAGCATGCTCCGCCATTCAATAAGATCATGGCCGATCTTCGAGCTCAATTCCACTTTCCCGCTTGATCCCCATATCCCTTGGTTCCCTTAGGTCCAAAAATCTATCGATCTCAGTCTTGAATATACTCAACGACTGAGTATCCACAGCCCTCTGTGGTAGAGAATTCCAAAGATTCACAACCCTCAGTGAAGAAATTCCTCCTTATCTTGGTCCAAAATGGCCAACCCTTTATATTGAGATAAACGTGAAGAATTTGGATCAAAGGAGTACAGAGGAGAAAGTGATAGTGAGACAGAACAAAAATGCGAGGAAGAGTCTGTCAAAGATTGAGCATGAACGGAGAATAGGGCCCCAGGCCTCACGTGAACAAACGTTTTGAGAAACCTACGCGAAGAGCTGGGACCAAATGTACAGGACACCACCAAGGTTTGAGAGCGGTAAACAAGGTAAGTCAAGATGTAGTAATAGATAACACCAAATTTGGGTTTCAAAAGCCTGAAGGTTGTGGGAGGAAGGAAAGATTGAAAGAGTTAAGAGCTTGAAGGTCCTGGGAAAGAATGGTGTGATAGCTCAAGACTGTGAGGTGTGTTAATTTTAACATAGCACGAATGTAATGAAAAGGATAACAATAGAGTGCTGTATTTGCAGCTTTGAAAGAACAGGAGAAGGAAGTTCGGAGGAACACTGAACATAGTGATATCAATAAGATAAAATTAGGCCATAAATGAGAGATTAACTAGGCGTAAACTTATAATTAAAACTTACCACAGGCTGATATGAAGGAAATAATTCCCCAAGGCAGAACATGAACAGCATAAAGCCTATAAAGCCACCCAAGTATTTAACCATACGAATCCATTCCACGGGACTTGGAGAGGTGTCCACACGATTCCGAATGTACATGTCGAAATCCCAGTGCATCTGGACAAAAGAATGTTTTTTTTAAAATGTTAAGTGAGGTTTAAAACAGAATACACAAAAAAACCTTGCATTTATATAGCACCATATCAAATCATCAAAGTACTTCACATAACATCATTGCACTCTACAAAGTAATTTGTTATGTCGGCAAAACATTGAAGCCATTTTATGCTAACATCAATTAGATGAACGAGCAGCTATTCTGCTTTCTTGATGGTATTAGTTGAGAGGGGAACGTTGGTTGGGAAACTGGAAAAACTTCCTGTTTCTCTTATTTTAATGTGATATGATCTTTAATGTCCCAAAAAAGCAGATGGGTCCTCAAACAGTGCAGCATTTCCTCAGTACTACACTGCATTGTTGGCACAGATCAAGTGTGGGGCTTCAAACCACCACCTTCTGACCGAGACACAAAATGCCACCAACTGAATAAAGCTGACACCCAACATATAAACTGCAGACAACACAAAATTCTTTGCCATTTGCTTGTCTCATGGTAGGACTTTCGAAAGGTTGTAGGTTCAAGCCCCGCTCTAAGGACTTGAGCGCATAATCTAGGTCGACGCCAGTGCAGTAGTGAGGGAATGCTGCATTGACAAAGGTTCTGTCTTTCGGATGAGATGTTAAACTGAGATCCTGCCTGCTTGTTCAGGTGGATGTAAAAGATCCCATGGGACTTATTCAAAGAAGAACTGAGGAGTTTTCCCCTGATGTCCTGGTCAACATTTATCCCTCAACCAACACCACCAAACCTCATTGCTGTTAGTGGAACCTTAGTGTGCACAAATTGGCTGCCATATTTATCTACATAACAACAGTGACTACACCTCCAAATGATTGGCTGTGAAGCACTTTGCGTCATCCTGAGGACACAAAGCTGCTTCATAAATGCAAGTTCTGTCTCTCCTTTCTTTTTAATCATTAACAACTTGCTCAGAATGTTTAGTCATTAAAAAACAGAAGCTTTTTGGCTCCTCCAATGGCTCAGTGCATAAACGCATCTGGTCTGGTACTGAGCAACATGACCAGGAAGATCCCCCATTTGATTCCCAGTTTTTGCCTACTTAACTGATCTCAACTAGAACAATCACAACACAACATTACAATTACCTTAGTGCTCCAAGTTAAGGGAAAAAAAATAGCAACCAGGTTCCCACACTCCTGATGGGACCCTACTTGAAAGTGCACATATCCACACTGAATCAGGATCAGGTTTGACTATGAAGCACCTGTGGTCGAATAGCCTATGAAATTGGACAGAAGAAGAAACCTTTTGCTTTTTACCATTTTTTTAAATTGGAAAATGAGTTAAAGCCAGGAGTGGTCTTCAGAAGTTTTCAATACTTCAGCCAGGGACAATAAATTTGGAGGAATAATAAACTTGGAGTCAACTGGTCAGAATTGCTACTTACCGGCTCACCCCAGTTCCTTCGCAGATCAGGCTCGTCCCAGGTATACCACGGATCTCGCTCTTGTTGCGACCGGTTTGGTAGTTTCGGATAATCACCAAATCTGTTAAGAGAAAAATAAACTTTCAGCTTTACTCTAAAGACCTTGGTCAGGAGCAACAATAGCTACTTGGGTTCTTACACTCTCCAGAACTCACTAAGACAGAAGACAGACAAGGTAAGAAATTAATACTGGTCTGTGTTAAAGAAAACACATCATAATACAGATGCATTGTCCAGCACACAGTATAATAATTACTCATGTCCAGTGAAATTACATCTTCAGTCATTTTAACCTCTACTATTGAGTTGGAAAGTCTGCTAATTTTCTATTCTCTTTATCACAACAACATTTTCTACTTATACCTCTGATATAAACAAAAAGGAAATCACGTCAAACTCCCATTAGATGTGATATTTATCAGGTGGACAGGCCCAGTGTTATTCAGTTCAATAAACATTATATTCCATGGGCACCCGGCATCTATAGTCTGCAAATCAGCAGAACAGGAAATACTGTACACAATTGATTTGGTTTCAAAAGGACTAGTTGATCTCTTCTGGCATTGCTAACAAACAAAATATTTCAAAGAAAGTATCCCTCTCTTGCAGTGACTATCTTTTTGTATCGCTTCCAACCTCGATTAACTTTTTCCACCTTCCACTGCTGTTCTGTTTGTCTTCCACTTTGTCCATTCTCTCTCTCCCCCTCACACACACTTCTCTCATTATTGCTGCATCAGTTTGTTTCCAACCCTCTTTCAACTCTCTTCTGTATGTTCCCCCAGTCTCCCAGTATATGCTTCTCTCAATTAGGCCTCCATAAATTAAGAGGTTATTCAACTGTGAAGAGCACTGCAGAACAGCCCAATCCTATCCTCACAAACCACGCTTTTCAGATAGTCATTAGGAATGGGAACCTTAGCTGTTTTCCTACTCTAGCCCAGGATATAATACACCTATTGCTGCCCTGTTTGAGATCAGCTGACTCAGCAATGACTGTGAATTAAACCTGGGGCTCTCCTGATCAGTATGGATCAGTTCCACATTAGGTAGTGAACTACTAACTCAGCCATCGTAAGAACCATTCATAACATTATAGAAAGTTACAAGACGGAAGGAGGCCATCAGCCCATCACGTCCATGCCGGCTCTATGCAAGAGCAATCCAGCTAGTCCCATTCCCTCGCCCTTTTCCCTTAGCCCTGCAAATTTTTTCCTTTCAAGTATTATCCAGTTCCCTTTTGAAGACCATGATTGAATCTGCCTCCACCACCCCCTCAGGCAGTGCATTCCAGATTCACATAAAATCTATGAAGCGATTTTTTGCGGGAGGTATTGAAATTTGGGATGGGATACAGAATATTTTTCTCCTAAGTGACATTAACAACTAACTCAAGCCCCTGTTCCATTATTTGAAGGGCCTGCTCCTCAACTTCTGGTTGCACTTCAGTCTCACGCTCATGATCTTTGGTCCCCGGGTGAGGAAAGGGGTGGGCAAGTCGGACGACCCCCTCGTGAGACTGCTCCTGGGCCCAGCCGAGGCGACCATCCACAGTTCTAGGTTAGATGCGGCCCCTGGGGGTGGTCGCTCTGGCTGCCTGCCTCTTGCGCGGCTTTCTCTGCGCCCAGGTCGCCATAGAGAAGGAGCAAGCAGTGGCTGCCAGTATGCTTGAGGCCTTCTGCGACTGGTGGGCACCGCAGGGACTGGGGTGTATAGTGGATAGGGACAACAATATTGTTGTTTAGTTTGATAAGTTTCCTTTCTCCTTTGTAGGGTTTGGGTGTTTGTTGTTTGAGCCCCTTAAAAAAGGGGGCACTTGTTTTGTTTTTCTTTAGTTTGGGTCAATGACACTGGGGCAACCCAGTTTCTCCTTCTATAAAATCAACAACTAACTCAACTTTTAAAAGAGTCTCCTGCTTACTGAAACTGTCATATTCAAATACTTGAAAAAGATTAGTTATATTTGAATGAATAATTGAACTCTATTTAAACACTACTCAAAAATGAAATTGTTTTGGGAGAACCAATGAAGCAGTACATTGCTCGCCAACACAATTAAAGCCAGAAACCAAACTTTGCTGAAGTAAATTTCCATTAGACTTTGTTCTCCTACCAACACTTTGAAATTTTGTTACAGCCCTAATTTCTCTCGTCCAGTATAATAAAACCCATTTTGCAGAAATAAATTCACCCCATTCCATCATCAGCATACGGCTCATAATCTTCCACTCTCATATTGTACTTCTTTGCTGCTATTGCTCTTTCCTCTGGTGTTCTAGGATATGGACCCGGCAGCATGTCCTTAGAAAGGCCGGAGGCTGTGAAGCAAATCATTAACAAAACAGCTGAGTCATTCATTTATTGTTCCTTTAAAAGAGAAGTTAATGTTCCACCATCTTTTTTAAATAAAAGGAAAGGTTCCCCCACTCCTGTCTGGGAAGCAGAAGACCTGCATCCAGGCTATATCACATTGCTTTGTAACCAGCCACTGGGAGATTTCAGGGAATTTGCTTTGGTGACATATTCAGTGCCTTTTTTTCTCCCCCTCCCTTTCCTCTCTCTGGCACTTTCTCCAGACACAACACCTGAGGTTGGATCTATCTCTACCTATATCTATCGATATCTCTATCTCTATATAGTTACTTTTTTTTTTTATTTGTTCATGGGATGTGGGCGTCACTGGCGAGACCAGCATTTATTGCCCATCCCTAATTGCCCTTGAGAAGGTGGTGGTGAGCCGCCTTCTTAAATCGCTGCAGTCCGTGTGGTGAAGGTTCTCCCACAGTGCTGTTAGGTAGAGAGTTCCAGGATTTTGACCCAGCGACAATGAAGGAACGGCAATATATTTCCAAGTCGGGATGGTATGTGACTTGGAGGGGAACGTGCAGGTGGTGTTGTTCCCATGTGCCTGCTGCTCGTCCTTCTAAGTGGTAGAGGTCGCAGGTTTGGGAGGTGCTGTCGAAGAAGCCTTGGCGAGTTGCTGCAGTGCATCCTGTGGATGGTATACACTGCCAGGGATGGTGATAGAAGAGTCTGGGACATTGGCTGAAAGGTACGATTCCTCCACCATCAACATCCTGGGGGTCACCATTGACCAGAAACTTAACTGGACCAGCCATATAAATACTGTGGCTACGAGAGCAGGTCAGAGGCTGGGTATTCTGCAGCGAGTGACTCACCTCCTGACTCCCCAAAGCCTTTCCACCATCTACAAAGCACAAGTCAGGAGTGTGATGGAATACTCTCCACTTGCCTGGATGAGTGCAGCTGCAATAACACTCAAGAAGCTCAACACCATCCAGGACAAAGCAGCCCGCTTGATTGGTACCCCATCCACCACCCTAAACATTCACTCCCTTCACCACCGGCACACCATGGCTGCAGTGCGTACCATTTACAGGATGCACTGCAGCAACTCGCCAAGGCTTCTTCGACAGCACCTCCCAAACCCGCGACCTCTACCACCTGGAAGGACAAGGGCAGCAGGCACGTGGGAACAACACCACCTGCACATTCCCCTCCAAGTCACACACCATCCCGATTTGGAAATATATTGTCGTTCCTTCATCGTCCCTGGGTCAAAATCCTGGAACTCCCTACCTAACAGCACTGCGGGAGAACCTTCACCACACGGACTGCAGCGGTTCAATAAGGCGGCTCACCACCACCATCTCGAGGGCAATTAGGGATGGGCAATACATGCTGGCCTTGCCAGTGCCGGCCACATCCCATGAACGAATAAAACAAAAATCTTGCTCTCCACAAAACAGCCCACCACCCCAGCTTCATCCTAGAGAGCAAAGACTCCAGCTTCTTTTCTCCAAGATCAACTGTCTCCTTAAACCCTTCTCCCCTGTCCCCTACACTCTCACCTCCAATAAGTGCATGGAGCTCATGGACTTCTTAGTCACGGTTTTGAGACCATCTGCTCCCCCCTTTCCTTTACCTACCAAGCCAAACCTCCCCCAGGCTACCTCCTGTCTTAGCCCTAAACCAATTCTACTTTCTCATCTTCCTTCATGCTCTCTTTCAGCTCAACTCACCTCTTCCTACTCCCATTCCCACTAAATTGCTGATCACCCAACTTCCCATCCTGGTCCCATGCTAACTGACATTTTAAATGGTTCCTTCTTCTCAGGTACTGTACCTCTCTCTTTCAAAACCACAGTCATCACCACCTTCCGCAAAAACACACCCTTATCCCTATAAGCTTGCAAACTACCGACCTATCTCCAACCTCCCTTTCCTATTTGTATGGCATCCAACTTGGATGAGCCGCAATGCCCTCCAGTTAAATAGTGGAAAGCCAAAAGTCAGTGTCTTAGGCCCCCATGACAACCCTGTAGCCTTGACACTAGCTTCTATTCTCCTCCCCAGACACTCTCAGACTGTTCACAACCTCAGCATCTTATTCAACCCTGAGCTTAGCTTAGCTTCCTACCCCAAACTCCCTCCATCACAAAAGAACCCTACTTCCACCTAAGTAACAAAGCCCACCTGCACACTACCTCAGTCCACCTGCTGCTGAAAACCTCATCCATGCCTCTGTCACCTCAAGAGTCAACTATACCAATGCTCTTCTGGCCAGCTTATCACCTCCACCCTCCGTAAACTACAGTTTAACATCTCATCTAAAAGACGACACCTCCAGCAACTACTGCACTTAAGTATTATCCTGGATTATGTGCTCAAGTGTCTGGCCTGGGGATTGAACCCATGACCTTCTAGCTCCGAGGTAGGAGTACTACCAGTCAGCCCAGTTGACACTTAACATTGAGATTCCAGGTCTAGCTGTAGCTTGGTTTGCAATCTCTCACTCTTACTGATAATAACTCTGGTCTCTTGCCCCATGTTTATAACCCAGACAGTGCAGTGTCCGAGGCTGATGCTGGACCCTGGCCTGGCCTGGCCTGGCCTGACCCCTAACCCCACAATCCCATCTCCAAGGTTACCGCCCTCTCATCGACTCCCACGTTACAAATCAGCCGCCGGCCCTTATGTCTCGAGTACTCACCAGCCCTGGCACAGGCCGAGCCCCCCGCCGGCGGCAGGGTCTTCCTTATGCCCCTGGTAAGGAACCGAAACCAGCAGCCGCTCAGCGCCATCTCTCCTCCCCTGCTGCGCAGGCGCGAAGAAGGCAGCGCTGGGAGGAAAGCCATCGCCGCGCATGCGCCACCAGCAGAGTCGGGGGGGGGGGGGGGGGGGTTTGCAGATAGCACTACGCATGCGTATTAGACATCGATGCCGGTGCCGTGTCGAGCGGATCGGAGATGAGCACGTGATTTGTCCCTGAAGTCACCCGTTTGTAGCTGAGTTCCTCCCGACCGCCAGATGGCGGTGTGTGGTCAGGTTGCTGCGCTCCGGCAGCTGCTGGTGCCGGGAGGCGATGGATTCCTCCGGCCTGACGGGGGCGGTGCATTGAGAGTTTGCGAGGGCGCTGCGCCCTGACACCGGGCTGCGCAGTGCGCACCGCTCCGCTCCGCTCGGCTCGCTCGCTCGCTGTCCGGCCGTTGCTGTTTCTCGCTGAGAAGTGAGGGCGGCTTCCTGCTCCGGGTTTTTTTTTTGTATATGTGTGTGTGTGTGTGTCTAGCTTCTTGACGGAGCCGGACTCCAGGGAAGCGGCAGCGAGGAGGCCATGGCGAAGCGGAGTGGAGATGAGAGCCGGGAATGGAGCGAGGTCCAGCTGAGGAAATACTCCTTCCCGACAAAAGCCATCCCCAGGATGTCCCACAGCGATCCGCGGGTCGAGGCGCTGATAGACAATGAGGTAAAGCGGGGCAGAGGATAGGGTGAGGGGTCGCGTGTGAGTGTGTGGGGAAGAGGGAGCACAATCTGTCCAACACGGGCATCCACAGCACAGTGTGTACCAGAGGGAAATAGAGCACAGTGTGTACCAGAGGGAAATAGAGCACAGTGTGTACCAGAGGGAAATACAGCACGGTGTGTACTAGAGGGAAATAGAGCACAGTGTGTACCAGAGGGAAATAGAGCACAGTGTGTACCAGAGGGAAATAGAGCACAGTGTGTACCAGAGGGAAATACAGCACAGTGTGTACCAGAGGGAAATACAGCACGGTGTGTACTAGAGGGAAATAGAGCACAGTGTGTACCCGAGGGAAATACAGCAGTGTGTACCCGAGGGAAATAGAGCACAGTGTGTACCCGAGGGAAATAGAGCACAGTGTGTACCAGAGGGAAATAGAGCACAGTGTGTACCAGAGGGAAATAGAGCACAGTGTGTACCAGAGGGAAATACAGCACAGTGTGTACCCGAGAGAAATACAGCACAGTGTGTACCCGAGAGAAATACAGCACAGTGTGTACCCGAGGGAAATACAGCACAGTGTGTACCAGAGAGAAATACAGCACAGTGTGTACCAGAGGGAAATACAGCACAGTGTGTACCAGAGGGAAATAGAGCACAGTGTGTACCAGAGGGAAATAGAGCACAGTGTGTACCAGAGGGAAATAGAGCACAGTGTGTACCAGAGGGAAATACAGCACAGTGTGTACCAGAGGGAAATACAGCACAGTGTGTACCAGAGGGAAATACAGCACAGTGTGTACCAGAGGGAAATACAGCACAGTGTGTACCAGAGGGAAATACAGCACAGTGTGTACCAGAGGGAAATACAGCACAGTGTGTACCAGAGGGAAATACAGCACAGTGTGTACCAGAGGGAAATACAGCACAGTGTGTACCAGAGGGAAATACAGCACAGTGTGTACCAGAGGGAAATACAGCACAGTGTGTACCAGAGGGAAATACAGCAGTGTGTACCAGAGAGAAATACAGCAGTGTGTACCAGAGAGAAATACAGCAGTGTGTACCAGAGAAAAATACAGCAGTGTGTACTAGAGGGAAATAGAGCACAGTATGTACCAGAGAGAAATAGAGCACAGTATGTACCAGAGAGAAATAGAGCACAGTATGTACCAGAGAGAAATAGAGCACAGTGTGTACCAGAGGGAAATAGAGCAGAATGTGTACCAGAGGGAAATAGAGCACAGTATGTACCAGAGAGACACTCAGCACGGCCTGTACCAGAGGGACACTCAGCACGGCGTGTACCAGAGAGGGACCGAAAGCACAGTGTGTACTATTGGGAACTTCAGTACAATGTGGTGCATACTGTGTACAATGAACATCTGAAGCAACAAGACCAGATGTAGCAAAATAAGCACTTATCGAGCTGAGGGCATTAAAATAGATATGAGGAATGTCATGCGAACATATTCAGCGCGTACCCACTAGTATCACCAACGGTAATTTCAAAGCTTAAAAGCCATTTTGCTCGACAATCTTTCCACCACAACAGTCAAATGTTAAACGGCTGCAGGATTTTTGCCAAATCTACCCTCGCCAGAGTCCGTTCCAAGTGTCATCACCAGGTGTCAGCCATGGCTCAGTAGTAGCACTCTGGTTTGAGTTCAAGCCCCATTCCAGACACTTGAGCACAAAATCTAAGCTCACACTTAAGTGCAGTACTGGGGGAGTGCCGCACTGTCTGAGGTGCTGTCCTTTGGTTGGGATGTTAAACCGTGACCCCATCTGCCCCCTCAGGTGGACGTAAAAGATCCCAGGGCACTGTTTCGAAGACGAGCAGGGGAGTTCTCACTGGTGTCCTGGCCAATATTTATCCCTCAACCAACATCACTAAATTAGATTATCACTGATGTTAGCGAGACCTTGCTGGGCGCAAATTGGCTGCAGCATTTCCTACATTGCAACAATGACTATACTTCAGAAAGTACTTAATTGGCTGTAAAGCATTTTGGGACGTCCTGCGGTCATGAAAGGCGCTATATAAATGCAAGTTCTTTCAAAAAAGAAGAGTTCAATTTACAGTATGCCCTATCAAGTCTATCTGAAACAGTTCCAAGTGATTCACTTACAGTGAATTTGAAATACAGTGTGTTAGATAGACAAATGTGGCAGCCATTTTGCACACAGTTGGATCCCACAAACAGCAATTGCCAGTTAATCTATTTTTGGTGATAATAATTGAGAGAGAATCCTCTCTGCTCTTCAAATGGTTCCCTTGTATCATCAATGTTCATCTGAACCACCAGAACAGGCATTTGGAGCCTCGGTTTAATGTCTCATCCAAAAAAATCACACCTACTACAATGTGGTGCTCCCTCAGTACTGTTTTGGAATGTCAGCTTTGATCTGCTCAAATCATGGAATGGGGAGAGAGACAGCAAATAATGTAATGCGCAGCAAAGGGCAGTGTTATTGGGAAGTACCAAGGGGCAGCTTAAGGGGCAAGCTCATGTGCACACAAATGTGCCACAGCAAGAATGAAAACAAATGGTCAGATTATATATACCGGAGGAAGAATCATACCATACAGTGAGGCTTTAAGAGATCAGGTTTAATATGCCAGTTTATCCTCAATATAGAGATTCTCTCTGCTGACAACCATGACATAGACTGTCTTCTTGCAACTATTGACTTGAGCATTAACATGTATAAATGGTACGATGAGATTGGGAGAGAACATCTGACCTATTGCAAAGAATCTTTAATGCAAGGGTGACAATGTATTTCCCCTATGGCTCAGCTGTAAGGACAGTGCCTTGTATGTAACTGAGCCAAGCCCCAGGTTCAGTCTGTAGGCCATGATCTCAGCCATGTTAGAGCAATTGTCCACATTACCCTTAAGCTGAATTGGGCACTGACGGCTAGGGTTTCCACTTTGAATTTCTATCCCAACGGCCTCTGCTAGAAAGTTGATATGTGAGGGTATACATGGCAAGGGCAGGATTGAGTTCTGATGTGAAGCCCCCTAAATTCAAATAGCCTTTAGAGACATCAGATCTCACTGAGGCACTGAATGAGTACTTTGTATCTGTCTTCACAAAAGATGATGACGAAGTTAATGTCACAGTAGAGGAGGGGGGAATATAGATATTGGATAGAATAAAACTAGATAGCAATGAGGTGCTAAATAGGTTGGCATCACTCAAAGTTAACAAGTCACCCAGTCCAGATGGAATGCTTCCAGGGTTGCTGAGGGAAGCAAGGGTGGAGATAGCAGAAGCTCTGACCACAATCTTTCAATCCTCCTTGGACATGGGAACGGTGCCAGAGGACTGGAGGATTGCAAATGTTACACTCCTATTCAAAAAGGGGAGAGGGATAAACCTAGTAACTACAGGCTAGTCAGTCTGACATCAGTGGTGGGAAAACTACTAGAGACCATTGTCAAGGATTTTTTAAAGGCAAATTGTTTCTGACTAACCTGATTGAGTTCTTTGAAGTAGCAGAGAGAGTTAATGAAAGTAATGCTGTAGATGTTGTATATATGGACTTTCGATATTTTGATAAAGTACCACATATTTATTCGGAGAATAGGAGCACACGGGATTAAAGGGACGTTGGTAACTTGGGTACGTAATTGGCTAAGGGATAGGAGGCAGAGAGTAGTGGTGAATGGATGCTTTTCTGACTGGAGAGAAGTATCCAGTGGGGTCCCCCAGGGGTCAGTACTAGGACCATTGCTTCTCTTACATATAAATGACCTGGACGGGTATAGTGAATACAATTTTGAAGTTTGCAGATGATACAAAACTTGGAAACATGGTAAGTAGTGAAGAGGATAATAGCAGACTTCAGGAGGACATAGACTGGTGAAATGGGCAGACACATGGCAGATGCAATTTAATGCAAGTAAGTGTGAAGTGATGCATTTTGGGGGAAACAACATGGAGAGGCAGTATAATCTAAATGGTACTATTTCGAGGGGGGGTGAAAGAGCGGAGGGGCCTTGGGGTGTACAATCACAAATCTTTGGAGGTGGCCGGGCAAGTTGATAAAGCGGTTAAGAAAGCGTATGGGATACTTGGCTTTGTAAATAGGGGCATTGCATACAAAAACAAGGAAGTCATGCTAAACTGTTACAAATTACTGGTTAGGCCTCAGCTGGAGTATTGTGTCCAATTCTGGGCACCACACTTTAGGAAGGATGTCAAGGCCTTGGAAAGGGCACAGAGGAGGTTTACCAGGATGATACCATGGATGAGGGACTTCAGTTATGTGGAGAGGTTGGAGAAGCTGGGATTGTTCTCCTTAGAGCAGAGCAGGTTAAGGGGAGACTTAATAGAGGTATTTAAAATTATGATTGGTTTTGATAGAGCAAGTAGGGAGAAATTTTCCTCTGGCAAGTGGGTCGGTAACCAGAGGTCAGATTTAAAATAATTGGCAAAAGAACTAGAGGGGAATTGAGGAGAATTTTTTTCACACAGAGGGTTATTAAGATCTAGCACGTACTACGAGAAAGGGTGGTGGAATCAGGTTCCATAGGAATTTTCAAAAAGCATTTGGACGTGTACTTAAAGAGGACCAATTTGCAGAGTTGTCAGCAAAAGGCTGGGGTGTGGGACTAAATTGGACAGCTCTTTCAAAGAGCCGGCATAGGCATGACGGGCTGAATGCCGCCCTCCTTTGCTGTAAGATTCTATGATTGGATGAAGAATGCCCAGTGGTATGAGACACTGGAGCATTGCAGGTACACACTGAAACATTCCGTAGCAAGGATAATGGGAGAAAATGTTGGAGAGGGCCAGAAAACCGTAGTGAGAGAGGTTAACCGTCCCTTAATATAGGGACTTAGAGGGAGAAAAAGGTCATTGGAGAAATTGATACGTCAATGTAAAGATCAAATGGAAAGTCCAAGTGACTGGGAAAAATGGTAGAGTAGAATTGGGAGAGAGAACGCAGTGAATTCGTGAATTGTATTGTTCGTTTTATAAACAGAAATGATGTCTGGCACCGGTAATGCAGGGAATTGATTAGAGCACACTGTAACATTAGTGAATTATTTACAGCCGACATCAGGCCGAGATGGCAGAGAGGCAGCTTGATGAAATGCAAGCTCTGTGCCAGAGGAACTTACTCATGACCCAGGCACAGTGCGTTGGTGTCACCCGCCCCAATCTCTGTGCTTTAATCTTGGTTATAGGGTACAGAGCAAATGGAAGGGATTAAGGTCACTTTCCTTTAGAACTGTGATCAGTTACTGATGTACTGTAATTTAATGCTAAATATTAAAAGTGATTGATCCAATATTTTCCAATGGTGCTTATGTTGCACCATTGGAAAAATTGTCCTGTGTTAAACAACCATTTTGGCAGCAGTGCTGGAAAATTCCACTCATCAGAAAGCAAGTGATTTACTATCCACTGCCAGTGAGCTGATAGCAGAAAGGGACTATGCAGCTTCGACAGTAGCCAGTCCATGTTTATCGCTTGCTCTCCTAATCCTCCCCACACTGCTGTCTCTGTTTACTCACCGCCTCTTGACCTGACACCATTCAGTTTACACTCTGGCTTCACAATTAGATTTCTATGATCTACAGTTAAAGGAAAGAAAGAACTTGCATTCATATAGTGTCTTTCACAACCTCAGGACGTCCCAAAGCGCTTTACAGCCAATTAAGTACTTTTGAAGTGTAGTCACTGTTGTAATGTAGGAAACGCGGCAGCCAATTTGTGCACAGCAAAGTCCCACAACAGCAATGTGATAATGACCAGTTCATCTGTTTTCAGTGGTGTTGGTTGAGGGATAAATATTGGCCAGGACACCAGGGAGAACTCCCCTGCTCTTCTTTGAAATAATGCCATGGGATATTTTATGTTTACCTGAGAGGGCAGATGGGGGCTTGGTTTAATGTCTCATCGGAAAGATGCCACCTCCGACAGTGCAGCACTCCCTCAGTACTGCACTGAAGTGTCATCCTAGATTTTGTGCTCAAGTCCCTGGAATGGGTCGTGAACAACCTTCTGACTCAGAGGTGAGAATGCTAATACTGAACCACAGCTGATACCAGTTGTAACATTCTGCTTCACATTGTCATGGTGGGGGTCTCTCCCACTCCCCCTCCCCAAAATCCCTATCTCCCTCAACCATGGCCCATTGGTAACAATCTCTCCTCTGGATCAATAGGTTGTTGGTTCAAACTTTGCTCCAGAGACTTGAGTATATAATATGGCTGATACTTCAGAGCAGTACTGAAGGAGTGCTGCATTGTCAGAGGTGCCATCCTTCGAACATGATGTTAAACTGAGGCCCCATAAAGAACAGGGCCATTAATTTACGGTGACTGAATAAACTTACCCCCGTTTTTAAGCAAAAGGATTCTGGAAATTTTGCCCACGTTTTGGGAATCATGATCGGCAGTTCCATCTATTTAGAATTGGATACATTGATTCACAGTAAGTTAAACACTTTCTATTAAATGGGGTTTTAGAATTTTCATCAGTCTTTCAGGGAATGTATTCCAGGAAAATGGCAAATCAATGACCTTGACCGTGAACGTTGGTGATATGGTGTCAGCCTTGGCTCAGTGGTAGCACTCTTGGCTGAGAGTCAGAAGGTCATAGGTTCAAGTTCCACTCCAGAGACTTGGCTACATAATCTGGGTTGACACTTCAATGCAGTACTGAGGGAGTGGTGCACTGTCGGAGCTGCTGTTTTTGGAAAAGACATTGAACCGAGGTTCCGTCCGCCCTCTCAGGTGGGCGTAAAAGGTGGGCGTGAAGAAGAGCAGGGGAGGTCTCCCGGTGTCCAGGCCAACATTTATCCCTCAACCAACACCATGAACACAGATCATCTGATCATTTGTCTCATTGCTGTTTGTGGGACTTTGCTGTGCGCAATTTGGTTGCCACATTTCCCTGCATTACAACAGTGACTACACTTCAGAAGTACTTCATTAGCTGTGAGTAGGTTTGGGGCGACTTGAGGTTGCGGAAATTGCGACATAAATGAAAGTCCTTTCTTTTTTTTTCTTATTCTGAACCGTCCTAGGGTTAACAGAGAGCTGGAGCAGGTGATCTGCTCACCTATCCCAATGAGTCTGGCCAGGGAGATTAACTGAACTAAACAATTGGAGCTTAAAAATCATTTATACAGGACTCCCCGGTGGCCTAGTATAAATGCACTTGCTGGTGTGGTACTAAGGCGTGCAAACTATGAATGAAGATCCTAGGTTTGTTCACTGAGTTAGCTGATCTTAGCAAAGGACATATAGTAGCCTAGTGGACAAGCAAACCTGAGGTCACGGGTTCAAATCCCACCATGGCAAGTTCTGAAATTGAATTTGACAAATCAGCATCAGAAAAAATGACCAGGGCACCCCTACTGGTGAATTTTTCAGTAGTTCCAGTGTAGTGTGTCAGAGGCATTTGTGGACATGTTGTTCTCGCTGGAGGAGTTTGGCCAAGCATAGAAACATAGAAAATAGGAGCAAGAGTAGGCCATTAGGCCCTTCGGGCCTGCTCCGCCATTCAAAATGATCATGGCTGATCGTCTAACTCAGTACCCTGTTCCCGCTTTTTCCCCATTTAGATTTTTTTAAGTGCTAAATGTAAATTCATAATCCTCTGCTTTTCCAGAGTTCATGAGAGGGGAACAGATGTTACAGCAGTGATTTATGGCTGCACTTATACCACAAGTTTATCGTCGGCGTGAAGCGTTTTCAGCTTTGCATCAATGCCAGACTTGTGCCGTGTAAATCAGATGCTAAGGTAAAATCTGACTCCAGAGCAAAGTGCTAATAATTGATTCTAGTCATTGATGATTCGGCTACTTGCGGAGAGAGGGAGATCAAAAGGCACATCCGATACCACCAACCGCTTATTACTGGATAACATTGATCCCTGCAGCCATACCTTGTCCCTTATTCCAAGGCTGTCACTTATGTGCCTTGGAGTAGAAAGTACAAACAGACATTCAAGTTACATGGCTTATGAAACTTGTATAGTTTGGTGTAGCATGTGGTATTTTTCTGTAACTACTTAGCACCTGGCCTGTAATATTTATAGTCCATTAGAAGGGCTGGACTTCCTAGTTCTAACTGTTTTAGTTTAATTGAACGCAAAGGTATGTAAACACTCTTCACGATTACATTGTGCTGGAGGTTTAACAGTATGTAGTACTCCGGTATCCTTGGATCTGGACATCAGATTAATAAATTTGAATGGTATGGGTTGTAATAGAATCTGGTAATACGTAACAGTCACTCCACTGAACTTCAGAAAATTCTGGCTCTTCGCTATGGTTTGATATAATCAGAACATGAGGCATCGTCTAATACTGCACAGTGAACAATATCTCTATCCCTTGCTTTTATCATAGAGGGCATTTACACTACAGCCATAGCATTGGTGTACGGCAGTTTTGCTTAGTTCACTGGTACCATCCTTGCTTCCGAGTCAGGAGGCTGTGGGTTCAAGTCCCGCTGTAGGGTTTGAGCCCATAATCTTGGCTGACACTCAGTGCAGTACTGAGGGAATGCCGCGTTGCCAGAAGAGCTGTCTTTCAGATCAGATGTTAAACCGAGGCCCCCATATGCCTGTTTAGGTGGACGTACTGGATCTCAGGACACTTCTCAGAGCATTTTCCCAGTGTCCTGGTCAACATTTGCCCTTCCACTAACATCAGCAAAACTGACTAACTGGTCATTGCTGTTTGAGAACCCTGGATGTGTGCAAATTGGCTGCTGCGTTTGTCTCCGTAACAACAGTGATTACACTTCAGAAGTAATTCATTGGTTGTGAAGTGCTCTGAGGATGTGAAAGGCACTACAGCAAATTGAAGTCTCTCTTGAATCTGGAGCCAGGTCCTGACCTGTCACCAAAGTAAACTGGAATGAGATTCCCTGGAGGAATGAGTCTTACTGCATTTTGCTCTGGAGTCAGATTTTACTTTAGCACTCGATTTATACCGCACAAGTTTAGCATTGATGCAAAGCTGAAAACCAACAGTAAACTTGTGGTGTAAGTGCAACCATAAATCACTGCTGTAACACCTGTTTCTCTCGTGATCTAGAAATGGCATCAAGAAGGCCATCAGCACGGGCAACAGTACCGCAGCCATTCATAATGAACAGTTGTTATGCAGGTCCTGGATATTCCAGTTGGTGTTATTTTAATAGTGGTGGTTATTTTAAATGAGTTACCTCAGTTGTCACAATAACAGCAATCAGAAGTTCTAGGCTACGGTGCCTGCGTACAGTAACCAATGGGCTGGAATGGGTTGCAGGGTTGCTGCCGTCGAGGTTTACCGCACAGAAGGAGGCCATTCAGCCCATTGTGTCTGTGCATACTCTTTGTGCTCTTTGTAGCCTTGTGTTTTCCTCCTCTTCCATTATTCATCCCAAATGCAACTGTGTCTGCCTTAACCGTTCCCTGTGGCAAAGCAATCCATGCTGCAACAACCCTTTGTGTAAAGAAATTACTCCTAATCGCTCGTCCTCATTGTAAAAAAATTTAAATTGATGACCCCTCATCACTAACTCCCCAACCAGCAGAAAGAAGCTTTCCTTATTCATTTTATCAAAGCCATTTATATTATTAGAAGCCACTACTACTTACAAAAAAATTCTGGCAGCAACATAAACATTGATTCATCAAAAAAAAAATAATTTGTACCCAGAAAAATTGTATTGTAGCTCCCTCAATGCTTCAACTGGTTAATTAATTGATTAGATCAGCCAAGCAGACCAGGGTTCCCAGGTTTATTACCCGGTCTGTGCAGAGCTGGCTGGGGCGGTAGCGGCAATGTATAATTGACCTCTGCTCTGTGTTTGGGGATGCGGAAAATCAGCCAGGGTTCCCCGTCATGATCTCTATGCAGTGACCCCCTTACTCGAAGTGTGCTTGTGTGGGTATCGAGAGAGCAGGATCGGGCTCGGATGCTGTGCTATTTTCCCAATGAATGAGATGCTCTCATGGATTGTAATGCACCAAGACAATATTGCAGCCTATTCCTTGTGTGCATTTTGCTGCTCTTTGATGTGATGTCAGTTGCCAACATGCTTCACTTTCACGGAGTATATTTTTCATTGATGTCAGCAGTTTGTCGAAAATGCAAAGATAGGATATTAGCACAGCAGAGCACACAATTATAATTTGAGCAGTAGATAATACAGTGCATCAACAGATTGGAAGAAAAGATACATGTGATTGATTTTAGTATTAGTTACACCCCAGGTGCAGACAGGGCGTAACAGCTTGTAAAAATGGGCAGCAATCAGTCCCAATTGATCTCTGCCCATTTTGCTTGCCATTCATAATTCCAATGGGGCTTCAGGTAGGCAGTTGATGCTCCTGTGTGAAACAGGCAGCAGCTTTATTTAAAATTAGAAATGGGGTGTGGATGTCCTACATGCAATTTACTAATGTTTGTGCACACAAAATATCCAGTACGAATAGCACTGAAGATGTCCGGGTTTGCAGGGCGCTGAGAAATCTGGCAGGGGTTCATTTAAATGGCACAATATAAAGGGTTTAAGGCCATTCTGGACCATTTTAATTTTTTTTTTTGCTGGCCTTTGTGTCAGTTGTTTTTTTTAAAAAATCAAACACATTTTTGCCCTCAGCACCATTACTAGCAGCAGTGGGTTTCCCAATAGGAATATCCCTAACTGAAGTGTGAGGATAAAGAGGAGGACATCACGCGGGTCAGGCTGCACAAGAGGTGCTCTGTGCCCACTCACAGGTACCAGTGCACCCACATCGGCCGACAGAGGTGAGCATAACACACTTTGATCAATGATTGGTATAGGCAGAGGCTTCTATTGTACTACCGGGGTTAGGGATTGAAGCAGAGACCATGTCAACATTGAAGACTATGTTAGGTGAAGGATAGGGAGACAGGAATGTGGGATCAGGATTAGGACTTGTGGAAGTGCATGAAGGGATACTTGACCATATTAACTCTTTATTAATTTACATAATAGGTTTAGCCACAAGCACACATAGAAGCACAATTGTGTAATTACTTTTGAGCCTTGGCATGTTGATAATTAATTTAGTTGAACAAGTCGCCTAGCACAGCCTGTCCTCCCCCAAGATAGGGATGTAGCTAACTACAGGATATGATAAGAGTAGAATTAATAAATGGCCATGTAACAATGAGACTAGCTACAGCCCTACTGATAACGGGAGACAGGAATGTAAGGAGGAAGGAGATGACTAACATCTGCTCAGGCCTACATGCAAAGTAATAAGGTGGCTATGAGTGTTCGGGGGCAGGCTCTCTACTTGAGTGACCAACTACCTGAGCCAATAAAGAATGTATGTGTACGCCCATATTCTGTAACAGATGGGCGTTGTTTACTGAATTGTATAAACATGAGCTGTTTCATTGACTCGGAGAAGTTGTACCCTCAACCATTGTTTGAGGTACTCTTCCACTTGTATACAAGTTGGGGTTCAATAAAGTTTCTCTTTGTACTACTTTGGGTGTTAATGCATTTGTATAGTATTAAGTTTCGACAGACTATTGGAGGACAAACTCCGACACAGACAGGGTTGGGTTGAACAGCCTGTTTCCGTGTTGTAATTCCTACGTAATTCTATGTAAATCTCCTCTTTCCCAAGACGCTTCAACTTTATACTGTTGCAGCCAGTCCAACTGATCTCAAATAATCCACTGTGTTTACAACAGCCTGGCTAACTGTAGCGCCGCTGTTTTACTCTCCAGGTGGAAACTCGCTCCAGCCAGCTGCTGTTCACTGTAGCATTTAAAGATGGTCACTTTCTTCCAATCTGCATGTCTGCGGATGCGGCTGTAATTTTTTTGTAATCGGTCTCTCCACTATTAGTTTTAACGACAGAGGAGGAGTTAATAGGAGGGGTGGCCAAAAGCTTCGTCAAAGAAGTGGGTTTATAGGATGGTCTTAAATGAGGAGAGGGAAGTGGAAAGGCAGAGGGTTAAACCTCCCCGATGCATGTACCTGTTATTCTACATTACCAGTCAGCCACCTCACCTGTGTATACATATTATAGCACAGAGAGTCAGGGGGAGGTATGAGATGGGGAGGAAAAAGAAGTTAGTGAGCAAAAAGAAAGAAAGACTTGCATTTATATAGTGCCTTTCATGACCTCAGGACGCCCCAAAGCGCTTTACAGCCAATCAAGAACTTTCGAAGTGTAGACACTGTTGTAATGTAGGGAAACGTGTCAGCCAATTTGCCACACAGCAATGTGATAATGACCAGATAATCTGATTTTAGGTGTTGCGCTGTCGAGAGAATAAAACAAAAGCAATTTTTTCCGTTTCATATAAAACGTAGTGCAATGTTGTTAGTGCCAGGGAATAGAACACCTTCCTATTTCAGTCACCCCATGTTAGCAATAATACTCCCAGGTCAGATATTGCACAGATGCAAAATAAAGCCCTCTGTACTCCCCTCTCCTCCACAATGTACCTTTACCCCAACTTCAGAAGAGCATCCCTTACTCCACCAGTGTGACATTTTCTATTTAGCACATCAGCCTCTGAATGAGATGATAAATTTAGTGCCAAATTAGTAGTGGGTTTGTGATGGAGGAGTCAAGCGGGCTAGAAATTCTTTTTACATAGAAACCGTACAACTGCAGAGAGAGCCAAAGAGAGAGGCCTTTATCTCATTAGTCCGGGCCAGAATCAAATCCAGGTCCCAGAATTGAAAGGGCAATGTGTTGACCCAGCCTGTCATCCTTTCTCCAGAACCAAACAGCTGTTACAAACAGCATCCCCATTGCTTTACCCGCCCAGGCCACTGATGGAGACTGATGCCATTGTAAATCACTTCATCGTTTATTGGAACTTCTATTCCAATGTCCCTGCAGGAGTGAGTACTCAACTGGATTTTAAAAAAAGACAAATTTCAAAATATTGCAGAAGTGTCCTGGATTCACGAGCTTCTCTCAGGATTAAGTGGTGTGCAACGATCATACAGATCAAGCTTGTGCTTCAAGCCGAACCACAGTCTAAATCAGTTTTCCCTCTTTCACTCACAGATTGTACTGGGATTTCACTCAGCATGCATCCTATCACCAATTGGAGGTGTGAAAAGAACCTGTGCGCTTTCAAAAAGGACACAGGGGTTCAACAAGCTTTACATCTCCTGCCCTGACCCCCTCTACTTCCTCTGTGATACTTGTCTGACATCTAGTCTTGGATGAGCCACAAATTCCTCCAGTTAAACATTGGGAAGACCAAAGCCATAATCTTCAGCCCCCACCACAAACTCCATATACATGTCCTTGACACTGATTCCATCCCCCAATCTAGCCACTGCCTTAGGTGGAACCAGACAGTTAACAGCCCTATTCAACCCCAAGCTAAACATCTGACCCCGAATACTCTCCATTAGAAAGATCACCTACTTCCGTAACATCGCCCTCCACTACTCCTGCCTCTAGCCCTGAAACATTTTGTTCCTCTGACTCTGGCCTCTTGTGTATTTCACCCCCTCTCACCCCATCATTTGCAGCCGTGCTTTCAATCATCCAGCCCCTAAGTTCTGGAATTCCCTCCCTACACCACCCCATCTCCCTTTCCTTCTTTTAAGACCCTCCTTAAAACCCACAAATAGTGCCATTGGATATTTTACTTCTGCCCTGGTTCAACGCCTTATCCAAAATATGGCACCAAAGACAGTGCAACACTTCCACAGTACTGCACGGGTGCAGTGGGGGGATGCTGTTCTGTGTGTTTGAGCTGATGCAGAGTAAAGAGGCTTTGCTATACTTAACCTGGGAGTGCTTGATCCTGACGCTGTATGCCTGAAATAGGAAGTGTTACCCACCTTCTGTTTTAAGTTACATTTATTGGCAAATCATCTGCATTTCTACTTAATACACATTTAAAATCTTTTATCAATTATAACCTGGAAAACACCTTTGGCATGAGACTGCAAAAATACATATTCTTAGGAAGTGGGAGTCGTGCATGGGATATGAATCCTCGAAGGGGGCACTCAGCAAAAAAACAAAGTTTAGGAACCTCCATATGCTCTGTAATTTCCTTGAAGAATTTGATTAAATTAGTCCTGCATGGCCTACTCCTTACAAAGCCATGTTGACTATCCCTGAGAAGCTACTAATGCTATCCCTTATGGCTACTAGCAGTTTGCTTACTACTAATGTTTTTTTTTATTCGTTCATGGGATGTGGGCGTCGCTGGCGAGGCCGGCATTTATTGCCCATCCCTAGTTGCCCTTGAGAAGGTGGTGGTGAGCCGCTGCAGTCCGTGTTAGGAAGGGAGTTCCAGGATTTGACCCAGCAACGATGAAGGAACGGCGATATATTTCCAAGTCGGGATGGTGTGTGACTTGGAGGGGATCATACAGGTGGTGGTGTTCCCATGTGCCTGCTGCTCTTGTCCTTCTAGGTGGTAGAGGTCGCAGGTTTGGGAGGTGCTGTCGAAGAAGCCTTGGCGAGTTCCTGCAGTGCGTCCTGTGGATGGTACACACTGCAGCCACAGTGCGCCGGTGGTGAAGGGAGTGAATGTTTAGGGTGGTGGATGGAGTGCCAATCAAGCGGGCTGCTTTATCTTGGATGGTGTCGAGCTTCTTGAGTGTTGTTGAAGCTGCACTCATCCAAGCAAGTGGAGAGTATTCCATCACACTCCTGACTTATGCTTTGTAGATGGTGGAAAGGCTTTGGGGGAGTCAGGAAGTGAGTCACTCGCCGCAGAATACCCAGCCTCTGGCCTGCTCTCGTAGCCACAGTATTTATATGGCTGGTCCAGTTAAGTTTCTGGTCAATGGTGACCCCCAGGATGTTGATGGTGGGGGATTCGGCGATGGTAATGCCGTTGAATGTCAAGGGGGTAATGCAAATTCACAGTGCGAGGCTAACTGGTCTATAGTTAACCTGGATTAATATTTGTCACTTTGCAGTACTTTGATACAATTCCAGTTTCCAGTTTTAGAATATTTTGCTTAGTATATCTGTTGTTTTTGCACACCCTCTTCTGATACTCCCTTCTTTCATCTTCCTTTGTAACACAAGGGGAGCAGAGTTGAGCGCCTGTCATTCTTTTATTCTCTCATATGAGAATACCCCTTTGTCTTAGTGGCCCCACTATTTCTTTGACTATCCCCTTGTAGTATGCTTTAAATCCTCCCAGTCAGACTGTTTTAGCCTGTACCCTGTACATCCTGTCACTGCTGGCCTCAAGTGCTGTCTCCCAACTTTACCATGCAATTTATCCAGGTTGGGCCCCTCTTCATCTCTTTGAAATTTGTTCTTTAACAATCCAGTACTTGTTTTGCTTTCGTTTTTTCTTCCTTCTGAATTTCAGCCTGACTTCACTTCTTACTCCTAAGTTGTAACTTGTTTATCCTCGTATTTAAACTCTGTGTCATAGTGAACAATTTGCAGAGGTGAACTTTGTCACTCCTTTCATAATCTTGAAAGCTTCAATTAAGTCACCTCAAAATCTTTTTCCTGAAGAAAACAAACTGTCGAAACTTAACACTATACCGATGCATTAACACCCAAACCAGTAATACAAAGAGAACATTTTATTTTAACTTGGTAGTTGGTCAATCAAGTAATGAGCCTGCCCCCCCCCCCGAACGTCCATAACCCTTTATTACTTTGGCACATAGGCCTGAGCATTCCCATCCTCCCCACATTTCTGTCCTGTTTATCAGTAGGACTGAAGTCAGTCTCAAGGCCACATGGCCTTTCAAGAAACTGTATTCTCATTATATTTTTGTAGTCAGCAATACCCTTATCTGCTAGGGGGGCCAGACGGTACTAAGCACCTGCTCAGCTAACTTAATTATCAACATACCAAGGCTTAAACGTAATTACACAATCGTGCTTCTCTGTGTGCTGTAGCTAACCTATTATGTGGGTTAATATGGTCAAGTATCCCTTCATGCACTTCCACAAAACCCCTACTTCCTCAACCTTTTCTGATAATTTAAATTCCCAAGGTCCAGAATCATCACTGTTGCTCACTTCTGCACCCTCTAAAGGACAATAACAGTCTTTCCATGCATGTTTGAGTTTTGGTTGTTGTGGAATGCCTGATTTAATGCCAGCTACGGTACAACTTACAGTTCATGCCTCAGCTCCGTGAATTATTAGCAAGGGTGCAATTTGTTTTGAGCGTTTGGCCTGTTCCCAGTAGCTGTTCAATTTGGAATTAAATATAAACAACAATAAATTTTAAGGAGGAGTTATATTTCTACCTAGACTTCCCCGTGACAAACTGATTGAGATCAGGTACAGATTCAGTTGCCTTTTGCAGTGTGTTCTTGTTTTGGTTGGATTGAAGTAAAAATAAACTAAAATGTTAACTAATTGTGTTTGATAGTTTATTGATTGCCTATATAGAAAAAAGAATTTGCATTTATATTGCACCTTCCACGTCCCAAAGCACTTTACAGCCAATGATGTACTTTTGAAGTGTAGTCACCGTTGTAACTTAGGAAATGCAGCAGCCAATTTGGGCATAGCAAGGACCCAGAAACAGCAATGTGATAATGACCAAATAATCTTTTTTTTTGTGATGTTGGTTGAGGGATAAGTATTGGCCAGGACACCGGGGAGAATTCCCTCGCTCTTCTTCAAAATAGTGCCATGGGATCTTTTACGTCCACCTGAGAGGGCAGGTGGGACCTTGGTCTCATCCGAAAGATGGCACCTCCTACAGTGGAGCACTCCCTCAGTACTGCACTGGAGTGTCAGCCTGGATTATGTGCTCAAATCTCTGGAGTGGGGCTTGAACCCACAACCTTCTGACTCAGAGGTGAGAGTGCTACTTACTGAGCCAAGCCTGATTGCACATTCTTTGTGGGGGGGGAAGGGGAAGGATCAGTGCTATTGAAAACCAGTTGCCTGCAATAAGCCTTCTGTTAGTCTGGCTCAGCTTGCTGCTGTTTTGTCTCCAAGACTTACTCCTGGTCTTGCTGTCTGTGGGGGGATAGGCCTGGTCCACTTTTTTTGATGGCTGTCATTCTATCTGAGTTTATTTTGGTGTAGCCTTTGACATTGCTGTTATGAGCATATTATTTTCTCTCTGTCCCTCCCTTTGTGACAACAAGCTCCATATTAAACAACAGTTTGAGTTTATATGTCGCCTTTCACGTAGAAAAATGGTGTAATCAGACAAAAATGGATGCCCAGCCAAAGGAGTGGTGACTAAAGTGGTGACTAAAAGCTTGGTCAGAGAGGTTGGTTTAAGGAGGAATCTTAAAGGAGAGGGAGGTAAATTCACGAGTGAGAGTCCTGGACTGTTGCAGGCACGGCAAAGGGGGGAATGCACAAGAGGCCAGAATCGAAGGAACCTAGAGTTCTCTGGAGGGTTGTAGGGCTGTTGATAGTTACAGAGTTGTAGAGGAGCAAGGCCATGAAGGGATTTAATCCAGTGGCATTGCTGCTGAGTTTCTGTCTCTCTTGCCGTGATGAAACTGGGGATCCATGTTGCTGTAAAACCGTTGACAATTCAGCTAGGAATGCCTCCTCGTGAGGGTGTAGCACTGATATGCAAATACTTGTAAACAATTTTACAACACCAAGTTATAGTCCAGCAATTTTATTTTAAATTCACAAGCTTTCGGAGGCTTCCTCCTTCGTCAGGTAAATGTTCAGGAGCTCCTTGAAGTCTACGCATTTATACATCACAGAACAATACATGGTGTTTACAGACTGCCCCTGCAACTGCCCGTTGCCAAGGCAATCACCGTGTTCAGACAGAGAGGTGTCACCTGCAGAACCCCCGAATACACATTCAACAAAAAAACAAACAGGAAAAAAAAACAGAGAGAGGCAGAAACATCCGGAAGGCAGAGAAAGCCAGCAAATGACCCATTATATTAAAAACAGATAACATTTGTTCACTGGTGGGGTAACGTGTAGCGTGACATGAACCCAAGATCCCGGTTGAGGCCGTCCTCATGGGTGCGGAACTTGGCTATCAATTTCTGCTCGACGATTTTGCGTTGTCGTGTGTCTCGAAGGCCGCCTTGGAGTACGCTTACCCGAAGGTCGGTGGATGAATGTCCATGACTGCTGAAGTGTTCCCCGACTGGGAGGGAACCCTCCTGTTTGGCGATTGTTGCGCGGTGTCCGTTCATCCGTTGTCGCAGCGTCTGCATGGTCTCGCCAATGTACCATGCTCTGGGGCATCCTTTCCTGCAACGTATGAGGTAGACAACGTTGGCCGAGTCACAGGAGTATGAACCATGTACCTGGTGGGTGGTGTCCTCTCGTGTGATGGTGGTATCTGTGTCGATGATCTGGCATGTCTTGCAGAGGTTACCGTGGCAGGGTTGTGTGGTGTCGTGGACGCTGTTCTCTTGAAAGCTAGGTAATTTGCTGCGAACGATGGTCTGTTTGAGGTTGGGTGGCTGTTTAAAGGCGAGTAGTGGAGGTGTGGGGATGGCCATAACGAGGTGTTTGTCCTCATTGATGACATGTTGAAGGCTGCGGAGAACATGGCGTAGTTTCTCCGCTCCGGGGAAGTACTGGACGACAAAGGGTACTCTGTTGGTTGCGTCCCGTGTTGGTCTCCTGAGGAGGTCTATGCGATTTTTTGCTGTGGCCCGTCGGAACTGTCGATCGATGAGTCGAGCGTCATATCCCGTTCTTACTAGGGCGTCTTTCAGCGTCTGTAGGTGTCCATCGCGGTCCTCCTCGTCTGAGCAGACCCTGTGTATTCGCAGGGCCTGTCCATAGGGGATGGCCTCTTTGACGTGGTTAGGGTGGAAGCTGGAAAAGTGGCGCATCGTGAGGTTGTCCGTGGGCTTGCGGTAGAGTGAGGTGCTGAGGTGCCCGTCTTTGATGGAGATTCGTGTGTCCAAGAAAGAAACTGATTCTGAGGAGTAGTCCATGGTGAGCTTGATGCAGACGCTGCGACAACGGATGAACGGACACCGCGCAACAATCGCCAAACAGGAGGGTTCCCTCCCAGTCGGGGAACACTTCAGCAGTCATGGACATTCATCCACCGACCTTCGGGTAAGCGTACTCCAAGGCGGCCTTCGAGACACACGACAACGCAAAATCGTCGAGCAGAAATTGATAGCCAAGTTCCGCACCCATGAGGACGGCCTCAACCGGGATCTTGGGTTCATGTCACGCTACACGTTACCCCACCAGTGAACAAATGTTATCTGTTTTTAATATAATGGGTCATTTGCTGGCTTTCTCTGCCTTCCGGATGTTTCTGCCTCTCTCTGTTTTTTTTTCCTGTTTGTTTTTTTGTTGAATGTGTATTCGGGGGTTCTGCAGGTGACACCTCTCTGTCTGAACACGGTGATTGCCTTGGCAACGGGCAGTTGCAGGGGCAGTCTGTAAACACCATGTATTGTTCTGTGATGTATAAATGCGTAGACTTCAAGGAGCTCCTGAACATTTACCTGACGAAGGAGGAAGCCTCCGAAAGCTTGTGAATTTAAAATAAAATTGCTGGACTATAACTTGGTGTTGTAAAATTGTTTACAATTGTCAACCCCAGTCCATCACCGGCATCTCCACATCATGCAAATACTTGGCAGTGCTTCTTTAAGGAGCTCTCACTGGGATCACGGTGTTACCAATGACACAGATAGACATTAGTACAAAGAGGGGTTTGCCCCACACAGACATTAAACTTGTGAGTTGAGGGCGAGTCTGACCCTGGAGCAAATGGGAGTGAGATTTAACCTGCATTTAGACTATGACTATAGTGTTGGCGAGAAGTGATACCAATTCGCAGCAATGCTAGTTGCAGCATAAATGCATCCCTAATTCCTTGGCAACATTGCATCTCAATCTCGGCTGGAGATGGTGATGCTGAACTGTTAGCAATCTGAATTGAGTACATTATATATCTCTCTCTTGGCTAGTTAGGGGTGGTGTAATGCAACACTGAGCAGACTCTCTCTCCTCCCTTCCCCCTCCTAATTGCGGTGTTTTTTCAGCCTCAGCCTTCCTCCTCCCCCGTGTCCCTGTGTACGTTGCCCCAGTCACGTAGGCTCTCCGGCGCTGCTTGGTCTCGGTCCGGAGCGACCACACCGCCACCTCGCGGCTGCGATGCAGCGAGTCCCCGGCGGCCGCGACTCGCACTCTGTTACAGTGGCATTGCGAGCCTGGCAGAACAATACGAAACGCAATTTAAAAACGTGAGGCTGAAAGCGCACGAATGGCATTTAATGCGCTGCAGTTGTATTTTCTTTGACGGCGATGTGTGTCCCATGACTACAGTGAATGGCATCAAACTTTCTATGGTGTTCTAAATTCTGATTTATAACCCTAATGAGATACAATTTAGCAGCAATTTGCTTTTGTATTTCGTATTTTATTGCTTGACGTGACCCAGTTTTATTAACTTTCTGCAATAGAAGCGAGTAGGCGGATTCGGAAGGAAAAATCTCTCCAGTGAAGTTTTCTGTTGATATTTTCTCTCTCTCCATGTGAGTTCTGTATAGTGAGCTGGATGATTAAGCTTGGAACATAGGAACAGGAGGCGGCCATTCAGTTAGATCATGCTGATCTGCATCTTAACTCCATCTACCTGCCTAACAAAAAATCTTATCAGTCTCAGTTTTGACATTTTCAATTGATGGTACCTGGTGTTTATCAAATGAGGACTAAAGTTGTAAGTAAAACGTAAACTGCGGTCCTTCAATGCACTCAGAGGGCACAGTTTGTTTTCCAAATTGGAAGCGGTTCGCCATTTGTTCTTGCGAAATTTCGATACAGGCAAGACCAGGCCCAGCACAGTATGAAACTGAGCCCTTTACTTTCCGCCATACCGACCTCCCTCAGTTTTTAATCTTTGCATATCTGAAGGCGCCAAAATAAACGTTCAAAGACCATGTTTGCCGTGTGTTCTGTTTAATTCTTCACTTATAATGAAACAAAATCAAACAATAACTATCATCAAAGAAATAAAATGAAATGATAGAACGGTGAGCATCTCAATACACTATTGAGCAATAAGCGTGTAAAGCACACTGCACTAAGCATCTAAAAACGCACTGCAATAAGCATCTAAAACACTAATAAGCATCTAAAAACACTCTGCAATAAGCAACTAAAAATGCACTGCAATAAGCATCTAAAACACTCTGCAATAAGCAACTAAAAACGCACTGCAATAAGCATCTAAAACACTCTGCAATAAGCATCTAAAAACACTCTGCAATAAGCATCTAAAAACGCACTGCAATAAGCAACTAAAAACACACTGCAATTTGTTAGATGCTAATTGTATTGTGAGCATCTCAAAACAGTGTGATAGGTGAGCATCTAAAATATAATGCACACTTTTAAACCATGACCACACTCTTCACCAAACCTAGCTGTGATGTATTTTTAATACAACTACCATGAGCCCAACTCTTGTTTAAACGCAGCCACCTGCTTTATTTTTAAAAACAACCCTAAAGCAGGTATCTGGACCTGCCTGTTTCTGTTTCTAAAAAAGAATATTTAGTTTTGCACAGGATCAGTGGAAACTCACACATGGCTGTGTAACTTACATAGGTTAGGGGATTGGGCCTGTGTGTGTGCGTGCGCGTGAGCCATATGTCCATCAGTGTGAATAAGTGCAGTGTTATGAGTATTGGTTTGAGAAGTTCCAGGCATATTTATGCATTATAGGGGTACCCACTAAAGGTTAAGATCAAGAGAAGGACCCAGGAGTCATAACGGTGCACAATGCAGTGTGACGAGGCCGCTGGGAAGGCAAATAGGGGTTCAAGTTATAGAACAATACAGTATAAAACTATGGACACTAAACTTAGGCTTTACAAGGTTTTGATATGGGTTACACTTGGAGTGTTGTCTGGTTTTGGTCACCACACATGGCTGGCGATTATTGAGTCCCTGGAGAAAGTACAGAGGTACGGTAGCATAGTGGTTATGTTACTGGACTAATAATCCGGAGTCATGAGTTCAAATCCCGCCACGACAGCTGGGGAATTTAAATTCAATTAATTAATTAAATAAAAAATCTGGAATTAAAATACTAGTATCAGTAATGATAGCCATGAAACTACCGGATTGTCGTAAAAACCCATCTGGTTCACTAACGTCCTTTAGGGAAGGAAACCTGCCGTCCTGACCCGGTCTGATTTATACATGACTCCAGACCCACAGCAATGTGGTTGATTCTTAATTGCCCTCTGAAATGGCCTAGCAAGCCACTCAGTTGTAAAATCTCGCTACGAAAAGTCGTAATAAGAATAAAACTGGACAGACCACCCGGCATCAGACCACTAGGCACCGGACACAACAACGGCAAACCAAGCCCAGTCGACCCTGCAAAGTCCTCCTCACTAACATCTGGCAACAGCCTGACATAGCCATACTCACAGAATCATACCTTTCAACCAATGTCCCAGACTCTTCCATCACCATCCCTGGGTATGTCCTGTCCCACCGGCAGGACAGACCCACCAGAGGTGGCGGTACAGTGATATGCAGTCAGGAGGGAGTGGCCCAAGGAGTCCTCAATATTGACTCTGGACCCCATGAAATCTCATGGCATCAGGTCAAACATGGGCAAGGAAACCTCCTGCTGATTACCACCTACTGTCCTCCCTCAGCTGATGAATCAGTCCTCCTCCATGTTGAATACCACTTGGAGGAAGCACTGAGGGTAGCAAGGGCACAGAATGTACTCTGGGTGGGGGACTTCAATGTCCATCGCCAAGAGTGGCTCGGTAGCACCACTGCTGGCCGAGTCCTGAAGGACATTGCTGCCAGACTGGGCCTGCGGCAGGCGGTGAGCGAACCAACACGAGGGAAAAACTTACTTGACCTCGTCCTCACCAATCTACCTGTCGCAAATACATCTGTCCATGACAGTATTGGTAGGAGTGACCACCACACGGTCCTCGTGGAGATGAAGTCCCGTCTTTGCACTGAGGACACCATCCAACGTGTTGTGTGGCACTATCACCGTGCTAAATGGGATAGATTCAGAACAGATCTAGCAGCACAAAACTGGGCATCCATGAGGCACTGTGGGCCATCAGCAGCAGCAGAATTGTATTCCAGCACAATCTGTAACCTCATGACCCGGCATATTCCTCACTCTACCATTACCAACAAACCAGGGGATCACCCCTGGTTCAATGAGGAGTGTAGAAGAGCATGCCAGGAGCAGCACCAGGCGTACCTAAAAATGAGGTGCCAACCTGGTGAAGCTACAACTCAGAACCACATGCATGCTAAATGGCGGAAGCAACATGCTATAAACAGAGCTAAGCGATTCCACAACCAACGGATCAGATCAAAGCTCTGCAGTCCTGCCACATCCAGTCGTGAATGGTGGTGGACAATTAAACAACTAACGTGAGGAGGAGGCTCTGGAAACATCCCCATCCTCAATAATGGCAGAGTCCAGCATGTGAGTGCAAAAGACAAGGATGAAGCGTTTGCAACCATCTTCAGCCAGAAGTGCCGAGTGGATGATCCATCTCGGCCTCCTCCTGATATCCCCACCATCACGGAAGCCAGTCTTCAGCCAATTCGATTCACTCCACGTGATATCAAGAAATGGCTGAGTGCACTGGATACAGCAAAGGCTGTAGTGCTGAAGGCTTGTGCTCCAGAACTAGCTGCGCCTCTAGCCAAGCTGTTCCAGTACAGCTACAACACAGGCATCTACCCGACAATGTGGAAAATTGCCCAGGTATGTCCTGTCCACAAAAAGCAGGACAAATCCAACCCGGCCAATTACCGCCCCATCAACCTACTCTCAATCATCAGCAAAGTGATGGAAGGTGTCGTCGACAGTGCTATCAAGCGGCACTTACTCACCAATAACCTGCTCACCGATGCTCAGTTTGGGTTCCGCCAGGACCACTTGGCTCCAGACCTCATTATAGCCTTGGTCCAAACATGGAGAAAACAGCTGAATTCCAGAGGTGAGGTGAGAGTGACTGCCCTTGACATTAAGGCAGCATTTGACCGAGTGTGGCACCAAGGAGCCCTAGTAAAATTGAAGTCAATGGGAATCAGGGAAAACTCTCCAGTGCCTGGAGTCATACCTAGCACAAAGGAAGATGGTAGTGGTTGTTGGAGGCCAATCATCTCAGCCCCAGGGCATTGCTGCAGGAGTTCCTCAGGGCAGTGTCCTAGGCCCAACCATCTTCATCTGCTTCATCAATGACCTTCCCTCCATCATAAGGTCAGAAATGGGGATGCTCGCTAATGATTGCACAGTGTTCAGTTCCATTCGCAACCCCTCAAATAACGAAGCAGTCCGAGCCCACATGCAGCAAGACCTGGACAACATCCAGGCTTGGGCTGATAAGTGGCAAGTAACATTCGCGCCAGATAATTGCCAGGCAATGACCATCTCCAACAAGAGAGAGTCTGACCACCTCCCCTTGACATTCAACGGCATTACCATCGCCGAATCCCCCACCATCAACATCCTGGGGGTCACCATTGACCAGAAACTTAACTGGACCAGCCATATCAATACTGTGACTACGAGAGCAGGTCAGAGGCTGGGTATTCTGCGGCGAGTGACTCACCTCCTGACTCCCCAAAGCCTTTCCACCATCTCCAAGGCACAAGTCAGGAGTGTGATGGAATACTCTCCACTTGCCTGGATGAGTGCAGCTCCAACAACACTCAAGAAGCTCGACACCATCCAGGACAAAGCATCCCGCTTGATTGGCACCCCATCCAGCACCCTAAACATTCACTCCCTTCACCACCGTCGCACAGTGGCTGCAGTGTGTACCATCCACAGGATGCACTGCAGCAACTCGCCAAGGCTTCTTCGACAGCTCCTCCCAAACCCGCAACCTCCACCATCTAGAAGGACAAGAGCAGCAGGCACATGGGACCAACACCACCTGCACGTTCCCCTCCAAGTCACACACCTTCCCGACTTGGAAATATATCGCCGTTCTTTCTTTGTCGCTGGGTCAAAATCCTGGAACTCCCTTCCTAACAGCACTGTGGGAGAACCGTCACCACACGGACTGCAGCGGTTCAAGAAGGCGGCTCACCACCACCTTCTCAAGGGCAATTTGGGATGGGCAATAAATGCCAGCCTCGCCAGCGATGCCCACATCCCATGAACGTATTAAAAAAAAAAGGACAACCAAAACATGCCCACTCTTAGGTCGGTGCCACTTTGGCTGAGTTGGAGCGCTCTCCCCTCTGGGTCTGAAGGTCATCGATTCAAGCCCAACTCCACGAAATCTAGGGTGACCCTAAAGTGCACTGCTGAGGGAGTGCTGCGTTGCCGGAGGCTTCCATTCCCAAGGGAAGTTGAGACAGAACGCCCAAATTATCCTGATTGGCTGCACCCGCCAAGATGTCACCCACCATGTCTGTCGATGTTGCACCGACTGTGGGCAGCTGTCTTCACAGGGTCTGGTGCAGCTGAGAGCTAGATGCAAAGATGTGCCACCTGCTGCCAGAACGCCTGCAAGGACCATGTAACTTGGCCTGGCACTGCCAGCTCCAGCCTCCACCTCCTTGCAGGGATGCTGCAGTGCTGATCTATAGAAACGGTGCCATTGACTGGCAAAGAGGCCTACCCTCCTCATGACCGTCTCACATGGAACCACCTCCACTTCAACAGTCATCGAATGGAGTCAGCTGCTAGGCTGTACTGTCACCTGCCTGCAGACTCGTGCACCTTGGGTTACTTTTCCCCTCATTTTTGCATGTCACTTCTTAGTCCTCCACCCCTTCAGCCAACACTGGCTGGTGATGGGTCGGGATGCCTTTTGAGCTTTACCCAAGGCTTTCAGAATTTTTGTCACCCTATTCCATGTCCGTTTAATTTCGCCCATCCCTTTAAATTTCTCTAGTCTGCAATTTTCTGCTCCCATCACTACATGCTCCATGCACCCAGAGCTATGGATTGAGCTTAGTTGTGATGCCCTGCACAGTTGATTAGCTTGCCAATATAAACAGTCTCAGCTCACACACTTGAACAAGAGGACTGCCAGCATAATTGGAAGCTACGCCAGCAAGAGTCAGCAGGATTAGGGGAGAAAATTAGAAAATAAATCGTCATGCGTTCTGATAGCTGTGTGCTGTTAGCTTGTGTGTACTGTGTGTTGCCGGTCACCTCATCTATATTGCTGTAGTTTGTTAGTTATTCAGCTGTGTTTTCATCATCCGCAATAACTACAATACTACAATCTTGTCCGTCATTGTGGTGGCATTTATGGTATTGGTATTAGTTTTGGCCCTGTCTTGCTGTACTGTCATGTGTATTATACGGTGATGTGTTTCAGAAAATACAGGGAAATACATTGGTGCATGTTATAACAAACAAGCAACACCTTGTATTGCCGAGTATCCTTCCAATTGATGCAGCACAGGGACACAATCAATATTGCTTCAGTGTGGCTGTCATGCAGAGATAATGCAGAATTGGGAAGAGGGTTAATAAATGCCCAATTGCACACATACTTTGGTGAAACCTATGTTGATATGTTTTCTCTTTCTCCATTCTAGGAGCCGGTAGTGTTGACGGATACTAACCTGGTGTACCCAGCACTGAAATGGGACCTCGAGTACTTGCAGGAGAATATTGGAGAGGGGGACTTCTCTGTTTATGTTGCCAAAACACACAAATTCTTGTACTATGATGAAAAGAAAATGGCTAACTTCAAGAACTTCAAACCAAAGTCTAGACGGGATGAGATGAAATTCAGTGAGTTTGTGGAAAAGCTTGGTAAAATCGAACAAGGTGACGACAGGTAAAACAGGAACAGACGAACTTCCTAGTGTGCAACTAAGGCACTTTAATGCAAGGCCTGTCGGAAAACATAGAATAATTTTACATGTAAAAGCTAATTGATTCTGGACAACGACAATTGAAAGGAAGAAAGAACTTGCATTTATATGACCTCAGGACATCCCAAAGCGCTTTGCAGGCAATGAAGTACTTTTTGAAGTGTAGTCACTGTGGTAATGTAGACAAACAAGGCAGCCAATTTGTGCAAAGCAAGGTCCCACTAACAGCAACACGATAACAACCAGATAATCTGTTTTAGTGATGTTGGTTAATGGGATAAAAATTGGCCAGGACACTGGTTGAACTCCCCTGCTCTTCGAATAGTGCCATGGGATCTTTTATATCCACCTGAGAGGGCAGACGGGGCCTCGGTTTAATGTCTCATCCAAAAGTTAGATAGACAGTTATTGTACTGCGTGTTTATTTTAACCTTTTTTTTCCCTCTCCTCAAAAGATTAACCCATGCAGAAGTATGTTCCATGGGCACCATCAGGCCTATGATATTTTCCTCTCAAGACCATCTCTGAGCCCAGATAAAGAATATCAGCAGGCTAGTTGACCAACTGGGGCATCACAGCTGCACCTAGTCTTCCATGCCTGGTGTCCACATGCAGTGGTGACTTGCTACCCATCAGGAGTGCAAACTCTGGTTGTTTGTTCAAACCCCCACCCCCCGCCCGCCACCCCACCCCCCCTCCCCATCGCCAAGGCCAATTGTACTATTTAGCACTGTTAACCTGGCTGAGACAACATAGAGCTATGATTAAAAGCTGGGACTTTCTGGTATGTATCACTCAGTACCTCATCAGGTAGATGAGGATTTCCACATCGTTCACCTGAGGAAGGAGGAAGCCTCCGAAAGCTTGTGAATTTAAAATAAAATTGCTGGACTATAACTTGGTGTTGTAAAATTGTTTACAATCATCAGGTAGATGCATTTACCTGAGTTATGGGGAGCAGGTTTATCCGTCCCTATCGGAAACGCATGTCTTTCCACCTTTTCTAAATAACAGCATAGAGTTTTATAGTGGAAAATGTTCTAATAATGTTGATGCAAGCATGTGCCAGAGAATTGATTTAGTGTCTGTATTGAAAGTGCTTGGCATTGTTAGCTTATCCTATCTACTGCATCACTTGTGGCCGTGTATGGTTCTAAGGATGCTTTTATTTTATCACTAATTGGCTGCTGATGATCTTTCATTGAGTTTCCACTTGGTGGCTTGATTAAAACGTGTGATTTAGCAAAGTGGAGTTGAGTTATGGCCTTCCCATACTCAGAAAGAAATGTTATCTTCCACATTTGGCTTCCGCTGAATTTCCTTGCTGTGAGTGTTGCCACGGCAATGCTGGCCAGCCAGTTGCAAACTCCCTGATGTGATGTAGGGTGCGAATGTGGATAATACTGTCACTGAGCAACTTGCAGGGCCACATCCAGGAGATTCAGTGTTGGGGAGGGGACGTGGAGAGTGGTGTGTGGTGAAACAAGTATCTGCTTTAAAAAAAAATCTACTCCTATAACTTACTTTGAAATTAAATGGTGCATCAAATAACTTTGGAAACATGTTAATAAGCGAGTAAAGGACATGTAGCTTTCTGTACGCGTAGAGGTGCTGCAATTGACCTTGGTGTTCCCCGAAAGGGGGAGTGGAAATCAGCAACGGTTCCAGTCCCTAATGACTATCCAAGGACCCTTGCTAGAAATGTGTATGTGTACGATGGGATCGGGCTTGGCTGTGATAACACCATGCGCCTTCCAACACTCAACATTCTATGCTCTTGAATAATGGTTCCATGGATAAGTTACCAGAGCCAAAACCTTCAGCAGACAGAAAGTTACCAAAGAAGTAACGTTTACCTTTTTTGGTTTTTTAAATTAATCGCAAGTTATGCTAATTCTGAGCTTCTACCCGCAAGCAAGATTTTTATTTGAAGGATTTGTATTCACATCTTATTGTGGTGCCTTTGTTCAGTTAATGTGACTTTAACACATGCTAAGTGAATTAATGCACACAAATCAAATCAGCAGATCATTAAAAAGCCCACCGTCAATGACTTGTGATCACGGGTTTAAATACACGTATAAAGTTAAGAAAATATCGAATAAAAATGTTACAGAAGTTCATCATTTTAATTTTGAAAAGACTGTGCTGCTGGTGAGACTTTGCAAAGAGTTAGGCAACTACACATCCATTTTGGGCAGCACCTGGAATGGCTGTAGTGTTGGACCCTGATCAGTGTTTCCTTGACCGGAGGTCCAACCAGTCCCCATCCACCACCACCCTCCTCCGCCTGGCTGAACTTGTTCTTACGTTGAACAACTTCTTTGACCACTCACTTCCTCCAAATAAAAGGTGTCACTATGGGAAGCCGTATGGGTCCCAGCTATGCCTGCCTTTTGTGGGATACGTGGAACATTCGTTTTTCCAGTCCTACTCAGGTCCCTTCCCTCACCTCTTTTTCCTGTACATTGATGACCGTATCGGTGCCATTTCCTGCTCCCGCCCCGAACTGGAAAATTTCATGAACTTCGCTTCCAATTTCCACCCTTCCCCCAGCCTTCACATGGTCCATCTCCGACTCTTCCTTCCTCGAATTCTCTATCTCCGTTCTGGGGCTAGACTGTCAACCAATATCTATTATAAGCCCACCGACTTCCACAGCTACCTTGATTACTCCTCCTCTCGCCCCACTTCCTGTGAGGATCTATTCCCTTCTCCCAGTTTCAGCATCCCCGTCACATCTGTTCTGACGATGCTACCTTCTACACCAGTGCTTCCGATATGTCTTCCTTTTTACTCAACCGAGGATTCTCCTCCACAGAGCCCTCGACCGTGTCCATCCTATTTCCCATACTTCTGCCCTCACCCCTTCCCTTCCCTCCCCTCCCAGAACGATGATAGGATCCTCCTTGCCCTCACCTTCAGCCCCGCTAGCCTCCACATTCAACATATCATCCTCCACCATTTCCGCCACCTCCAGCGCGATCCCACCACCAAACACATCTTCCCCTCTCTTCCCCTTTCAGCATTCCGAATGGACTGCTCTCTCTGTGACACCCTAGTCCACTCATCTATCACCCCCAAAACCCGCTTCCCACCCACGGCACCTTCCCATGCGAGTGCAGGAGATGCAACACCTGCCCCTTCACCTCCTCCCTTCCCGCCGTCCAGGGCCCCAAACACTCCTTCCAGGTGAAACAGCAGTTGTACTTATTTCAATTTAGTATACTGTATTCACTGCATACAATGCGGTCTCCTCTACATTGGGGAGACCAAACGCAGACTGGGTGATCGCTTGGCTGAACACCTGCACTCTATCCCCAAACGTAATCCTGACCTGCTTGTCATTTTAATTCTCTGACCCCTCTGTCCTTGGCTTCTTATTCTGTTCCAATGAAGCTCAACGGAAGTTTGAGGAACAGCACCTCATCTTTCATTTAGGCACTTTACAACCTTCCGGACTCAACATTGATTTCAATAACTTCAGATCATAACCACTGCTCCCTTTTTTTTTACAGCAAGTGCTGGTAATGGTTCTGCTGCAGCCATTTACAGCTACTCCTGACCAACCTTTTGTTTCTTAACCTGTCCCATTACCACCTTCCTTGCCTTGCACCATCATCCCTTTTGTCATTTAATCTCTCTTGCCCTCTACCCTATCACAGACCTTCCCTTTTGTTCTTTCCTTCACCCCCCTGCTCCCCCCACTTTCCCTGGCTCTGTACTTGCTTAAAAACTTCAACTCTTTCAACATCTTCCAGTTCTGATGAAACGTCTTTGACCTGAAACATTAACTCTGTTTCTTTCTCCACAGATGCTGCCTGACTTGCTGAGCTTCTCCAGCATTTTCTGTTTTTATTTCAGATTTCCAGAATCCGCAGTATTTTGCTTTTGATTCAGCGTTTTCACTCGGAGCAGGGAGAAGCCTGCCCTTTGACGCTCTTATTGAAGTTTTACGCCTCTGTTGTTTATCTCCCATTGTCAGCAGCCATTCTACTTTCCTCTCCTCTGAAAAAAATTTTGGACCTCATTGTTAGTCAGGCACTGCCCCCCATGATTCTTCATGTTTAATCGTTATCTAGTTTTTTTTTTTATTTCAGTTGTTCTTTCTAAGGTTTTTGACAAAGCTCTTAAGATTTTTTTCCCACTGTTTCTGTGGTGTTGATACTACATTTTTGGAATATGAATGTTTGTCTCATTGGTTCAGCCATGAGACGATTTGGTGGCGATGCTCTGATCAGAGTTCTGTGACCACCCTGTCTACAGCATCGATTAGATTTTTTTCTTTATTCGTTCATGGAATGTGGGCGTCGCTGGCGAGGCCGGCATTTATTGCTCATCCTCAATTGCCCTTGAGAAGGTGGTGGTGAGCCGCCTTCTTGAACCGCTGCAGTCCGTGTGGTGAAGGTTCTCCCACAGTGCTGTTAGGTAGGGAGTTCCAGGATTTTGACCCAGCGACGATGAAGGAAAGGCGATATATTTCCAAGTCGGGATGGTGTGTGACTTGGAGGGGAACATGCAGGTGGTGTTGTTCCCATGTGCCTGCTGCCCTTGTCCTTCCAGGTGGTAGAGGCCGCGGGTTTGGGAGGTGCTGTCGAAGAAGCCTTGGCGAGTTGCTCCAGCGCACCCTGTGAATGGTACACACTGCAGCCACAGTGCACAGCGGTGAAGGGAGTGAATGTTTAAGGTGCTGGATGGGGTGCCAATCAAGCGGGATGCTTTGTCCTGGATGGTGTCGAGCTTCTTGAGTGTTGTTGGAGTTGCACTCATCCAGGCAAGTGGAGAGTATTCCATCACACTCCTGACTTGTACCTTGTAGATGGTGGAAAGGCTTTGGGGAGTCAGGAGGTGAGTCACTCGCTGCAGAATACCCAGCCTCTGACCTGCTCTCTTGTATTCACAGTATTTATATGGCTGGTCCAGTTAAGTTTCTGGTCAATGGTGACCCCCAGGATGTTGATGGTGGGGGATTCGGCACTGGTAATGCCGTTGAATGTCATGGGGAGGTGGTTAGACTCTCTCTTGTTGGAGATGGTCATTGCCTGGCACTTGTCTGGTGCGAATGTTACTTGCCACTTATCAGCCCAAGCCTGGATGTTGTCCAGGTCTTGCTGCATGTGGGCACGGACTGCTTCATTATCTGAGGGGTTGCGAATGGAACTGAACACTGTGCAATCATCAGCGAGCATCCCCATTTCTGACCTTATGATGGAGGGAAGGTCATTGATGAAGCAGATGAAGATGGTTGGGCCTAGGACACTGCCCTGAGGGACTCCTGCAGCAATGCTCTGGAGCTGAAATGATTGGCCTCCAACAACCACTACCATCTTCCTTTGTGCTGGAGGGTTTTCCCCCTGATTCCCACTGATTTCAATTTTACTAGGGCTCCTTGGTGCCACACTCAGTCAAATGCTGCCTTGATGTCAAGGGCAGTCACTCTCACCTCGCCTCTGGAATTCAGCTCTTTTGTCCATGTTTGACCAAGGCTGTAATGAGGTCTGGAGCCGAGTGGTCCTGGCGGAACCCAAACTAAGCATTGTTGAGCAGGTTATTGGTGAGTAAGTGCCGCTTGATAGCACTGTTGACGACACCTTCCATCACTTTGCTGATGATTGAGAGTAGACTGATGGGGTGGTAATTGGCCGGGTTGGATTTGTCCTTTTTGTGGACAGGACATACCTGGGCAATTTTCCACATTGTCGGGTAGATGCCAGTGTCGTAGCTGTACTGGAATAGTTTGGCTAGAAGCACGGCTAGTTCTGGAGCACAAGTCTTCAGCACTACAGCTGGGATGTTGTCGGGGCCCATAGCCTTTGCTGTATCCAGTGCACTCAGCCGTTTCTTGATATCACGTGGAGTGAATCGAATTGTCTGAAGACAGGCTTCTGTGATGGTGGAGATATCGGGAGGAGGCCGAGAGGGATCATGCACTCGGCACTTCTGGCTGAAGATGGTTGCAAATGCTTCAGCCTTGTCTTTTACACTCGCGTGTTGGACTCCGCCATCATTGGGGATGTTTACAGAGCCTTCTCCTCCTGTTAGTTGTTTAATTGTCCACCACCCTTCACGACTGGAAGTGGCAGGACTGCAGAGCTTTGATCTGATCCGTTGGTTGTGGAATCGCTTAGTTCTGTCTATAGCATGTTGCTTCCGCTGTTTAGCATGCATGTAGTCCTGAGTTGTAGCTTCACCAGGTTGGCACCTCATTTTTAGGTACGCCTGGTGCTGCTCCTGGCATGCTCTTCTACACTCCTCATTGAACCAGGGGTGATCCCCTGGTTTGTTGGTAATGGTAGAGTGAGGAATATGCCGGGCCATGAGGTTAGAGATTGTGCTGGAATACAATTTTGCTGCTCCGATGGCCCACAGCACCTCATGGATGCCCAGTTTTGAGCTGCTAGATCTGTTCTGAATCTATCCCATTTAGCGGGGTGATAGTGCCACACAACATGTTGGATGGTGTCCTCAGTGTGAAGACGGGACTTCGTCTCCACGAGGACTCTGCGGTGGTCACTCCTACTAATGCTATCATGGACAGATGCATCTGCGACAGGTAGATTGGTGAGGACGAGGTCAAGTACGTTTTTCCCTCGTGTTGGTTCGCTCCCCACCTGCCGCAGGCCCAGTCTGGCAGCTATGTCCTTCAGGACTCGGCCAGCTCGGTCAGTAGTGGTGCTACCGAGCCACTCTTGGTGATGGACATTGAAGTCCCCCACCCAGAGTACATTCTGTGCCCTTGCTACCCTCGGTGCTTCCTCCAAGTGGTGTTCAACATGGAGGAGGACTGATTCATCAGCTGAGGGAGGACGGTAGGTGGTAATCAGCAGGAGGTTTCCTTGCCCATGTTTGACCTGATGCCATGAGATTTCATAGGGTCCAGAGTCAATGTTGAGGACTCCCAGGGCCACTCGCTCCTGACTATATATCACTGAACCACCACCTCTAGTGGGTCTATCCTGCCGGTGGGACAGGACATACCCAGGGATGGTGATGGAAGAGTCTGGGACGTTGACTGAAAGGTATGATTTTGAGAGTATGGCTGTGTCAGGCTGTTGCTTGACAAGTCTGTGGGACAGCTCTCCCAATTTTGGCACAAGTCCCCAGATGTTAGTGAGGAGGACTTTTCAGGGTCGACTGGGCTTGGTTTGCTGTTGTTGTGTCCGGTGCCTAGTGGTCCGATGCCGGCTGGTCCATCCGGTTTTATTATTATGACTTTTTTTAGCCAGATTTTAAAACTGACTGGCTTGCTAGGCCATTAAGAATCAACCACATTGCTGTGGGTCTGTGGTCACATACAGGCCAGACCGGGTAAGGACTGCAGGTTTCCTTCCCTAAAGGACATTAGTGAACCAGATGGGTTTTTACGACAGTCCGGTAGTTTCATGGCTACCATTACTGATACTAGTTTTTTAATTCCAGATTTTATTTAATTATTTGAATTTAAATTCCCCAGCTGCCGTGGCGGGATTTGAACTCATGACTCTGGATTATTAGTCCAGGCCTCTGGATTACTAGTCCGGTAACATAACCACTATGCTACCGTACCCGTATTTAAGAGCACAGACGCCCACCAATAGTGCTTGCTGCTATAACTTCCAGTTCGAGACTCTAAGAAGACTCATCATAAACATTTGAAATACTCGAGATCCTGAAAGAAAGGATGAGATAGCTTATTTCCTCCTGCACTAACAGTGAGACTTAAAGTACTGGAAGCACTCCAGTGGTGGGCACCTCTGACAGTATTACAGAGGTAGAAATAGCCCGACTTTCTGGGGTTTGGAGCCTAGTTGCGGTTGAGCAGGAGACTGAGGTTGAACACCATCAAGAGTCAAGAAAAACGAAAGACTTGCATTTATACAGCCCCGTTCACCACCTCAGGTCGCAGCAAAATGCTTTCCAGCCAATGAAGTATTTTTGAAGTGTAGTCACTGTTGTAATGCAGGAAATGCAGCAGCCAATTTGCGCACAGCAAGCTCCCACAAACAGCAATGAGATAATGACCAGATAATCTGTTTTTAGTGATATTGGTTGAGGGATAAATATTGGCCAGGACAGGAAGGGAGATGGAATCGGGGACAAGCATGCGAAGCTTCTGACCGGGATTAAACAGGATCTCCTTGGTGTTGCCAATGTAGAGCTGAGGTCCGTGATCTCAGTCTAAATACCCATGATATACATAAATTGCTGGTTAAATGGCTTACATAAACTGCTGGGTAAATTATGCATTATAACAACATAGTGGAAATTAGTGCTTGTACTGAAGGCAGCAATGATTTCCCTACATTGTTGTCCTGTACACAGTAGTCTGGGCCTTTTACAAACTTCTGTACAGCTTTTGACCAGTTGCTAATTCAAATTTCTATCACCGATTTTGTTCCAGATCACTTTTATTTTGAAAGATATGAGTGATTATTGGTAAATCATTTCAAGGGTCCACTCCTTCTTCCCCAGTCTTAATGTCTGACTTTTCCTCTCCTGTAATCTGTGGTTGAAAGAGATGCAGAGTGTGAATATGCCTTCATGTGTGGGTGGGAGGTAGAAACTGCGAGAGATTACAGTCTGCAACTCACTTCCAGGTATCCATTATTTTATGTGCCTTTGTCCCCCTGTATTTTCCTCTTGTAAACAATTTTACAACACCAAGTTATAGTCCAGCAATTTTATTTTAAATTCACAAGCTTTCGGAGGCTTCCTCCTTCCTCAGGTGAACGATGTGGAAATGTTCACATCGTTCCACATCGTTCACCTGAGGAAGGAGGAAGCCTCCGAAAGCTTGTGAATTTAAAATAAAATTGCTGGACTATAACTTGATGTTGTAAAATTGTTTACAATTGTCAACCCCAGTCCATCACCGGCATCTCCACATCATGTATTTTCCTCCAAAGTTCTTGCAGCAGGTCCAAGGTTACAATGCTTTCCCCCTTTCATTACAGGTTTTATTTACAACAAACACTGAATGACACAGTAGGGAAGAAGATTGTCATGGATTTCCTGGGTTTTAACTGGAACTGGATTAACAAGCAACAGACAAAACGGAACTGGGGGCAGCTCACATCCAACTTGCTTCTTGTAGGAATGGAAGGTCAGAGGTCACTCCCTCTAGGGTTATTCACACTTGTACTCTTATCCTTTCACTTTTTAGATTCTTAAAAAAAGCTTTAATCTCTTTCATTGAAATTTCAGTCGTCTTAAGGGACGTTCTATCACAATAATAAAGTCATTTATTTGTTTATGAGCAGAGAGGTATTATTTCATTTTTTGCTATTCGAGGGGTGAAATTCCCACATTGACTAATGTCAGCGAAAATGTAAATGTGAGTATGAGGTCTTCAGAATTGAGAGAGATTTTGATCTTGTAAATAGGGAGAAACTATTTCCACTGCTCAGTGAGTTGGTAACTAGATTTAAGGTCATCATCAGCAAGATTGAAGGGAGAGGCTGGGAGAATTTTTTTTTAATGTAGAGAGTTGAGTTGAAGTGGAATGCCCTACCAGAAAGTGATGGAATCTATGATAGCTTTTAACTGGGAAGTGGATAAATATTTGGAGAAGGAAAATTTAAAACGATTTAGAGAAAGGTCAAGGAATTAGGTGGAGAGCTCTTTCAGAGAGCTGGTACAGGTGCGATGGGCCGAATGGTCGTCTGTGCTGTAAAATTCGATGATTCTATATGGCGGAAACAGTAGAGTACAAACAGAGGAACTCGCACAAACTCTACAATGCTCTGGTCAGACCACATCTTCTGTATTGTGTCCAATCCTGGTCACTGAGACCCAAAGGACTGGAGGCAGTTCAGAGAAGAGCCTCAAGGTTGTCAGAGGACCGAAATGTGAGGAAAGACTGAAGAAACTTAGGCTTTTTCAGCCTCAAGAGGGGGGTGACTGCAGTTACCTTGTGTAAGATATGTATATGTAAGATAATAAATGGTATGGAAAAAATAGATCCAGAAAATTGCTTCAAACTAAATTGTGAGAACAGGATAAGGGGACACAGGGACAAACAGGTAAAAGGCAAATGTACAAATGATATCAGGAAGTTCTTCACACAGAGTGATAAACCCGTGGAATGAACTTCTGGGTAGACTAGTGAAGATGAAAGTGCTCATACTATTTAAGAAGCAATTGGATGCTGCAATGGGGCAACTGTGGGGTTTTTATGGATCGATAAATTTAAGTTGAGCCGAACTTCGAATAGCCTTCCTCATCTGTACTTATCTCATGATATTTGTGAAGAGAAGGGAAACTTTTAGCCCTTTAGATAAACTGAAGAAGTAATGCCAATCCAAGCAATGTCCATTGCGATTATGGCAGGTCACTCTGCCCCTGATGATTCAGTTGTTTTCTTTGGATAATTCACATTTTTTTAGTGCAATCATTTGAATTAAGCAACTTTGAGTTAAAAGGATTAGACCTTAAATGTACTTTCTTGTGATACAGTTGCAATTTCTGACATCTGTTTAAATTTCTTCTCCATTTCTTTGTTTTTCCTTTCCTTTTTACAGGAAATGTGACACCAGCACACTATGACGAGCAGCAGAACTTTTTTGCACAAATTAAGGGTTATAAGCGTTGTATTCTCTTCCCACCTGATCAGTTTGATTGTCTATATCCATACCCAGTCCATCACCCTTGTGACAGACAGAGCCAGGTAAGGTGTTCTTTAATCAATAATCCAATTTGTAGTAGCTACCTGGAGGTAGCCCATTGAGGTAGTGTTAATTTTACAAAGTAAGCTATGAGGAAAAGGACTACGTGAACTCCTTGCATTTAGCAATGGTACTCTCAGTGCTGATCTAATCTGATGTGATCTGTCAGTGCATAATAGCAGCCAGAGAAATCTGGCGTTTCCCTCCCTCTGTGCCTTCACTTGGTGTTTTCTCACAGCTACATAGAATCTTCATAGACTCATAGAATGGTTACAACACAGAAGGAGGCCATTCGGCCTCTGCTGACTCTCTGCAAGAGCAATCCAGCTAGTCCCACTCTCTCGCCCTTTCCCTGTAGCCCTGCAAATTTTTTCCCTTCAAGTACTTGTCCAATTCCCTTTGAAAGCCACGATTGAATCTGCCTCCACCACCCGCTCTGGCAGTACATTCCAGACCATAACCACTCACTGTGTAAAAAAGCTTATCCTCATATCTCCCTTGGTTCTTTTGTCAATCACCTGAAATCTATGCCCTCTGGTTCTTGACCATTCCGCCAATGGGAACAGTTTCTCTCTATCTACACTGTCTAGACCCTTCATGATTTTGAATACCTCTATCAAACCTCCTCTCAATCTTCTCTGCTCTAAGGAGAACAACCCCAGCTTCTCCAGTCTATCCACGTAACTGAAATCCCTCATCCCTGGAGCCATTCTAGTAGAGCTTTTCTGCACCCTCTCTAAGGCTTTCATATCCTTTCTAAAGTGCGGTGCCCAGAATTGGCCACAATCCTCCAGTTGTGGCCGAACCAGTGTTTTATAAAGGTTCATCATAACTTCCTTGCTTTTGTACTCTATGCCTCTATTTATAAAGCCTAGGATCCTGTATGCCTTTTTAATTGCTTTCTCAACCTGCCCTACCACCTTCAAAAATTTGTGCACACATACTCCCAGGTGTCTCTAGTCCTGCACCCCCTTTAGAATTGTACCCCTTAGCTTATAATTCCTCTCCTCGTTCTTCCTACCAAAATGTATCCCTTCGCACTTCTCTGCGTTAAATTTCATCTGCCACGTGTCCGCCTATTCCGCCAGCCTGTCTACGCCCTCTTGAAGAATATCTCTATCCTCCTCACTGTTCACTACCCTTCCAAGTTTTGTGTCATCTGCACATTTTGAAATTATGCCCTGTACACCCAAGTCCAAGTCATTAATATATATCAAGGAAAAAGCAGAGGTCCTAGCACCGCCCCCTGGGGAACACCACTGTATACCTTTCTCCAGTCCAAAAAACAACCGTTCACCACCACTCTCTGTTTCCTGTCACTTAGCCAATTTCGTATCCATGCTGCCACGGCCCCTTTTATTCCATGGTCTTCAACTTTGATGACAAGCCTATAATGCGGCACTTTATCAAACGCCTTTTGGAAGTCCATGTACACCACATCAACCGCATTGCCCTCATCAATCCTCTCTGTTACCTCCTCAAAAAAACTCAATAGTTAAACACGGTTTGCCTTTAACAAATCCGTGCTGGCTTTCCATAATTAATCCATACTTGTCCAAGTGACTGTTAACTTTGTCCCGGATTATTGTTTCTGAAAGTTTCCCCACCACCGAGGTTAAGCTGACTGGCCTGTAGTTGCTGGGTTTATCCTTACACCCTTTTTTAAACAAGGTTGTCACCTTTGCAATTCTCCAGTCCTCTGGCACCACCCCCGTATCTAAGGATGGTTGGAAGATTATGGCCAGTACCTCTGCAATTTCTATCCTTCCTTCCCTCAGCAATCTAGGATGCATTCCATCTAGACTGAGTGACTTATCAACTTTAAGTACAGCCAGCCTTTCTAGTACCTCCTCTTCATCAATTTTTAGCCCTCCAGTATCTCAACTATCACTTCTTTTACTGTGACTTTGGCAGCATCTTCTTCCTTGGTAAAGACAGATGCCAAGAACTCATTTAGTATCTCAGCCATGCCCTCTGCCTCCATGCGTAGATCTCCTTTTTGTTCCCTAATCAGCCCCACCCCTCCTCTTACAATCTTTTTACCATTTATATGCCTATAGAAGACTTTTGGATCTTAAAGCACAGAAGGAGGCCATTCGGCCCATCGTGCCTGTGCCGGCTCTTTGAAAGAGCTATCCAATTAGTTCCACTCCCTTGCTTTTTCCCCATCACCCTGCAATTTTTTCCCCTTCCAAGTATTTATCCAGTTCCCTTCTGAAAGTTACTATTTAATCTGCTTCCACTACCCTTTCAGGTAGTGCATTCTAGAAACTGCCTGAAAGCAGCAGTGGTGAGACGGAAAGCTCAGCTGACTTGGGCACGTTGATTCTACATCCCACTGCTTTGTGGGACTGCTCATTGACGTTCGAGCGCACTGATCCACTGTCCTGCCAACTTTTCATAGGGAAAGGTCAAGATGACCTGACTTCACTTCAGAGTTTTAGGGAGTCTTGTCCTTTTCTCGGTGAGAAGTCGTCCAGAGCTCTAACCTGCCCTTTCATTCAGTGCTAATTTGGTGAGGATGTGAACAGTAGATGGCACAGTGTCCTGAGGCCAAGGTTTACTGCAGAGCTCCCAACTCTTATCGGAATTCCCATATTCTATAAGATTGGGCGAGCGGCCAGCAATGAGGCAGGGAGGGCTACCTCACCCTTTCCATAGAAGGCTAATAAAATGGCTGCCAAGGTTATCAGGGGAAATAAAAGCACAAGAACATGTTACTCACAATCTCGGTTCTCGTTTATACGTGCGTGCGTGTGTGTTCACACTCTTCACTGTTGAGGTCTGGGACAGCAGAGGGAAATAGAAACATAATGGGAAATAATCATAAAATGGAAGTGAGGAAGCAAAGAAACAAGAGAAAAATAAAAGCAGATAAAGAGCAAAGAAATAGATTGAGAAGCAACAGAAGAGAATTAAGTTGTAAATATTGCAAAATGCAATCATGTCGACATGTTTCCTGAATTTACTGAACAAGAACACACCAAGAAAGATAAGGAAATAGTTTTGGTTGGGCGAGACCAAACTAAGCATGGTGCCGAGCTCGAATGTGTTGCTTGCCTCTCTGACTGGCAGTAGGCGGCTGTATCTGTGCAGATGAAGCTGTCTTTGGAGTAATGTGATTTCTTTTTTAACTTTGGTGATTAAAATGGTTTTCCTGTTTTGTCATCCATCTAGGTGGATTTTGAAAATCCAGATTATGAAAGATTTCCTAATTTTAGAAACATAGTAGGATACGAAACAGTGGTTGGGCCTGGAGATGTTTTGTACATCCCTATGTACTGGTAGGTGAAACATCAGTCAAACTTAATATCAGTAGTTATGAACTATTGCAACAATTTTTTGTTTAAAATGCATTTTAATCCCTTTTCCATCAAGGACCTATATTATGAATAAAAGAGATTCGGGGTGGGGGGTAAAATTATTGGCAATAAAAACAATGTACAAATGGGGTATATTTTCATGATTCATGTACATAGGGGCAGCATTCTCAGAAGTAAAATGCCATTTGCTCTTTACACTGGAATAGCAGTATTTAGAGTGAAGAGTTCACATTTTCCTTATTCTGTACCATAGTGTGGGAAGGCATTGTAAGGAGTAACCTATACTGGAGTAACATTATTAGGAGCAATAGAATAATGTGCTCTTTATTCTGTACCTGGGCACAGGAGCAGGATTTTCAGGGTAACATATTCCTTGTACTGTAGCAGTATACAGAGGTAACATGGTCATAACCAATAAGATGATGTGCTTCTTACTCTGTACTGATCTGCAGGAGTAGCATTATCAGAAGTAAAGAGTGACATGTTCCTTGTTCTAGAGCAGGATTATCCACAGTAACATCCTGTTTTGAGAAACTGCTTGAATTGTGGATGATGTGTGATGGCTCATTATCTGTAGTAATATTGATCTGCGCGTACAGTGCCTGTTAGAAATATAGGAACAGGAGTGGGACAATCAGCTGATCAGGCCTGCTTTGCCATTTTGACCTATGGCATCTCTTCAGTTGCTTCACAAAATACTCTCCGCTTGAAAGAGTCATAGAATGCAGCACAGAAGGGAGGCCAATCGGCCCATTTTGCCTGTGCTGGCTCTTTGAAAGAGCTTTCCAATTAGTCCCATTCCCCTGCTCTTTCCCTATAGCCCCACAGAAGAAAGAACTTGCATTTATATAGTCTCTTTCACATCCTCAGGATGTCCCAAAGCCAATGAATTACATTTGAAGTGTAGTTACAGTTATGTAGGCAGTTTGGTAACCAGTGTGTTCACAGCAAGATCCAACATACAGCAATAAGATAAATGACCAGTTAATCTGTTTTGGTGGTGTTGGCTGAGGGATTGAATGTTGGCCAGGACGCCAGGAGAACTCCCTGCTTTTGTTCAAATGGTACCATAGGATCTTTTATGTTTACCTGAACAAACAGATGGGGCATCGGCTTAAAGTCTCATCTGAAAGATGGCACTTGAGCCAATGCAGCATTCCCTCAATAGTGCACTGATTTGTCAGCTTAGATCATATGCTGAAGTCCTGGAGTGGGCTTGACCCACAAGCTTCTGACTCCTAGGCTATCAATGAGCCAAACTGACACTCCTGGATTAAAGCATGACAGCTTTCTGATGGTTACATTTGTTCTATTATTTTCATTTTTGTCCCTATTCCAAGGTTTTCACTAGGATTTCAGAAAGATCAGTATGTAAAATTTTCATTCTATGTCACTTAAACTCTTAAGTAATACCTAGCAGTACAGTTGTAGATTTCTGTCCCTCCAAACTTGGTTTCTGTCTGAAGAGAGCATTTTGGGCTGCATAATACCAGGGTAAAGTACTGGTTCCAAGACTTGTACTATTACAGCTGGTAGGAGCAATTTGAGCTGAATCAAATATCATGGAAGAAATATATATAAAAGCCTATTTACTTCAACCTGCAGTGTGTTGGTACCGGGATATTATATACTCGTAGTGATGAAACTGGTTTCCATTATTCCCCTGCTCCTTTAGGCTCTTGTGAGATACTTAGTTGGTGCCCTGCTCCCAGGTGTCCTGGTCATGTTACTTTGCTCTAAGAGATCTGCAGGAGTGGCAAGGATTATATGCACTTGCACCCAGAATTATTATTTTTTTAAATTGTAGTTTCTCTTGAATTTGCACCGTGCTTACATTGGGAGCATGGTACAGTCTAACCCAAGCATCTATTCATCTGAGTCAGACAGATGTTTTGGCAGGGAGGGGCAGACACCGCATGGAGAGCCTAAATTCCTTCCAGCTTGAGTAACATAAGAGCATAAGAAGTGGGAAGTGTTGTTTCTGCCCCGCCATATCCAGCCTGTTGAGATTGGTGAAACTCCATCGCTTTTGCATGTCAGTCAAGATAATGGGCCGAATCTTGCTGGGAAAATAACAGTGTGTTAATGACCAAATCAGCCAGCAAATTCGGGGGATTAAGAGATACGCAGTGAATTGCGAATCCCCAGAACTTGCTGGTCGATTTACGCCACTCCACTCTTTGCTTCACACAAAAGGCATCTCGCTCTTAGCCTCCCCGTTATTTTTAAGCATTCGCTGGATTTGCACATTAATTGCCCATTAAACTCACCTCAGAAAGTACATACCTTTTTAATGACATGATAATTGTTAATGCCAGTCAACCTCTCTGGCCCAGAAAGGGAACAATTTAAACTGTTCAGTCTCATTTCTGCATGTAGTAAATTGGTGGTAGAGATTTTAAAAATGTCAAATTTTAAATTGTTAAATTTTTTTCTTACTTTTCGCTTCTGTCTCTATTTCCTCACTCTCCTAATCCAATCCTTCTTGCCATCTCTTTATTTCTCTTTCTGTGCCTGATTTGATTCTAATTCACCCTACTTCTCCATGCGTTCCTCTGTTTCTTTCTCAATCCTTAAATCTCATTGTTTAAGGAGATAGACTGTTGGTCCCGCCGTTCACTAAGGTCCCAGCTGCCCTGTTGACCTCGTCGCCCCGCTATCAGCTCACACTTCCAGCAAGTTAACAGCGCAAAAAAAATTCGAGCAGGAAAAAGTCTAACCATCAGCATGAGATGCGCCACTCCAGCAAGATCTGGCCCAATGATTCAGACTTGGTTTGGAGTCCAACTGTGGCGTACATCTGGCAGCTATACGTGCAGGAATAGAACGCAGCAACACGCAAAACAAAATAAATTGTTTCACAAAAAGCTGGGTTAAGATGAGTAGGCAGCTAATGAAAATGCGTTCCTGCTGGTCGTGTCTAACTGTGTAACTACATCAGTACCTCCGTAGTGATTATTTAAATTAATTACAGGTGGCATCATATTGAGTCATTGCTTAATGGAGGAATCACTATTACTGTCAACTTCTGGTACAAGGTAAGTGTAGCAAGAGACCAGCCAGCTTTATTACATTCTGCTGTTTAAACAAAAACACCAGTAAAATTGGTATTTTGCCATATAATGTTTTTTTAATATGTTGTAGAAGAGCAGGACGCAATTGAAACCTCGCTTGCCCTACAATTTTCAGGAGTCGGTGTCTACCATTCTAAAATTCTGTTCACATAGTGTTTTTTCACAACTTAATGGATCACTGAAATAGTTTCTTTTCAAACAAGAGATGAGGAATAGTTAGATTCTTCTGACATGTCATATGTGGTGTCTTTTTAATCCACACAAATGCTGTATACATGTACTATTTGATCTTTAAAGGACTTCAGATGTTCAGCAAACATGTTGAATAGATTTGCAAACAACAGTGCAGTGAAGCAAAGTTGCTGCTAACGTTCCTGTTTATTTTAAGGGTGCACCGACTCCAAAGAGGATTGAGTACCCATTGAAATCTCATCAGAAGGTCGCAATTATGAGGAACATAGAAAAAATGCTGGGAGAGGCTCTAGGGGAGCCTCAGGAGGTAAACCAGATTACAAATTTCAGCTACTCCATGTACATTCATAATGTGCTCAATACTAAATAGTAGCAGGCAGGATTAATGTACGGTACACTTCGCAATCCAGCAGCCCTACCTCATCTGTAATAAGTAATTCTTTACAAGTGAAATTCTGCTTTAACAGAACACGACCATGTCCCAACCCCTTGCCTCCTGTGGCTTATCACTCCCGCACGAGTGTGTTAGTACATCAAGAGCCTGTCATTCTCTGTTCCCGGCACAAACCCCTGTTGGATCATTTGATTTAGCCTAAAGAGGAAGGATCTTGCATTTATGTAGCATCTTTCACGTCTTCAGGATATCCTAAAGTGCCTCAAGGTGCAGTCACTGTTATTACGTAGGCGAACGTGGCTGTCAATTTGAACATAGCTGGATCCCACAAGGAGCAGATGAGATAATTGACCAGTATTCTTTGAGGGATGAATGTTGGCGTGGACACCAGGAGAACTCTGTTCTTCTTCAAATAGTTCCGTAAGATTTTTTATGTCCACCTGAGCAGGCAGACAGTGGTCTCTGTTCAGTATCTCATCCAAATGTTGGCACCTCTGACGGTGCAGCACTGCACTGAAGTGTCAGTCTATATTATGTCCTCAAATCCTGGAGGGGGGCTTGAACCCACAACCTTCTGATGCAGGGTTGAGAATGCTACCACTGAGCCAAGTCTAATAGCATTTCTTTTTTAACCAGCGCTCTGTGCTGTCTTTTCCTCATTATTCCTTCCTTCTATAACAGGCTTTCAAAACCCCAAGCTTGACTTCCCCTAATTGCTACTTTTTGATTTACTTTGTCTTGTCTTTTACTATTTTCAACCCTGGTGCTGTTGTGCGCTGTGGGCCTTGCCTGTTCACTGAAACAGAACAGTTGTGTTCACCTGAAATGGATGCAAAAAGTGAGAGCTCCCAAATAATATTTATAAGATTGTAGTGCACAGGTTTTAAATTGATATCCACAGACCCTAAGGGGCTGTGAAAGGATCCCAGGGATCACAAGATGTTCAGATTTCTGTACAGTTAGACAGATATTCTGGAGTTTTGCTTGACTTACTTTTGGGAGCAGTGAGAATCTTTGCAGAACCTTTGCCCTGGAGATGCAGTATGTTGGGTAGAGCCCATGGCAGAGTGGATCCTAGATATGTAAATTTGCGCAGGCTTGGAATGAACTTTGTTGGATGATTAATTTTACGAACCTGCATACAGTAAGATGTATAAATGAGATAAAGGAATCTCTTTATACGGAGTATTTACTATGGTTTGAGAGTCATTCCTGTCTTTGCTTTTAAAGGATAGTTTGAACCCCAGTCTGGGTCCTTCTTGGCTATATCACTGTTTAAATAGCCAGGTTCAGGAGAAACTCATTTCAGCAGATGCTTCAGTCCTTTGTCCAGCAACCGGTACATAAAGAGAGAAATTGCATTTGCAGGCTAGGTAATGTAGCAGCCAATTTGCACACGGCAAGGTCCCACAAACACATATGAGGTGAATGACCAGTGAATCTACTCTTGGTGGTGTTAGTTGAGGGAGGAATGTTAGCTCATCCTTAAATAGTGCCAAAGGATTTTGTATGTCCACCTGCACAGACAAGCATCGGTTTTGCATCTCTCCTGAAAGATGGCACTCCGACAATGCATTGCATTGAAGTGTCAGTCTAGTTTGAGACTTTTACCTCCACCTGAACAGACAGACGGGGCCTCGGTTTAACATCTCATCCAAAAGACAGCACCTCAGACGGTGCAGCACTCTCTCAGTACTGCACTGAAGTTTCATACTAGATTATGATCTCCAGTCCTGGAGTGGGGTTTGAACCCACCATCTTCTGACTCAGACGCAAGAGTGTTACCACTGAGCCAAACTAACACCCATAAATATACAGCACTAATACAGAAATTAAATGCAGAACAAGAAGCATGCCTCCCCGACACTGACATGGCATAAGGATTGGAAACAAACCATCAGCAACATGATATGCAGAAATTGTGAAGTAATTGTGTGGGTGTGTTTGTACTTGCATGTTGTGAAATCATTCTTGGATAATCGATCGGTTCCTATTTGCTTGGGCAGCATCCTAAAGCTAATTATTTATTTCCTTCCTGGCTAGGTTGGGCCATTATTAAGCATGATGATTAAAGGCCGATATGATCAGTCCTCCACTTAATCCTGATCCTGTGGACTGTTTAACGACACTTTCCTGGAGTAAATGGCACCAGAAAGAGACTGAGCATACTCGACGTGGGTATTGCATGCCTGCACTTAAAGAAAACGCAGGAACTCTTCCTCTTGTTCAAAGTCGGCTGTCATTGATCATTGAAGTGAATTTTTATACCCACCATCTGCGTGCCTGTTGGACAGAAGATTCTGACAACCAGCGCCTGATATCAATTGGTTGGCACATTGTCCCGGAAACATTGTAGCACTGAGTGTGTATGTAGACCACTTTCCACCCATTTATACAGTTTTACGGTTTTTTAAAAAAAAATGAAAGTGCTTTGTGCTGTTGCTGTTGGAGGGGCAGTATTGGACTAAATGCTGTTGGTTTTCTTGCGCAGAACCTTAAAGGTGAAAGTTTATCTCCAGGGCCCTCCACGTTTGGATTTAAACGTTTGCTACTTTTGGTTTTCATAGCTTGTAATTTGTGGTGAATTCTGGTGAGCTGCACTCACATCTCAAAATACTAGGTTTAAAATATTAACAGGTGGCAGTAGCACACAAATAAGATGCTGTCGTCAACTCGGGGAAACATCTTTTACAAATTCTTTTACTCTTTGACAGAGGAATAAGGTCAGACTTTTTCTGTGGTGCACAGCATGCCCAAGAAGTGCTTGTGGTGCCGAGCAGAGCACCAGTCCGTTTAATGTCACAATGTTGATTATTGTTCTGTTGCCCCAAACAAACCTTATTGCTATTTTGAGGAGTAGTACAATAAATTCACCATTTTGGGAACTTTTGGTTGCACTTATATAATTTAGATTTTTGGAGCACTCCTGCCTGTCTACCTATCTGTCTATCTCCCCCTCTACCTATGAGAGGATAAACTTATCAGGAAAGGCCGAACAAGCTGGGGCTTTTTTCTCTAGAAAAGAGAAGACTGAGAGGTGATCTGAGGGGGGTCTTTAAGATTATGAAAGGGTTTGATAGGGTAGATGTAGAGAAAATGTTTCCACATGTGGGGGAGTCCAAAACTAGGGGCCAAAAATATAAGATAATCACTAATAAATCCAGTAGGGAATTCAGGAGAAACTTATTTACCCAAAGAGTGGTAAGAATGTGGAACTCGTTAGCACAAGGAGTAGTTGAGGCAAATAGCATAGATACTTTTAAAGGGAAGCTATATAAGCACTCAAGGGAGAAAGGAATAGAAGGATATACTGACGGGGTTAGATGAAGAGGGGTGGGAGGAGGCTCATGTGGAGCATCAACACTGGCATAGACCAGTTGAGCTGAATGGCCTGTTTGTGCTGTAGACTCAATGATATTCTGTCTCTCTGCATCTCTATCTTTCTATCTCCTTTCTCTCTCAATCTCTCTCTTCTGACTCCCAGATATACCTTGCAAGAATGTGTCTTCCATTTCGAACCAGACTTTCTGCAGTGGATGAAACCCAACTATAACTTCAATCTTTGCAGTGCCATTTGTTGCTGACTAGTGCAAGTTTAATATCACATTTTGCCCCACAATGTCTGCTTCAATTGAAGAAGCAATCTTACTGTAAACTTGAGTAAAACATCCCAAATATCAGGTAACTTGCTTCACTTCCCGCCTGAACTACTTTAACATTTTTTTAAAAAAGCAAAATACTGCAAATGCTGGAAATCTGAACCAAAAGCAGAAAACACCGGAAACACTCAGCAGGTCCGAGAGGGTCCGTGGAGAGAACACATCAGGCGTTTCAGATACACCCAAAACATCTCTGTTTTGACGTAAGGTAACCTTCACTTCCCACCTAAATGTCCTTAACTTTGGTAAACCCACTTCACGTTCCATCCAAACTTCCTTCATTCAGGGCATCACTTCACTTCCTGCTCACTCTATCCCAAGAGGTTATTCAGTCTGTCAGAGGAAGGATGCTTTGTTAGCTGTGATGTAGTTAGCGAGGGGTTTTCTGAAGGCTAATCTCTCTTTGTTCCTTTACTGTCTACATGGCCTTTACTTTCCACGTTCCCTGCCCGATTAAGAAACCGCAGGCTGTTTGTTTCTGTCTGACCGATGATGGAAAATACATTGGTATTGCAATAAAAATCCCAGTGTCTCCTCCCCTCGCACCCCACCCATGTGTGATGGAAACAATGATTGCTGATATTACAAATCTGAAATAAAGACAGGAAATAAAGACTGGGAATACAAAGAGATGAGTTAATGTTTAGGATAGACCCTTTGCATCTCTGACCAAGAGTCTTGACCCAAGACATCAGCTGGTCGTTTCTCTGCAGACGTGTTGAAGCGCCAACTGTTTATTCCTTGCATTTTCCCTCTTTACTTGGTCTGCCTTTGCCCAGCACTCCACCCAGTGGACTGCCGAGAGAACCTCAACACAGCAGTCCTGGGACTTAACCAAAGGAAATTACCACTTCGTGGAGTGGGTGGGATTTGTTCTGCACTGTACCCCAAATTGGTCCTGTTTTTTTTTGAAAAAGTGAGCGGGTGCAAAAAAAATATATGCTGCTTAAAATTACATATCTTATTTTAAAAAGTCAAATCTGCAGATTGATCTTTCCACGTTGTTTCTCACCCACAGGCAAGATTGGCAGTCTCAGTGGCACTGCCCTTCTGGGAAAGTCGGTAACGTGACCCAGCGAATGTAGCCTGGGATTTTTTTACTTTGTGTCTCTCCACAGCAAGTGCATTCCGTACCTTGGCTTCCTTATACCAGAGGTGTGCATTGGAAGTTTTAGTTTGAAGAACTTCTCTTCGACACAGCGTGTAGCAAAGTCACCCGTTTAACAAGCAGATTCCTGGCTCAGATCTGCTGACTCGCCGCAGACCCGGGATGGAGCCTGTGACTTTCCCTTGGCTAGATTAGTCGCCCTCGACCCTGGCCAGCACCTCTCTGATGTTCATCAAATTTGTCCAAAGCCCTGGACTTTGCTACTCTAAGACTTTTCCATCGAGTTGAGTTTGGAGCGCTGCTACTCCAAGTTAAACATACAGGCTGAATGTCGTCTCATTGGAAGACAGTCAGAGTTTAGGGTGTGGAATTCCCTCTATTTCGGCTGTAAAAGGCACAGTAGGAGGGAGACTAAGAATATTACACTCGTTTTTTTCATGTTCCTGTATGATTAGAAACAAAACCAGCACCGTTGTACAGCCTGACCTCCTTTTCTAAATTCTGGCTAAAAGCTGGGTTATTACTTGTTTGGTGGTTGCTCTTTCCACGGCCAGGGAGTCAATCACTTGGCTCTCCCTCTCCGCTGAACTATGATATGTGGCTGAGGGAGATCGAAAGAGTAGAAATTAAAATACTCTTTATTTATTTGAAGTGGGGAAAATATAAGCAGAATGACACAATCGAGAAGGAGAAATGTGCAGGACTATGGGGAAAGAGTGGAGGGCGTGGGACTAATTGGACAGCTCTTTCACAGGCGCGATGGGCCGAATGGCCTCCTGTGCCATAAGATTCTATGAGTGAGGTTAGTGAATACAATACCTTCATAAACAAGTGCTCCTGAAAGAAGGCCTTAATTCACTAGAAATGTGATTACAGCTCCTCTCACAGTGAAACGGGATGGATGAGATTTGTAATCAGTGTAAATGGAGATAGGGAGTGGGTGTAGCAGAGGCCATTGATCCTTTGATTTTAAATGTTAAACTTAAAAGTGTTTTTTAACTTGTTTTTTTATAGTTTGGTGGCTTATTCAGTGCCACTCACAGCACCCTGATGGAAGAGAAATATGATGTGGAGATGCCGGTGATGGAAGAGAAATAGGAACCCTCTGCCCCTCCCCTCTCCCCCCTTCTCCTCCCCCTCTCCTCTCCCCCCTTCTCCTCTCCCCCCTTCTCCTCTCCCTCCCCTCTCCCCCCTTCTCCTCTCCCTCCCCTCTCCCCCCTTCTCCTCCCCCTCCCCTCTCCCCCCTTCTCCTCCCCCTCCCCCTCCCCCCTTCTCCTCCCCCTCCCCCTCCCCCTCCCCTCTCCCCCCTTCCCCTCTCCCCCCTTCTCCTCTCCCCCCTTCTCCTCTCCCTCCCCTCTCCCCCCTTCTCCTCTCCCTCCCCTCTCCCCCCTTCTCCTCTCCCCCCTTCTCCTCTCCCCCCTTCTCCTCTCCCTCCCCCCTCCCCTCTCCCCCCTTCTCCTCTCCCTCCCCTCTCCCCCCTTCTCCTCTCCCTCCCCCCTTCTCCTCTCCCCCCTTCTCCTCTCCCTCCCCCCTCCCCTCTCCCCCCTTCTCCTCTCCCTCCCCTCTCCCCCCTTCTCCTCTCCCTCCCCTCTCCCCCCTTCTCCTCTCCCTCCCCTCTCCCCCCTTCTCCTCTCCCTCCCCTCTCCCCCCTTCTCCTCTCCCCCCTTCTCCTCTCCCTCCCCTCTCCCCCTTCTCCTCTCCCTCCCCTCTCCCCCCTTCTCCTCTCCCTCTCCCTCTCCTCTTCTCCCTCCCCTCTCTTCTCCTCTCCCTCCCCTCTCTTCTCCTCTCCCTCCCCTCTCTTCTCTCCCTCCCCTCTCTTCTCCTCTCCCTCCCCTCTCTTCTCCTCTCCCTCCCTTCTCTTCTCCTCTCCCTCCCCTCTCTTCTCCTCTCCCTCCCCTCTCTTCTCCTCTCCCTCCCCTCTCTTCTCCTCTCCCTCCCCTCTCTTCTCCTCTCCCTCCCCCTCTCTTCTCCTCTCCCTCCCCTCTCTTCTCCTCTCCCTCCCCTCTCTTCTCCTCTCCCTCCCCTCTCTTCTCCTCTCCCTCCCCTCTCTTCTCCGCTCCTCTCCCCTCTCTTCTCCGCTCCTCTCCCCTCTCTTCTCCGCTCCTCTCCCCTCTCTTCTCCTCTCCCTCCCCCTCTCATCTCCTCTCCCTCCCCCTCTCTTCTCCGCTCCCTCCCCCTCTCTTCTCCGCTCCCTCCCCCTCTCTTCTCCGCTCCCTCCCCCTCTCTTCTCCGCTCCCTCCCCCTCTCTTCTCCGCTCCCTCCCCCTCTCTTCTCCGCTCCCTCCCCCTCTCGTCTCCGCTCCCTCCCCCTCTCGTCTCCGCTCCCTCCCCCTCTCGTCTCCGCTCCCTCCCCCTCTCGTCTCCGCTCCCTCCCCCTCTCTTCTCCGCTCCCTCCCCCTCTCGTCTCCGCTCCCTCCCCCTCTCGTCTCCGCTCCCTCCCCCTCTCGTCTCCGCTCCCTCCCCCTCTCGTCTCCGCTCCCTCCCCCTCTCGTCTCCGCTCCCTCCCCCTCTCGTCTCCGCTCCCTCCCCCTCTCGTCTCCGCTCCCTCCCCCTCTCTTCTCCTCTCCCTCCCCCTCTCTTCTCCTCCCCCTCCCCCTCTCCCTCTCCCTCTCCCTCCCCCTCTCCCGCCTCTCTCGTTCTTGAATGTGCCACTGATGAGAATCAGCTAATGGAGTAGATTGACTCCTCTTTTGATCTCTCCCCTCCTTCTGTGTGCGAGCTACATATACGATACCAGAACTGAGGTTATAACTATTAGCAAAGACTGAACAGGCTGGGACTCCTTTCTCGAGAAAAGAGAAGGCTGAGGGGTGACCTATTAGAGGTATTTAAAATTCTGAAGGGGTTCGATAGGGTGGATGTAGAGAAGATGTTTCCACTTGTGGGGGAGTCCAAAACTAGGGGTCATAAATATAAGATAGTCACTGAAAATCCAATAGGGAATTCAAGAGAAACTTCTTTACCCAGAGAGTGGTTAGAATGTGGAACTTACAACCACATGGAGTAGTTGAGGTGAATAGCATAGATACCTTTAAAGGGAAGTTAGATAAGTACATGATAGGGTGAGATTAAGTAGGGAGGGAGGAGGCTCGTGTGGAGCATAAACACTGGCACAGACCAGCTGAGCCGAATGGCCTGTTTCTGTGCTGTAAATTCTGTGTAATTCTATGATGGGGAATACACCAAACAAGGAAATGGAGCCCTCATTCTGTGACATCAGTGTGCTGAGACATTGCTGACTTAACTTAGTGGGCCACACAGAGGGCATCTCCTTGATCAGATAATGGAAGTCATATCAGGATTTGGGGGCCCCGCCTGCTTCATCCACACAAGCTTCCTGCCAGATTGGCCCTGGAGAGACATAGAAAGCGTTGGTAGAATCATTCTGTTGGCTGAATGTTTCTGTCATTGGACGTCCCTAGGAAGGACAAAATGAAAAGGGTTTTTTTTTCTTTAAAGTGATGAGCCAATAAATGGCATAACACAGCGCAATAACTTCTCTGACTCACAAATGAGGCACTTTGAGACTTTCCATCCCACCTCAGCAGAAACCAACAGTATTTTTACTTTAACTGCCCCAAGTAAGTGCAGCAGCAAATTAATGTTGGCATCGCCTTGTGATGAAGCCTTGAAAAGGAGGATGGCAGCAGAGAGAGCACGTGCGAGAAAATATCTCCAACCGTGTTTCACAATGCAAATACTGAAGCAGCCATCAACTGTGGATAATTAGCCTTTCAAAGCTTTTAAATTGAAATCTTTTTGTTACGTTTTCTACGGGTGAAATTTGACGATCCCTGATTTCATGCATGGCTGTTGATTTTAGTTTCTTTTTACCCTGCAAGTGATGAACGCAGAGTCACAGGGTGATTTTGACCTTGATGTTTTTTTTGTATTTCATTTTATGCTTCTCCATCGTGAACAACATTTTTTTTTATATAATACAACCTCTGGATTCAGCCTCAAAGTGAGGTAAGAACACAGAAGGAACAGTTTATCAAAAAAGATTTATTTTCAAGTGTGACTGCTATGATAGCCCCTAACTTCTAACGCTGTCTGGTATACTCTGTATTGATCATTAGAGTACTTGAAGAAACCCACGCTCTTTGCTGTAAGACTCTGAAACACTCTACATGAGACGCACTCACTGTAATGCACTGATACACTTACGGTGCTCTCAAGAACCCACTAGACAGCGTTAGAGAGTTGCTCCCCTTATAATATTTTTTTTTCCTTTGTGAAAAGTTTGATGCTAGGTTTCTGGACTGGTACAGTCAGTACAGGCGATTGCAAAGACAAAATGTCCCATTTATCTCAACCTTTCTCTGCAATTTCTTTTTTTTAAACTTTTGCTACAGAAAGTGTTGGATATGCGAGCACTAATAACATTGAAGATTGACTCTGTTCAGTAACTCTCATTGATTTAAAGGAGTGCGTTGGAGGGGTTGTTAACATCTGTTTTGCTTCCCCCCCCCCCCAAATGTATTACACAGGCCTAAAAATTATAATTCTCCCCGATATACTTACCATGTGTATAATTTAAATCCCTGTACAAAATGTTCCAATTCAATTTTTTCCAACCTGCTGTTTCGCCGTAGTTCTGTTAATGATACGTGTGTAAGTTGTCCAAAACATAAAATGTTGAAAATCCATATTGGATGTTGATGTGTTTTGTGTCAGTGTTACTCCTGTATATGCCCTTGTTAAACTCGCCTAGTATAATACTGAGCCATATAGATTGGTTTGATTCCCAGTCTGTGCTGAGTTAGCTGATCTCAGCCGGGTAACTAGGTGACGTGCTTCATTTGGCCTCGGTGGCCCAGGTCGAATAGGTAATTTTAATCTGTGCCGTTCCAGTTTCCGATTTGCCTTTTATTCCCTTAATGTCAAATGGAGAAATACATCTTCAGCACTGCAACGTGGCGAGAGGGGGCAAACTCAGCATATCTCGAGACTTTGAGGGTCTACGAGTAAATAAATAAACATCGACATCATATGGCTTTTGCTGAAATCGTGCATCAGTAACAGTGGAGGTGAGATGCTGTTCCTCTATCGTCTTTCTGAGGCTGAACCAGACCATTCGCAACTGTGGCCTCCTATTTGACCCTCAGATGAGCTTCTGACAATATATCTGCTCCATCACCAAGACCGTCTACGTCCACCTCCGTAACATCGCCCGTCTCCGCCCCGGCTCGGCTCAGCTCATCTGCTGCTGAACCCTCATCCATGCCTTTGGTACCTCTAGACTTGACTATTCCAATGCTCTCCTGGCTGGCCTCCCATCTTCCAACCTCGATAAACTTGAGCTCATCCAAAACTCTGCTGCCCGTATCCTAACTCGCACCAAGTCCCGTTCACCCATCACCCCTGTGTTCGCTGACCTACATTGGCCGGGAACACCTCGATTTTAAAATTCTCACCCTTGTTTTCAAATCCCTCCATGGCCTCACCCCTCCCTATCTCTGTAACCTCCTCCAGCACTACAACCCTCTGAGATCTCTGCGCTCCTCTAATTCTTGCCTCTTGCACATCCCCGATTTTAATCGCTCCACCATTGGCAGCCATGCCTTCAGCTGCCTAGGCCCTTAGCTCTGGAATTCCCTCCCTAAACCTCTCCACCTCTCTATCTCTCTCTCCCTTAAGACCTACCTCTTTGACCAAGCTTTTGGTCACTTGTCCTAATATCTCCTTATGTGGATTGGTGTCAAATTTTGTTTGATAACACTCCTATGAAGCGCTTTGGGATGTTTTATCAAGTTAAAGATGCTATACAAATGCAAGTGGTTTTAACCACTTGTGACATTTCCCCTTTACCTGAGCACTTTGTAAAACAGGTTCCCTTAATGGCTCAGTGTGTAAATATATTGTGTGATATGACCAGGAATGTCCCTGGTTCGATCCCTGTGCTGAGTTAGCTGATCTTAGCAAGGGGGCTTATAGGGAGTGTTCAAATTACCCAGGGTTCCCACTCTAATCGCTATCCAGTGACCCCTGAGTGCGTGTGTCGGTGTGTTTAGTCTTGGTTTCAATAGCCCCCGCTGTTGGATAACCTGGTGAAACTCACCACCCAGGCTACCACACAAAGAATAACCATTTGAGATACCCACGGGCTGCTGGCACTGTTAGACCTAACTGCAACATGAATCATTCTCAACAGGAGAGAGGAGCTAAAGGGAGAAAATTGGGCAAATGGAACCCAACATCAGAAAGGTTTGCCATTGGGTGTTTATGGAAATGCTTGTGCTGCATTACAATCTTTGCACTATTAGAAATTCTTCAACAACTGTTTTGAAGATAAATGTAAGGAATCTTACAACACCAGGTTATAGTCTATAACCTGGTGTTGTAAGATTCCTTACATTTGTCCACCCCAGTCCATCACCAGCATCTCCACATCATGTTTTGAAGATAGACCAACCTGTTGAGTTTAGACAAACTCTGGAATGGTCTTTAAAGTAACACCATCCCTATTCATTTTCAGAACTGCTAGTTGCCACCGACCTAAATCTACGATTATAGCTAACCATTCTGTCGATAGTTATGCTTCGCTGCACCAAAAACAAACTTGACATTCAACGCAGGAAGGAATCAAATAACCTGGTGATTTTTTTTCCCCCCCATTTTAACCAATTTCCTTAGTTAAATTTAGTTAAATCTTTGTCATCTTTTTCACGATTTGACACAAAGATGACAAAGATTTAACTAAATTTAGCTAAGGAAATTGGTTAAAATGGGGGGAAAAAATCACCAGGTTATTTGATTCCTTCTTGCTCCTATGGCACCGTTTTGCAAGTCCTATTTCTTAAATGGTGAAAGATTGGAGAATCGGTAACAAAGGGACATAGACTGAGGATAATCACTAGGCGAGCGAAGGGGAAGTTAGAAGAAACTTATTTACACAGAGGGTTATTAGAACATGGACTGTTTTACCATGTGTTGCTACTGAGGCAGAGACTATAACATCATTTAAAGGGAATTCAATAAGAGTATAAAAGAACATGGAGATGGCTGCATATGCTGACACCACAAGTTCCGGCCAGAATGGAGGTGATTGGATAATTCCCCCGTCAATCAAGCCTGTAAATGACTGGGATTGACTTTACGCACATAATTTGTATTATGTAACTATCCTCCACTCTCTGCATTTCGCTGGAGAAATAATCCTGCTTTTGTCGGGAGTCTCTATTTGCAGACTGTGTTTTAATAGACTCTCTTTGCTGATTAAATAGACTGTTTTCTGTAGTGCGTAGAAACTCTGTATAAACAGACTCTGCTGTAGTGTAGAGCCTCTGTTTAAACAGACTCTGCTGTAGTGTAGAGACTCTTTAAACAGACTCTGCTGTAGTGTAGAGACTCTTTAAACAGACTCTGCTGTAGTGTAGAGCCTCCGTTTAAACAGACTCTGCTGTAGTGTAGAGACTCTTTAAACAGACTCTGCTGTAGTGTAGAGACTCTTTAAACAGACTCTGCTGTAGTGTAGAGCCTCTGTTTAAACAGACTCTGCTGTAGTGTAGAGCCTCTGTTTAAACAGACTCTGCTGAATAAATAGACTCTGCTGTAAAATAGACTGCTGTAAGTCCTGCTCCTGACTTCAACTCATTGGCTGACACAGTGGTGTCAAAACTCACTCCATATGGAGAGAGGGCAGGAAAATGGAGTACACAGCTCTAGATCTAGGACTGGCACATGTGCGATGGGCTAAATGGCCTCTTGCATTCTAATTGTATTTTGTGTTGTAAACGGGTTAGTGCAATTATATCACAAGTATCCCTGGCAAAACCAAGGACTGCTAGTTTCACTGACTGCATTTTTGTCTTTGTGAACACTCTGTTTTGTGAGATCAATGTGAATCCAAACCCCGGGCGTCATGGACAAAAACACAATAAAATCAGAGCCAACCATTGCCCTTGTTCCTCAGCATAAGCTAATCCATTGTAGAACATTTCTGCTGCTGTTTCATCTATGTTAAAAGAAAAAAAAAGAAAAACTTGCATTTATATAGCCCCTTTCACAACCTCAGGCTGTCCCAAAGCGCATCACAGCCAATGAAATACTTTTGAAGTGTAATCACTGTTGTAATGGGAAACGAGGCAGCCAATTTGCGCACAGCAAGGTCCCACAAACAGCAATTAGATAATCTGTTTTAGTGACATTGGTTGAGGGATAGATATTGACCAGGACTCCGGGGAGAACTGCCCTCCTCTTTGAAATAGTGCCATGGGATCTTTTACGTCCACCTGAGAGGGCAGACTGGAGTGTCAGCCTAGATTTTGTGCTCAAGTCTCTGGAGTGGGACTTGAACCCAATGAAGTACTTTTGAAGTGTGGCCACTGTTGTAATGTGGGCAATGTGATAATGACCAGATGGTCTGTTTCGGTGATGTTAGTTGAGGGATAAATATTGGCTGACGACACATTGGGGCAGTAGAGAGTGATATTTACCCTACATTAGACCCTGTGCTGCACCTGACTTGGAAAGTCTTTAATGGGGGCCGTGTAGAAGGAGTTTTACTCTGCATCTAACCTTTCCTAACAGAACGTACAGCAGAGTAAAAAGCTGCAACTTTGCTGTTGCTCAATAACATCTCGCACTTAATGCACCCAAGGCTATAAAAAAAGGTTTGCCAAAAACAGAACTTGTAGTAAATTTGCATAAACAGGGTTTTCCTGTGTGTCATTTGTATGTGTATGTGCTGTGTGCCATGTCTTTGGCCACATTTTGAATGAATTCCAAAAAACACCTCTGCCAATACCTTTCACTCTGGAATCTGCTGGTTGCTCAGTGCTGCGCTTCACCAGAGAAAGTACCTGTTTCTTTAATTCTTTTTAAAATGCACGTCCAGTTCTACCTCATGTTCAGTTCAGCGAATGTTATGCTTACGGGTCAAGACTGCAGCTGTCAGATCTTGTGTTCTCCCCTCTTCCTTTCCCCACTCCAGCCAGCAGTTCTCCTGAATCGGAGAAGGGCAGGGCGAGCAACTGTACTCCAATGTATTGTGTGTGTAGATGAGTTATTTCAATGTGTCCGTTCACTCAAAGCATTCAAGGGTCTAATTCCCACTCACTGGAATGGTTCTTCATAAAGTGGCCCGCATTATGGGGCGTCTTTCCATTTTCTCTTCTAGTTATCTCTCTTTAATTCTTTCCCTCAGTGAGTTGATTTATCCTGGGGGCAGTTCTCTGGACAGCTGTGACCTGCCCAAAGTGACTCTTTATCATGTGTGAGTGTTAACAGCCTATTTGGCTGTGGAGGTAGGGTTGCCAACTCTGGTTGGACGTATTTCTGGAGGTTTCTCCAACAGCCCCGCTCCCCCCTCCACACACACCCCCGCCATTGGTCGCCGGACACGTCCATCCTCAGTGCACGGTTAAATGGAAAGCAAACAGGCTCTTAATTACCTGATTGGATGAAGCTTGACTGTCAGACAGCCTTTTTATCCCGTCTCCAATATTTTTGTAACTAATAGATGTTCAAAGAAAGTGGAAAAAAAATCACACTTTTTTTTTAATGTCCCTATCATTTTTCTTCTGGGTTGCTTGTAGCAGTGTCCTGGAGATTAATCTTAAATTCCTGGAGACTCCAGGACAATCCTGGAGGGTTGGCAACCCTGTGTGGAAGGCAGCCGAGCCTAATCCAACTCTTCACAAATGGAAATAGACTGGGAAATGGCCATGGAAGGAAAGCTTGGTCAATAAAGATGGCTTTTGAGAAAACTTTTCAAGGAAGAGAGACGTGAAGGATCAGAGGGGTTTAGGGAGCGAGTTCAGAGAGTAGGGCCAAGGTGGGATCGGGGTGGGGGGGATGATGCACAAAAGACTAGTCAGAGGTCTGAAAGAGCCTGAGAGGATACAAGGCTGGAGGAGGCTGCAGAGATAGAGTAGGCCAAGGCCTTGAGGATATCTATAGTTGTATGTCATTCCCTAAATTTTTCAATCTCCACCTTTAAAAACCTTCAGAAAAAGCTACCTCTTTAACCAAGCTGTCAGTCACTCCTCCTAATTTTTCCTTTAGTGGTTCAGCATCCATTTTCCTTGTGCCCATTTATGAAGGAACGTTTCTTTACATTAAAGGCACAATATAAATGCAAGTTGGTTGTGTTTGTTAATCTACCATTTAGGAGTGGAATCAGGAAGCACTTTTTCACACAAAGGGTAGTGGAAATCTGGAACTCTGTCCCCCAAAAGGCTGTGGATGCTGGGGGACAATTGGATCTTTCAAGACTGAGATTGATAGATTTTTGTTGGGTAAGGGTATCAAGGGGTATGGAGCAAGGGCGGGTAAATGGAGTTGAGATACAGATCAGCCAAGATCTAATCGAATGGTGGAGCAGGCTCGAGGGGCTGAATGGCCTGCTCCTGGTCCTATGATCCTACTGGTGGCACTCAGTGTTGGGGAAAACTCTTATTGGTGGGAATCATGTCACTGGGCCAAAGAATATGTGGTTGAAATATCACTGGAAGAACCTGTGCCCTGGGTAAACGGTGTAGCCTAACATCAATGGGACAACCCACCCAACAGCTTGGTAGATGTGGCAAACTGAAGGAGGGACCTACCCCCTCTGAGGGTGACAGCACGAGGTAATCATTAAAAGAGAATACGTCCTCCCTTGCTGGGGTACGGTTTCACAGCCCTCTGGTACCCCGCACAAATGTCCATTCAACCATGGGGGGCATTGCAGTGGAGCCTGATCCTGTCCTCACCCAATATCCACACAAGGCGAGGTAATGGTCAGGAACAGGAAACCTGGAAGATTTTCTATCTCCCACCCTAGTCAACAATAACAACTTGCATTTACACAGAACCTTTAACGTAGTAAAACGTCCCCAAGGTGCTTCACAGGAACGATTTTCCAAACAGAATTTGACAAAATTAGTCCAGGGCTAATCAGCTTAGGGCAAACATATTACATACCTGGTGCTTGAAATTCTGAGGAATATTAATTTTTCACACATTCACTCAGAAGATGGACTTGTTTTTAAAATGCTTTTTATTGTGACAGAACGCTTTCTGGAGACTGGTGAGACAGCACATCCTGGTTGAATACACCAAACCCAGAGTGTTTCCCCCCACCCCAATCAGAATAGTTGAGCTACCGATTCAGTAATTTCCTCAACATTCTTCATCCCGTCTCCAGCCAGCAAACAAGTTTCGTCTCACAAACAGCTCCTTTAAATAGAAACGGTCTTTCTTTACAGAATCTGAACTCAGCCCTTTAGATGTCGCAGAGTCGAAATGTCGTCCTCGATAATATCGAATGGTGTACCAAGGTCGTACCTGCATAAAAAGATCAGACAGGTGATCGTTAACTTTGGGAGTCCAGACAAGGGGGCATAACCTTAAAATTAGAGCTGGGCCATTCAGGGGTGATGTCAGGAAGCACTTCTTCACACAAAGGGTAGTGATAATCTAAAACTCTTGCCCCCGCCCCCCACCCCAAAAAAGCTGTTGCGGCAGGGGGGTCAATTGAAAATTTCAAAACTGAGATTGATAGATTTTTGTTAGGCGAGGGTATTAAGGGATATGGAACCAAGGCAGGTAGATGGAGTTAAGATACAGATCAGCCATGATCTCATTGAATGGCAGAGCAGGCCTGAGAGGCTGAATGGCCTGCTCCTGCTCCTATGCATCATGTCTACTCAGGAGTAAGTGACTTGAATAATGAAAGAACAAGGGAAATGAGAGTACCAACAACAATGGTAACACTGGCCCATTTCATACAAGTTTCCAACAACGAGAGACTCATTTATATCTCCACCTGGTGATTCATGCTGGTAACTGGCTCTACCCAAGTGACCGTTCTTCAGATATGAATCTAGAAGGTGAGCGGAAGCAGATTATTCAACTACAGATAGCATCAGAGCTGAGACCAACCCCGTGTTCTTAACTGACATCCACATAAAAAGAAAGAACTTGCATTTATATAGCGCCTTTCATGACCTCTGGACGTCCCAAAGTGCTTTACAGCCAATGAAGTACTATTGAATTGTAGTTGCTGTTGTAATGTAGGAAATGCAGCAGTCAATTTGCGCACAGCGAGATCCCACAAATAGAAATCAGATTATCTGTTTTGGTGGTGTTGGTTGAGAGATGGAATTACATTGAATTTATATCACAGGAACAGGCCAGGGTCTACAGCACAAATAGGCCATTCGGTCCAACTGGTCTATGTCGGTGTTTATGCTCCACACGAGCCTCCTCCCTCCCGCTTCATCTAACCCTGTCAGCAGATCCTTCTATTCCTTTCTCTCTCACGTTAATATAACTTCCCCTTAAAGGCCATCTATATCATTCGCCTCAGCTACTCCGTGTGGGAGCGAGTTCCACATTCTAACCACTCTCTGGGTGAAGAAGTTTTTCCCGAATTCTCTAGTGGATTTATTAATGGCTATTTTATATTTATGACCCCCAGTTTTGGTCTCTTCCACAAGTGGAAACATCTTCTCTACATCTACCCATCAAACCCCCTCATAATTTTGAAGACCTCTAATAGGTCACCCCTCATCCTTCTCTTTTCTCGAGAAAGGAGCCCCAGCCTGTTCAGTCTTTGCTAATAGTTATAACCTCTGGTACCATACGTGTCGCTCGCACACAGATGGAGGGGAGAGATCAAAAGAAGAGTCAATCTACTCCTTTAGATGGTACTCATCAGTGGCACATTCAAGAACTAGAGAGGCAGAGGTGGGGAGGGGGGGGGGAGAGTAGGGAGGGGAGGTGGAGGGAGACAGGGCTCCTATTTCTCTTCCATCAGGGTGCAGTGAGTGGCACCGAATAAGTCACCAAACTATAAAAAACAAGTTAAAAAACACTTCTAAGTTTAAACATTTAAAATCTCCTCCTCCCACCCTACTTCATCTAAACCACATCAACTTATCCTTCCATTCCTTTCTCTAGCTTCCCCTTAAAGGTATCGACACTGGTCGCCTCAATCACTCCTTTGGGAGCGAGTTCCACATTCTAACCATTCTCTGGGTAAAGAAGTTTCTCCTGAATTCTTTATTGGATTTATTAACGACTATCTTATATTTATGGCCAGTTTAATTCCCCCACTGAAATTAGGAGGCTCAGCACAGACCAGGAATCGAACAGACAACTTTCCTGCTCTGCATAGCTGAGTCCTGAGGCGTTTAGCCACTGAACAATTGAGCTTCTGATAAATTTACAATCGTTTTTCCCCCCTTTTTCTGTAGAGTTAAAAGCATTCAAGAGGTGCAGCTGAGCTTATCTGCTACTTCACCGGCTGTAGCCTCAGCTTAAAGCATCTCGGTTGTCCGGTTACCCTAAGGTGTGCTTTACCTTTTATATGGTTGTCCATTAGCATCAACCAAGAACTTCTCAAAGTTCCAGCGAATATCACTCACTTTCAAGGGTGACCAGTGCAACCTCTTCAGGTCACCAATGAAGGGATTCACAAAGGGACACGATTCCTGTAAGAAAGAAAGAACTTGAATTTATATAGCGCCTTTCACATCCTCAGGACGTCCCAAAGCGCTTTACAGCCAATGAAGTACTTTTCAAGTGTAGTCACTGTTGTAATGTAGGAAATGCGGGAGCCAATTTACACACAGCAAGGTCCCACAAATAGCAATGAGATAATGACCGGATAATCTGTTTTTAGTGGTGTTGGTTGAGGGATAAATATTGGCCAGGATACCGGGGAGAACTCCCCTGCTCGTCTGTGAAAATGTGCCGTGGACCTTTTACATCCACCTGAAAGGGCAGATGGGATCACGGTTTAATGTCTCATCTGAAAGACGGCACCTCCGACAGTGCAGCACTCCCTCAGTACTGCTCAAGTCTCTGGAGTGGGTCTTCAACCAACAATCTTCTTACTCAGGGTGAGAGGGGTACCACTGAGCCACAGAGGAAGGGAGTCCCACCGAGCTTTAATGCATTTTGTAAAGCGTTTGTGGGTACTGAATTAGGACTGGGTGGGAACTACATGGAGTCGTGTGCACAGAACTCATTTGAAAGGGATGCTGGCACAGTTGCTGTAAATTGGTGTGGGATCATGGCACACTCTACACCTTCGACAGAGAGCTTCTGTACGATGTTCGGCTGCAAAAGGAAATGTCTGAAGGTGGGTTGGCATCAAGCCATGTTGGTGTTCCATTGTGCCCTGCCATGGCATGGTAGTGGCTCATGCATGCATGATCTCGCACACTAGTTGGCGACACTGAGAGCAGACCATGGGGTGTCTACCGATGAAGTGAGATTAGATGGTGGCGTTCCTCTTTTCTGCCACTCGTGCTTAACAATGTGTGTGGAGATTGAGTAGAGACACAGCGTGGGCAATATGCAGACAGAACACTCAGAAATAGGGACCATCAACAACATGAAGAGAAACACTGTTCACTAGTAACACTCACCATCAGTATGCCACTTGACTATCAATAACATATCACCAATTATCGGTAACATGACATTGACCAGCACATGGGTGAATCAAGAACACTCAGAGACATTAACCGTTCGGAACAGATCTCAAATTTTCCACATTTCTTTTTCCTTTTTTTGGCCCTGGGTTTCTTTTTCTGGACTTTTGCCTCTCTCTGGAGATTACATGGCTGCCCAGGGAGTGGTGAAGGAGTAGGAAGGGCCTAGTCACAATGCTCCAGGCCTTGTGGTGTGGGGCAGGCTTGATGGACCAGTTGGTCTTTTCCTGCCCTTCATTTTTGTATATTTGTATGTTTTAACATGTTGAGAGCATGTTCAGAAAGGCTGATCATGAGTAACATGTCATTGACCATAAACAACATGACAATGACCATCAATAATGTACAGCACGAATGCTCAAAGACACTGACCTTCAGAAATGTATAGAGTGAATGCTCTTTTTCACCATTCACTTCAATCTTGCCAAATATGGGGAATTTAGGAACAAACTCTCCCCCTGGGCGGACAAACTTGAGAACATTCAGAGTTTCGTGGTCTTCCTCTAAAAATAAATGTTTCCGCATAGGTGTGAGCACAGAGATGATGCTTTAAGTGTAACGTTCATGCGTTAATAGCTCGGCACAAAGGCTTTCAATCACTCATAAGGTAATGTGCTAAAAGTAAGTGATTATTTTATACAAAACATGAGCAACACTTCAGAGTAACAAACTGAAATGACTCCGGGTCTGGGGTCTCCAGTATTTACATCAAGTGTTCCGAGTGACTCCTGGAACCAGTCTGATCATTATCAGGGCAAAAATGATATGTACAATGTATTATTCTGCTAAGGTGGAGATGTATCCCTTTAAGACTAAGAGACTAATTGTTAAGTGAACTCAGGTCATTCAGACTTTAATTGTTGGTTGGTTAGGAAACATTGCAGATTGGAAAGTTCTTGCCTGTTTCAGACTGCAGGTGAGAAGCACCCAATAATTTAGGATTGTAACATTGTGATATTTGGTGTGTGAAGGCTGGATTGTGATATTTCTGCACGTTAAATACTGTCTTCAATACCGTATATCTAAATATTATTTAATAGTCTTGTGTAGAGCATGCACTTCCTTTTTTCATAGAATCATAGAAAGGTTACAGCACGGAAGGAGGCCATTCGGCCCATTGAGTCCGTGCCGGCTCTATGCAAGAGCAATCCAGCTAGTCCCACTCCCCCGCCCTTTCCCTGTAGCCCTGCAAATCTTTTCCTTTCAAGTACTTATCCAGTTCCATTTCGAAGGCCATGACTGAAACTGCCTCCGCTGCCCCCTCGGGCACTGCATTCCAGATCCTAACCACTCGCTGTGTAAAAAAGTTTTTCTCTTGTCACCTTTGGTTTTATCAATGTATACTTCTTGTTCATAAATTTTACTTCCGGTTGTTTAGATTTTTGGTTATGGTATGCTTTTGTGTCAACATTTCCCATTCAATTTTGCGATGTCAACATTTCCCATTCAATTTTCCTATGTCAACAATTACCATTCAATTATCCCATTCAACATTTACCATTCAATTTTGCTATGTCAACATTTACCAGTCAATTTTGATATGTCAACATTTACCATTCAATTTTTCTATGTCAACAGTCACGAAATGTTTGCGGATTTTTGCCAGCCCGTGGTGTTTTGGAGCAAGTTGCTGAATTCTTTCTTGCAACTCTGTCGCTATCTTGGATATGTAAAAAACTTATATTGATCAACTGACTGTTGGCAATGTCACTGGCAATTTACTAATAGATACATACCACTTGTGTAAAACTGCTTATAAACTGCTTAATCTTCAACTTCTTTCACTTCTGACGAAAGGTCATCGACCTGAAATGTTAACTCTGTTTCTTTCTCCACAGATGCTGCCTGACTTACTGAGTATTTCCAGCATTTTCTATATTTATTTCAGATTTCCAGCATCCACAGTATTTCACTTTTGACTACTTGTGTTGTCATATCAATTTACTGCACCCTGCAATTTAAGAAAGAATATTCCTTCTCACCTGGATCTTGTTGTCCAAATTGGTTACAGGGGAAACCCAAAACAGTGAATGAGGATTCAGAGAGTTCATCCATTAGTGCATTCAGTTTGTGATACTGTTGAATAGAAAGCAACACGAAAATAATCAGGGAAATTGGACCAAGGTCAAGTCACATATTCAACCTTATTCAGATGAAATACATCAAATCTATTGTGCTGGTGCCATAATAGTACTAGATCTAGCTTTTACTCATCCATATATCATTCATTCATATATTACTCATCCATATCTCACTCATCCACATACTACTCATCCATATATTACTCATCCATATATCACACCACCCATATATTATTCATCTATGTATCACTCACCCATATATCACTCATCCATAGATCATTCATCCATATATCACTCATCCATATATTACTCATCCATATATCACTCATCCATATATTACTCATCCATATATCACTCATCCATATATCACTCATCCATATATTACTCATCCATATATCACTCATCCATATATTACTCATCCATATATCACTCATCCATATATCACTCATGCATGTATTACTCGGCCACATAGCATTCATCCGCATATCATTCATCCACGCATTACTCATCCATATATCATTCATCCATGTATTACTCCTACATATATGACTCATCCATATATCACACATCCATATTTTACACATCCACATATCACACGCCCATATATCACTCATCCATATAGTCATCCATGTACTACTCATCCATATACTGCATATCCATGTATCATTCACCCATATATCACTCACCCACATATCATTCATCCATTTACTACACATTCATATATCATTAACCTATGCATCACTCATCCATATATCACTCATCCATATATCACTCATCCATATATCATTCACCCATATATCACATACCCATATATTACTCATGCATATATCATTCATCCATATATTACTCATCCATATATTACTCATCCATGTATCACTCACCCATATATCACATACCCATATATCACATACCCATATATCACTCATCCATATATCATTCATCCATATATTACTCATCCATATATCATTCACCCATATATCACATACCCATATATCACTCATCCATATATCATTCATCCATATATTACTCATCCATAGATCATTCATCCATATATTACTTATCTATATATTACTCATCCATGTATTACTTTGCAGGGTGGAGCATTCTTTTAATGCTGAATATTTTGAAGCAGAATTCGAGAAGTGAAAGAAATGTCAGAATGTAGTTTTATTCCCTAAACCTGGTTTCATTTTGTTCCAATAAAACATTGCATTGAAGTACAGAATCATCCTTGACACCAAACAATAGAGAAACTCTTTACCTGTGGAATCGTTGACCCTCAAAATGTGGCCACATTGGTGACTAGCAGGATTTTTCCGTGGTACTGTCGCAGAGACACCAGGGATCCATCGAGCGTCTGAACTGTAAAATCATACACAGAAGCAGCTGGAGGTTCCCAGGCAGACGGTGGCAGGGAGCAGTCCGACAGAGACATCAGCAGCAGCAAGAATAACTCATTAGCTTTTTCTGTCTGTCTGTCTCTCTCTCTCTCTCTCTCCCCCCACGCCCCAGTGCCCCATCCCCCAGTTCACCAGCATCGGTGCTTACTGATTATTCTACCTCAGCACCTCCATAGATTTGCTATTGTACTGCGATTGTCTGAGCTTCCTGTACACTCATCACTCTGCCCTGGTGTGTACGTTTCAGTGAATAATCTTTGAATCTTATATAGAAAAGTTTTATTTATGTGAATCAGAAAAAGAGTGATAAGAGAGAAAAATTCAAGGAGAGAGAAAGAGGACTCACATCTCCATAGTAACTTATCACATCTCCATAGTAACTTATCACATCTCCATAGTAACTTATCACATCTCCATAGTAACTTATCACATCTCCGAGATGTCCCAAAGCTCTTTACACCCAATGAATTACTTTGAAATTCAGGCACTGTTGTTATGTAGGTAAAGGCAGCAGTCATGTTGCGCACAGCATCATCCCACGATCAGCAAGGAGATGAATGACAAATGTCAATTTGGTTTTGGTGGTGTTACCTGAGGGAGGAAAGTTGGCCAAGACACCAGGAGAACTCTCTGCTCTTCTTCGAATAATGTCATGGGATCTTTAACGCCCATCTGAACAGGCAGTCAGGACATTATCCAAAGGACAGCACATCCAGCAATGTAGAATTATAGAATGGTTATAGCACAGAAAGAGGCCATTCGGCTCATCGAGCCCGTGCCAGCTCTTTGTAAGTGCATCCAGTTGATCCCATTCCCCCACTCTTTCTCTGTAGCCCCCCCAAATTTTTTCCCTTCAAGTATTTATCCAATTCCTTTTTGAAAGCCATGATTTAATCTGCTTCCACCACCATTTCAGGCAGCGCATTCCAGATCACAACTACTTGCTGCATAAAAAAGTTTTTCCTCATGTCGCCTTTGGTTCTTTTGCCAATCACCTTAAATCTGTGTCTTCTGGTTCTCGACCCTTCCGCCAATGGGAGCAGTTTCTCATTATTTACTTTATCTGTAGCATTCTTTAAGGATGTGGATAAAGATTAGGGTCGCCATTCACCTTGTGCACGACCCTTGTTGTCAGGGTCATCAGGTGAGGCTAAGATTGCAGGTGGAAGTGAAGCCTCCCATGGTCAAATAACCTGCAGACATTCACTGGCTCACAATGAGTAATGGCTACTTGTTTGAGATAGCAGAGAGTTGCCAATAATGAGTCCCGGCAGGGAGACAATTCCCTCAGGGAGAAAATTGGAGGGACTGGGAATTCTCTATTCACTACAGAGTGACTTTGAGTTGATTTATTTTAACCAAAACCAACCATTAAAATAGGGAAGTGGCTTATACACTGAATGTACAGGCTTAGAGCAACAGCCCAATACCCTCATGAGCTTCTTTATGAGTAAAAGACCGCAACAGCCAAAACTCCAAATCACTGCTTTCCTTCTGGATACTGGGAACACATTGATAAGCTGCTGATGGGTTTTAAAATCAATTCATTTTTAAAAAAAATCTTCCTTTCAAAAATCAAGTTTGTCTCAAATCTTGTGCCTGCCTTTTGAGGCCATTCACGTTGCCAATGCCAGGATTTACAGTTTGGAGCAATAAGCCTGGAATTCGATTATTTGCAACACTAGTGTATGTGATTCTTGCTGAGTCTGCAGCTGTGTTGCACATCTGTGTGTCTGAAATGAACCATTTATGTCAACACACAGGATGTCCCAGAATATTCCAGCTCTTTGTTCACAGAAATTGCTGCCTTGGGCTTTCTCTGCTGCTCGCTCAGCATTCAGCTGACAATCGTTCCAATTATTCACCGCAATTTTGCTCTGTCCCAACGTTGATTAACCCGTTCACCCTGCTCTCAACTGTGCCATCGCTGTTTAACCCTTTTATAGTGTCAGCCATGGCTCAGTTGGTAGCACTCTTGTGTCTGAGTCAGAAGGCTGTGGGTTCTAAGGCCCACTCCAGAGACTTGAGCACATAATCTAGGCTGATGCTCCCTGTGTTGTGCTGTCAGAGATGCTGTCTTCAGATGAGACGTTTAACCGAGGCCCTGTCTGCCCTCTCAGGTGGATGTAAAAGATCCCATGGTGCTATTTTGAAGAAGAGCAGGGGAATTCTCAGCTGTGTCCTGGTTTGTGGGACTACAGCCAATGAAGTACTTTTGAGGTGTAGTCACTGTTGAAATGTAGGAAATGTGACAGCCAATTTGCGCACAGCAAGATCCCACAAACATCAATGAAATAAATGACCAGATAATCTGACTTTGGTGATGTTGCCTGAAGGATAAATCACTGAAACTAACTTTTTAAACGTATATAAATATTGTAATAACGTGCACATCTGCTAATTATAGCGCCACTCAAATTTGTCACAATTTTGGCCCATTTTTCACATCATATTTTTCTTAAATCTGAGCTACTTTTATTTTGAACCAAAGGAGGAAGATTATAATTAGAATTTGCAGGAAGCGCTTTATCCTGTTCCGCCGTGGGGCCGCCAGGGGGCGTGCTCACCGGCCGGCCGAGCGAGGGGAGCGGGGGAAGCTAAAGGCGGCGACACCGCGACTCTGGGCGGACGGGAGAGGCGGCTGCACCAGGCGGAAGTGGTGGGTTGAGAAGAGGAAGGTGAGTGTCATGGAGACAGGTGAGAGCAGCAGGTGAGGAGCCGCGGGAGCCCCGGCCGCCTCCGTGCGGGTGAGGCTGAGACAGGATGTGTGCGTTAAACCGAGACCCTGCCTCCCCCCCCCCCCCCCCCACTCAGCCAGGACAGGCTGGCACTGACAGCTGGTGGGCGGGGGTCACACCCCTCCCCCTCCTCCTCCTCCCCTCCCCCCTCCTCCCTGGGGTCACACCCCTCCCCCTCCTCCCTGGGGGGGTGGGTGGGGTAACACCCCTCCGGGGAGGTCACACACCTTTCCATCCCCCTCCTGGGGTGGGGTACACACCTCCTCACCCCTAGGGGGGTTAACACCCCTCCTCTCCCCCCTCCCCATCTCCCTCTGGGGGGGTGTCACACCCCTCCCCATCCTCACTGGAAGGTTACATCCCTCCCCCTCCTCTCCTCTTGGGGGGTGGGGTAACATCCCTCCTCCCCCTCTGGGGGGGGGGGATCACACCCATCCCCCATCCCCCCCTGGGAGGTCACACCCTTCTCCTCCCCATCCCCCTCCTCTCCCCTGGGGAGGGTCACACCCCTCCTCCTCCCCTCTGGGGGATGATCACACCCCTCGCCCCTTTCTCTGGGGGGGAGGGTCTCCACCCCCTCCTCTGGGGGGGTCCCCACCCTCTCCTCATAGGGCGCCCCTTCCCTGGGTGGGGGGGGAGTCACCATCCATTTCTTTCGCCCCCCCCATGATGGGGGGGTCCAATCCATCCTCACCCCACGCCTGCGCTTTCTCGAACGACGGGCTCTGTGATTTTGGAAAGTTCTAAAATGTGAACTGATAATCTGCCCCTTTAATAGAAAATCTCCCCTCCCCCATGATTAGCCGGGTTAATAAAAAGAGGCCGGGGGGGACGCGGAGAACTGAAAATCGTAAATTAAAACGCTGGAAAGACACAGCGGGCGCGTCAACATCTGTATAAGGACGGGTGAACCCTTCGGTTTGTAGACCCAAGTTCCGACAAAGTGCAGGCCAGAGACGTGAACCTGTCTCCTCGTTAGCGATGCTGACGAGCCTGCCATGCATTTTCAGAACTTTCTCTTATGTAATGCGATCTCTGCCCCAGTCAAGATCCGGTGCAGCTCCCTCTTGAAGGCAAACAGAATCTGCACCCACCACACCAGCTAGCAACTGGGGTTGGTTTTGGCAAAAACGTCAACCATGGTTGACGTTGAAAGCCAAGGTGGGTTTAACAGGCCAAACACGTGTGTGTAGAACAGAGTGACAGGATTAAACACTTAGAATGAAAGGTGAGTGCTGTTCCTCCAGCTCCATCAGGACCAGCGTAGCCACAGAAAAGTGTCATTAGCAAATGGGGGCAGTGGTTGAGATCGGGACCGAGTTCTGCTGCTTTGTTTGTCACCGATGAATATCATAGAAAGGTTACAGTGCAGAAGGAGGCCATTTGGCCCATCGAGTTCATGCCGGCTGTATGCAAGAGCAGCCCAGCTAGTCCCACTCCCCTGCCCTTTCCCCTATAGAATATGAACTAAAAGCCTGAATAATAAATGTTTGCAAATCGTGCGGAGAAAATTGGACTTTTGGTATCTGATCTATATTTTAGAATTTCCAGACAGTCTGTTCAAAAAGTCTGTACGGTCCAGTTCATAACCGAGTGACCACCTTAGCTGACCTTAGAAACCAGTCTGATGTATGTACGCTCATGCATGTCTGATGGGATTAAGCACTTGCTGTCAAGTGAACTCCACCAGGTAAAGGGCATTTTACAATCGAACATTTCTGTCTGTTCCATGGTGAGAATGATGTGGTGTTGGCACCTGATTGTGCCTGGTGTTACAAGTCATGTAATAGCTAAAAGAGTAATCCCCTTTAGTCCCATTTCCTTTAAGATTTTTTTTTCCCCCAAATATTTATCCACTTTCCTTTTCAAAGTCATTCTGGATTCTCCAGCTATACTGTTTGTGGTGGAGCAATCCATGTCCTAAAAACCTTTTATGTAAATTAAAAATAATTCTCCCAACCTCTCCGTTTGTTCTTTTTGTGGTGATCTTAAATTTATGTCCTCTAGTCACCGACTTACTGACCAGTGGAAATAGTTTTTCTCAGTTTACTTTATCAAAACCTCATCATCTTGAGTACCTCTTCTAGATCTATTAACCTTCTTCCTGTAATGAGGGGAGCCCCTGTTTCTCTGGTCCTCGACGCGTTTGATCATATATTACTTCAGTTGTGTCCTTGAACCATTTGTGTCCTCATCTCTCTTATTTTATCTTTCCTGTAGTGTTTAATTTTTAAAAAAACTTGTAAATGTTCCATCATCCAGCTGGGTGGGACTGACCTCACCTGGTTCCATTCTTATCTATCCAGTGAATCACCTGCAATGGTTTCTCTTCCCGCTCCCGCACTGTTATCTCTGGAGTCCCCCAAGGATCTATCCTAGGCCCCCCTCCTATTTCTCATCTCCCTGCTGCCCCTCGACGACATCATCTGAAAACACGTCAGGTTCCACGTGTACACTGACGACACCCAGCTCGACCTCACCGCCACCTCCCTCGACCCCTCCACTGTCTCTGATTTGTCAGTGTTTGTCCGACATCCAGTACTTGATGAGCAGAAATTTCCTCCAACTAAATATTGGGAAGACCGAAGCCATTGTCTTCAGTCCCCGCCACAAACTCTGTTCCCTAGCCACCGACTCCATCCCTCTCCCTGGGATGAAGAGTGCCAGTGTGAGGTGACGGTGGAGAAGATCACGGCCTCCTTGAACTGGGACGTGGTGCAGGAATGGTGAGAAGTGAGTCTCCGTGTCACTGAGAGCTGTTCATGTGAGAGTCTGGGCAGTGAATGCTGGCACACTATTCAATTAGGGGGCATCACAGCCGAGCACCAACCCCTCTCCAACGTGCACACGTCCTACTGGACGGTAATCAGGAGTGGAAACCCCGCATGATACCCTCCCCCTGCCCAGGGCCACTGAGGCCAAATGTAGGCAAATCTGTGACACCTCCCATGGTTGATTAGCCTGATGACACACGCTGTGCGCTCAAATGAAGAATGGACGCTTGAGGCAGGGTGCATAAGGGCTGCTGGCGAATGTGCAGTTGTATCGATCAGTGCCTTGGGAGAGGAGGGAGAAGCATCTCATCTGGGATTATTGGGGCTAATGAAGTGAGAGAGATATAGAGGACGGCTCTGTAGGTTGGACTAAATAAGGTCAATTCTTATATTGTACATAAAATTAGAAAATAATTGTATGGAACCTTTGCTTAGATTCCAGCCTCACTCCCAGACATTCATTTATTTTACATATAAATCATCCAAAGCCCTTGACGTATTTTTGGATGTAAAGTTAAATCAAGGCCCTGTCTGCCTGATCAGACACATCCCTTGGTGCTACTCAAAGAGGAGCAGAGAGTCCCTGGTGTTCGGGCCAACTTCCTCCCTCAACCAACACCACTAAAAACCGATTAGCTCGTCATTCGTCTCCGTGCTGTCTGTGGGACCTTGCTGGGTGTAATTTTGTCTGCCGCGTTTACCTACACGACAGCAGTGCCTGGACTTCAGCGAAGCAATTCAGTGGTTGTGAAGCACTTTGGGACGTCCCGAGGGCACGCAAGGCGCCGTAAATAAATGCAACTTCTTTCCTGATTGGAACCCAGGTCTCGGTCTGTCTTTCACCGTGTTTTTTCCATTCTTAAAATTCTCTTTCTTTCACCGTAGGTGCCAGCTTCTGGAGCTGCCCTGGGAGGATGTCCTGGTGCCCCACGTCTTATGCCACCTCCCGCTGCACCAGCTGATCTGCCTGCAGCGGGTCAGCAAACAGTTCCACTCCTTGGTCCAAGTCTACCTAGCAAACTGCCACACTCTGGACACCTCACAGGTAAGACGCCAGAGCAGCCAGGGACATTGTGCCTCCCATCACCGTCCACCAATCCTTCTTCAGCAGTGAAGGGACAATGGGCTGGGAAGCTGACTTTGTGACCAGCTGAAAGGGCGGTGGAAGCAGATTCAGTAGTAACTTTGAAAAGGGAATTGGGTATAAACTGGAAAAGGAAACAATTGTTGGGCTATGGGGAAAAAGCAGATGAGTGGGACTTTCAGAGAGATGGCACAGGCACGATGGGCTGAATGGCCTCCTTCTGTGCGGTAAGGTTCTATGATTTTATAATCAGGGCTGTGCTACTTGGGGAGGGGAGGGGGGGGTGGTATTATCACTAGGGGGAACGGCAGGCTGGTCCCTTTCTCTTGTCCCCCGTCATCAGCTCTTTGGTGTTTGGTGATAATTTTAGTCCTCCAGTTGATTCGAATTATGGGGTTAGAGTTCATGTCAGGGTGAAGGTTAGAGTTCATGTTAGGGTTCATATTAGGGTGAGGGATTGCCTCTGTATTGGGGTGTATGTTAGGATAAGGGATTAGTGAGAAGACTTTTGCCAGGCACACAGTTTCACCCTCCCCCACTGGAGGACAACATGGAACGGTCCATCTGGAGACCGATCAGTCTCTCCTGGGGATTATTGTGGGAGAATAGCCCGTGTTCCTGACTCTCCCTCGTCCTGGCAGGAGAGAAGTCTGGATGGGTCGAGTTGTGAGTGTGGATGAACTGTCATTATCCAGACCATCCTGCTGCCCAGCCCAAGACTGGTCCCAGTAACTACAAGAAGCAGTGCTGAAGTGCAGAGGCTGAAAGAATTGGAAAAGTATTAATAAAAATAACGGAACACGGGAATAATATACCCTGAGTTTCGCTGCTCTGTTTAATTTCTTGCCCGGTGGGATTGCAGCCATATCGAGGGAACACTGGGATCTCAGGTTCACTGAAAGCTTTCCAATTTGCAGAGTTCATCACAAACAGGAGGAGATGCAGATGGAAGGTGCTGGGCGCCGTATAAAAAGGCTGCCAACTGCGAACTTCCCGCGGTACCAACGCAGAGCACCAGAGTGTTAGCTCCTGGACTTCCCCTGTGCTACAACTTCCTGATCTGGTGATCCATTTAGGGAGGCGGAGCTTGCCCACGGTGGGGGGTGGGGGGGGAGAATCTTTGAGCATTTACGGGGAAAGCTAGATAAACACGTGAGGGAGAAAGGAATAGAGGGTCGTGTCAGTCGGGTTAGATGAAGAGGGGTGGGAGGAGGCTCGTGTGGAGCATAAACACCAGCATAGACCTGTTGGGCCGAATGGCCTGTTTCTGTGCTGTAAATTCTACGTAAGTCACCTTGGGCAGCCAGTGACTAACCGGAGGAGCTTGGAATGGTGCCCGGAGACAGGGAGGAGAGAAATGAAAGCGTATTGGAAATAATCTTTACTCCTGTTTTCTCTCTCTGGTTTGAGTTCAGATCGGTGCTGTCGTCCCTCAACATGCGTTCTGCAAAATACTGAAAGATAACACAGTGCTGCACCACCTGAGTGTCCACAGCTGCTCCGATTGGCTGACAGACAGCGAGCTCTTGCCGGTGATCGGCCAGAATCCTCACTTGGAGAAGATTGACGTCACAGGCTGCCGATACCTGAGCAGACGGTCCCTGGTGGCCATGTCGCTCAGCTGTCCCGACCTGCAGCACCTCTCCCTCAGGCAGTGCGACTGGGTGGATCCCCTCTCCCTGCGGAGCCTGGCGGATCGCTGCGGCAGGCTGGCCTCGGTGGACCTGACCGCCTGCAAGCAGCTGAACGACGAAGCCATCTGCTACCTGGTCCGCAAGTGCCCAAAGATCCGGTCGCTCTCCTTGGCTATCAACGCAAACCTCAGCGATAGCTCCGTGCAGGAGGTGGCAAAACATTGCACCGAGCTGGAACATCTGGATCTGACCGGCTGCCTCAGCCTCCGGAACGAGTCTATAAGGTAAAGGCCAGAGGCTGCTGGAAAATACTCTGGGTTTTTTTTTTAACGTGTCCTTCATAAACTGTTGAGGGCCGGCAACGTACATCTGGTAGGGATGATAAGTGTAGTGGTTATGTTACTGGACTGATAATCCAGAGAACGTCAGTTCAAATCCCACCATGGCAGTTTGAGAATTTGAATTCAGTTTAAAAACAAGCTGGAAATAAAAAGCTGGTGTCAGTGAATGTGACCATGAAGCTGTCATATTGTCTTAAAAACCCAACTGGTTCACTAATGTCCTTTTAGGGAACGAAACTTGCTGTCCTTACCCAGTCTGGCCTATTTGTGACTTCAGTCCCACACTCTTGAACAAGGCACTCGGTTGTATCAAACTGCTACCCTCTAGTGTTGAGCAATAAATGCTGGGCAAATTCAAGGTTTGTTGTCCCCGCCTTTGACAGCTTCTGTGGGTAAAAGGTCCCAGGTTCGACCTCTGGTGTTTGCTAATAGCCATAGCAGTGATGTGGGGACTATAATAGGTCTCAGCATCGCTGTGGCTCGATGGGTAGCAGTCTCGCCTCTCTCCGAAGGTTGTGGTTTCAAGTCCCACTCCTGAGACTTGAGCGCAAAATTAAGGCCAACACTAGTCAGGACCTCCCGAAGCGCTTTACAGCCAATGAAGTACTTTTGAAGTGTAGTCACTGTTGTAATATAGGAAAACGTGGCAGCCAATTTGCGCATAGCAAGGTCCCACAAACAGCAATGAGTAAATGACTAGATGTTGGTTACCTAAGAACATAAGAAATAGCAGCAGGAGTAGGGCATACGGCCCCTCGAGCCTGCTTCACCATTCAATAAGATCATGGCTGATCTTCGACCTCAATTCCACTTTCCCGCCCGATCCCCATATCCTTAGAGTCCAAAAATCTATTGGTGTCGGTCTTGAATATACTCAACGACTGAGCATCCACTGACTTCTGGGGTAGAGAATTCCAAATGTTCATGACCCTGAGTGAAGAAATTCCTCCTCGTCTCAGTCCTAAATGTCCAACCCCTTATCCTGAGACTATGTCCCCTAGCTCTAGACGCTCCAGCCATGGGAAACATCCTTTCAGCATCTGCCCCGTCAAGCCTTCTTAGAATCGTAAATGTTTCAATGAGATAAATATTGGCCAGGACACCCCTGCTCTTCTTTGAATCTTCTAGTGCACATGAAGGTGCAGACAGGGCCCTGGTTGAACATCTCATCCGAAAGACGGCACCTCCGATATTGCAGCACTCACTCAGTACTGCACTGGAGTGCCAGCCTAGATTATGTGCTCAAGTCGTGGAGTGGGGCTCGAATCCACAACTTTCTGACTCCAAGGCAAGAGTGCTACCCACTGAGCAACGGCTGACACCTGACGTTGCTGATAACGACCAAAAACTCAATAGATGCCGGCATGACTGACAGCAGGATATAATTGTCTCAATAGCTGACCTGATAGCTTGAATACTGCATTATTTATTTTCATGAACTAAAGTAACTTTTAAAAAAAAAATGCAACTGGGCTCGTCCAAAAACTCAGGGAGAATGTAGCAAGTCATGTGCTATTGAGGCACAGGAAGGAGCCAGGCTTGTGCTGATTGATGTCAGCCAAGAAGGTACTGGGATGCAACAATTGGCTTCAGTGCTCCCGGGTCGGGAGAAAGAAAAAGAAAAGCCACCCAGTGTTGCTGAAGATTAACCAATAATTCCTACTAGAAAATGCTTCTGGGCAGGATCGAGCTCGACCACAATGCTTCCCTTCTTTGGGACTCCAGCCTCTCCGGAATTGTTGTCATTGCTTTTCGGGACAAGGGGAAGAAATAGGAAACCTTCAGATCCTGGTTCTGCTTCCTGCTTAAATTAAGACAAGACACAAGTTTTCTCATGACATTTATTCAATGTTTTCAAGATATAATAAAAGGCAGATGGCAGTGTTTGGAATATAGAAGGTTAAGGGGTGATCTGAGTGAGGTTTTTAGGATTTTGAAAGGAATTGATAGGGTAGATAGGGAGAAACGCTATAGGGTTAGATGAAGGAGGGAGGGAGGAGGCGGCTTGTGTGGAGCATAAAAACTGGCATAGATCTGTTTCTGTGCTGTACGTTCTATGTAATTCTACATAAAACTTTTTCCGCTGGTGTGGGAGTCTAGGACAAGGGGACATAATAAAATCAGAGCCAGGCCATTCAGGAGAGAAGTTAGGAAACATGTCTTCACGCAAAGGGTGGTAGAAGTGTGGAACTCCCTCCCACAAAAAGCAGTAGATGCTAGCACAATTATTAATTTTTAAACGGATCCATAGATTTTTTTGCTATCCAAGGGTATTAAGGGATATGGCGCCAAGGCGGTTAAATGGAGTTAGGATACAGATCAGCCATCATCTCATTGAATGGTGGAACAGACTCAAGGGGCTGAATGGCCTCCTCCTGTTCCTATGTTCAATAATAGGACAGTTACTCAATCATGATAAGTTTGCAACTGAACAAAGTTTAGACATGGATAATACATTTCCTATTTCCCTACATTACAGTAGTGACTACATTTCAAAAGTACCTCATTGGCTGTGAAGCGCTTTATAAATTGCAAGTCTTTTCTTTAGTAGTTTACTCTTAGCTGATATGAGCTAACAGTGTGTGTGTGACTTGTATTAAAAAGGAGTTCCAACTCGTGTTTTTCAGGACAGTTGCAGAATATTGCACGAAACTCCACTCACTGAAAGTGAACCACTGTAATAACATCACTGAAGGGAGCTTAGAAGCTTTACGGAAGAAGGGAGTGGACATTGATGTACAGCCGCCTCTCCAGCGGGCATTGGTCCTTCTGCAGGACGTTGTGGGCTTTGCTCCATATATCAACCTCCAGATTTGAACAGAACTATTCCAGCAAACTAGTCCCCCCACACACACATGCACTCAACACTTATGGTGGTTATGTAAACTTAGATTAAAGTAGATTGTATAATATTTCAGCAGTGAACTGCTAATCATTTGTCAAACTTGCAGTAATGACATGATACAATCACTTGTCGCTCAGCGTGAAATTGGAATGAGTCGAGATCTGCAACAAAAAACCCGTAACTGATAGCCTGCTCATGAATAGGTTTCAGCCTGGGTCACCACTGTGGAGAATCACCGGGGCTAAGTCCCTTTTAGACGTTTGAGATACTGTGAAGTGTTGGGAGTGGCCATTGTGCACTGCTCGTGTCTACTCAAACAGAGCTGACCAGTGCCCAAATACCAGAAAAAGCCTTAATGTTAATGGTGAATCATCTATCCTGTCGGCCAGCTGACCTTAAAAAGATCCCATGTGGTCTGCTGGATTCCATTTAAGAGGTGATGGAGTTGCAGCCGTTATTCAGATCGATTGAGGAAATAGAAGGGACCTTTCAGAAGATCTGATTTGGAATGTAGAGGCATAAGAGGAAGAGAAAGGGGTGGAGTCTACAGGGAGTAGGGTGTAATCGGGTAGCTGTGGCAGTCAGTGGGCTTGTAAAAGAAATCTGTGGAAAGCCAGTCAACAGAAGTCCAGGAAGAAACGTCAGCGAATGGACCATGTGAGGGTAAGTTCAGCCAGAATGAAGAGGGTGGTGCCAGGTGGGAACTGGTTGGGCAGCTGTTCAAGGAAGAAGTGGAGGGCCCGCAGGCTCCCCCACTGAGTGCTGGAGGGTAAGAGGGACTGTGCGTCCAGTGAAAAGATGATTGGGGTCGGAGAATCTGAAATAATTAAAGTGGCAGAGGGGTCATTGATGTTGGTGGGATAGAGACTGGACAAGGAGGGGAAAGAGAGTCAAGAAGAAATTATTCAGTGAGACAGGATCAAGATAAAACAAGTGGTCTACCAAAATGATCCTGCTTTATGTATCTTGGACTGAAGGTAGAAACAAGCTGTGCATGGCTGTCGAACTGAGGTTGGAGCCAGGAAGATCCCCAGAAGAGATGAGATTAATAGCTTGGGGAATGATTTTGGTAGTGGGATCATGATCCAGAGGGAGGTCAAAGAGTTGGCACTCAGCCTCAACCAGTTAGAGGTCCTTCTGCCCTCTTTGTCAGCAGGTTTGATGATATCAGGGTTAGAACTGAGAGACGAGCTTCGATTAGCCACTTGCAGCAATGCATTCTCTGTACCTTTTCATAGAAAACAATTCTTTGTCCTCCGCCTTTATACTTATGAGTATTAATCCTACTTTCACCAATCATTAGAAATAATCTCAGTATTTACTTTTCCAAAACTCGGAACACCAGTCAGCTTCCCCATAACCTTCCCTGCTCTATTAAGAACAGCTCTAGTTAAAGTCTGTAATAACTGTATCCTCCAATCCCTGCTAATATCCTAGTAAATCTACATTGTACCTTTTCTGATGAGCCACCATTGCTTAAATGGGGTACACAAAATTGCACTCTGCACTCCAACATTGGCCTCACCCAGGAGCGGCACGAAGCAGCTTGCCAGCTCCAGACAGTTCCTTTCTTTGCAGGCTTGTAAGGCTGATTTTGATATCAACTCTTCAAATGTCCTCATGGAATCATACAGCACTGGATGAGGCCATTTGACCCATCACACCTGTGCTGGCTCTTTGAAAAAGCCACCCATTTAGTCCCACGCCCCTGTTATTTCCTCATAGCCCTGCAAATTTTTCCTTTAAGTATTTATCTAATTCCCTTTTGAAAGTGACTTTAATCTGCTTCCACCACTCTTTCAGGCAGTGCATTCAGATCATAATTTAGTGTTTAAAAAAAGTCTAATTTTCCCCTGTTTCTTTTGCCAATTACCTTAAATCAGTGTCCTCTGGTTACTGACACTCCTGTCAGTAGAAATAGTTTCTCCTTATTTACTCCATCAAAACCCTTCATAATTTTGAACACCTCTATTAAATCTCCCCTTCTTTGCTCCAAGAACAACAATCCCAGCTTTTCTAGTCTCTCCGCTTAACTGACGTCTCTCATCCCTAGTATAATTCTGGTAAATCTCCTCTGCACCCTCTCTGGAAGACTGGCTCATGATTGACAGATGTATATGTGGCCTATGCAGTGGTTTCAATATGAATACCCCCAGGCTAATATTTATTGTACAGATTCTTCACTAACTTGCTTTCATATTCAGTGCCCTCATATATACAACACAGAAACCTATATGTTCCTATGGTTTTATTTGGCTCAGTTGGTTAGCCTCTTGACTCCAAAGGTTGTGGGTCCAAGCCCCATTCCAGTACTTAAATACATAATCTAGGCTGAAACTCCAGTGCAGCACTGAGGGAGAGCTGCATTGTCAGAGGTGCCATTGTTAAACTGAAGCCCCTTGCCACCTGTTGGTCATTGTAAAAGATCCCATGACTATAGTCGAAGTGGGGTGGGGGAGGGTGAAGGAGTTCTTCTGGTGTCCTGGCCAATATTTATCCCTCAACAAACAGATTAACTGGTCATTGCTGTTTACCAAACCTTGTGCACAAATTGGCTGCTGCATTTACCTTCATAATAAATTACTATCAAAATAAAGTTATTGGTTATGAATCACTTTCGGACATCCTGAGGAAGTGAAAGATGCTGTATAAAGTTAATTTTTCACTTCCCAATACCTTTCTTGAATAACGACGTGGATTTAACTCCATTTTTGCTGTTCGCGGGATGTGGGGATACAGCCGAGGCCACGTGGTGGTGCTGAGCTGTCTTTCTAGCAATTGTTTGTACAATTGGGTGGCTTTATAGGCCAACTTCAGAGGGCATTAAGTTAACAGATAGCATAGACCTGGAGTGACATGTTGGCCAGAGCGGGTCAAGAGGGCAGATTCCCTTCCCTGAAGGACATTGAACATTTCTGGCAGTAAGGACTGATCGGCCAATGATAGCAAGAATGTAAAAACCCATTTTATTGTTCAAAAGCAACAACACGTTTACTGACTAAACCGTAGCATCACAGGACACCTTTTCATACACGCACTGCAAACAGTAGCATCACAGGGCACCGTATCATACACGCACTGCAAACAGTAGCATCACAGGACACCGTATCATACACACACTGCAAACAGTAGCATCACAGGACACCTTTTCATACACACACTGCAAACAGTAGCATCACAGGACACCGTATCATACACACACTGCAAACAGCAGGGAGCAGATTAATACAAAGGCAGAAAAGTTTGATTTACTTTCCAGATTGCTAAAATATTTCACAGGCAGGTAGTGATTGAATAGAAAACAACGTAGGTGATTTATTTTAAAAGACAATGCCTCAGGCCTCAACTTAGCTCCTGTCATTGTGGTGAGGTTTTCAATCATTACATACCATCATTTTTAATAATTTTTTTTAAAAAAGTACCATATAAAAAGAATGCATTAACCAAATTCCAGCTTGTGAGGAGCAGCTTTGGAGACAGTACAGTCACGTTTACCGAGGAAGAGTTTTAATTTTTAATCAGTTTGTCCAACATCTCTGGGGCTGCCAACGTGTTGAGGACTTCTTACTACTGTTACCTCACCAACCATTATACGCCTGGTAACCGAAACCTAATTTTTGATCTATCAATATGAAATAATTTAAAATGACTAAATAATTCCACTCAGTGTAGTACATATACTGAATTCTTTAAAGGGAAATACTAGTAGAGCAGCTCTCCTCAATGTAAAGTAAAAATCCAGTTTGAAGTGTCTTTAGCTCCTCCAACAAATACTTATGCTCCGCCCGTTTGCACCCACCTATCAAAGGAAACTGGAAGCGACCAGTTTCAAATCGAGGCATCTATTTAAAATGATTAGTTTCCCTTTAAATTGCGCTGTTGGGCACAAGAACGAATATTGAAATTCCCCCCCCACCAAAATCGGCGCCTGACATGGGGCGGAGGGCTGGGCGGGGCAGGGCACCCAGGGGAAGACCTGTTCAGCACCTCCACTGGAAGCACGCTGGAGAAACATCAGCCACGCTAAGTGAGCTGGAGACACATAACCTGTTCAGTGTGTTGACAGAGGAGAACAGAATATTTTTTTAAAAATATACACTCACTTACAATTCATGCTCACGACAGTAAAACTCTTTACATTTATTTAACACTATGGGGGGGTTAAGTACCACAGATTACTAATGTATTAACATCAAGGCCGCATTTCGATAATGCTGCTCTGAAGCATACAGTTTTAGTGTATCAGTGAATTCAGCTTAACAATGTTACTGCATTTTAGATGCTACCAGGTGCAGAATCCGCAGAGTGGAACAGCTCTGCTACACGTTTACAATGTATAATGAAACAAACAAAACAAAACGGTGGGATTTCAACCAGGGAACCAGCATTCAAATCAAGGTTTCTTGTAATAGTTGAAGCAGCATAGTCCCCTTCATCTTGGGAAGGGGATGAATATGTGTTTTGAACTCTCCTAACCCCCTCCCACCTCTTGCTTAGTTCATGATGGAAAGGATTGAGTTTACCCTCGAGATGTGTTGGATGCTGGGGTGGGGGGGAAGCAGTGGGGAGGGAAATCATAGTTAGTCAATGCTGGGATCCAAGGACTGGGCCTGTGAAACACTCATCGGTATCTCAGTGGAATTTATATTTTCTGGCAGGTTTAAGATTGATGTAGGTTTTCTTCATGTCATCATTTTCACTTTTCTTCACTTCAGTATATCGTTCACCCTTTGTGCTCACCACCTGGTTGTCTATGTATCGAATAAGCTTCTTAGGAGCCTGGTAGGAAGCAGAGGACACAGTTCTATCAATCATAAATCAGTCTGATGGTGCCTGTTGACTACCACCAGATATCTACCAATAGAATGAAATGGAACGTTTACCCTGGTGAAGTCGGGGTGTTGTTCGGAGGCTGGGGTTAAGACAGGATCCAATGTTACTCTGCCTTTAACCTAAGCTGGCAAGACCAGAGGTGAATCTTCAGCTGGCTGGATTGGTAATGAATCCCACTTATGCCCAGTGTCTCCGCATCTACCCTTCCTGCTCAAACTGGGCCTCCTGCCAAGGAAGTCATCAAGCTCCTCAATGGACACTGCTACCCCTGATCTTCAATGTTTGTATTTACGAGTGTTCTGGAATCTGTGATGGACTAGCAAAGACTGTAAAATTTGCACAGCTCAATAAAATTTTGATTTGAAAAATATCAACATCTGGCACAAGTACAGCAGGAAGATTGTGAAATAATCGACTGTTACTAATCGCAGGCTCTGAAAAATCCTTGCAACACTGCAGGTAACGCCTAATAAAATATAACTTTCACATCACAACTATCAGGAGACTGCACTCTTCAGTGGATTGGGCCACTGTCCAAGTTTGAATTCAGTCCAGATTGAGGAGATGAAGGTCTCTTTGCTGACTGTAAGGGTCCTTAGAGAAATTAGTTCAGACCATTTCAACTGGTTGCAAATCTAAACTAAAACTGCCCAGAATTTAATACTTATTGGAAGGCTGGGTTGAGTGGGAAATGGAAAAATCATACTGATGTAGTCAGGGTGCTTAACAAAGGCTGGGGGGGTGGGGGGGGGGAAGGCATTTTGTAGTATCAGACTGGAGTAACCGATGTTACTCCAAGCAGAGGATGCTTAATGGGACACAAGGAGCATCAGCTTATAACTGATCTTCAGATTGCTCAGTGGGTGGAATGGATGCCAGGTTAATATCGGACGCACAGGCCAAGGTACGAACTTCTGAGATTGACTAAATGTGGACGGTCAAACTCAACAGACCAGCAGGAACTTCCACCATCTCAGAACCTTGATCATGGGATGAGTCCTGAGGTGTGCATCATTCCATTTCCCTGGTTTTACCTTCTGTGTAATGTGCAGAAGCCTGAATATCTTCACCTTTATCAGAATGGGAGTTCGAGTGCTGATGTCCAGCACTGGCTAGACCCTCCCTCCAATATTTTTGGGGAGTGAGGGGGGGGGGGGGGCGGGGAGGGGAGGGGGAAATCACATTCCCAAACGAGGAACATTTCTTCCTAGTTGAGGCAACACACACTATACTGCCAGGTTCTTAACAAGCAATCCCCAGGACGACCCTTAAGATCTGCTGGTGCTTTTTGAAGATATCCGAGGATTGTAAACATTTGCTCGCCCGACAACACTTGCTCCAGCAGAGCAGCTCCCTTAGCTTTTTGTACAGCTCTGGTGAAAATCAATATCCTCAATCAAGCAGGACAGAAGGGGGGGGGGGGGCGGGGGAATACCCCGGAAGCTGTCCTGTCTCCACGAGATCCATGCCTGTTTGCTGCAGCTGATTAGTCATCTACCCAATATGTACGTTAGTCCTCACATGATTCTGGCCTTTGGAAAGAATACAGATAGAGGCCAAGTGGTTTGTTTGTCTACAGATATCAACTAGCAAGCCAGATAAGAGGCTAAAAAGGTCTGAAGACAACTGCACTTCTCTATCTCCCCCACCAAAAAAGTGGCCAGTTGTTTGCATTGTTCTGGGGAAATTGGATCGATACCCTGGATATGAAACGTACTATACTTTGAAATGCAAGTGAATGAGGTTAATTAGGTGAATAATGTGTTGTTTGTTGCCAGAGATCCAGATCTTGGTCACACTTTGGGCATCATGCTGCCTCTTTGCAAATTTCTGTCACACTTAAACCTGATTCATGCATATGAAAATTGAGCTGAAGAGCAACAAATCAAAACTGAACAGTTAGACAACGTACCCATGAGCAAGTAGCAAGCAGGAACGAAAACCAATCATGAAATTCAGTCAGCTACAAATCAAAAATGTGCAGTCTGCAAAAAGCTACTCAGATGATTAATCAAATCGTTCAAAATATTTCTCTGTAAACCGATGAGTTATAAAAATAAAGATTTCCAAAATGAGAACCACAAACAGCTTCTACTTCAACTCGTCTATAGAGCTCCTTTCTGAACGTCTTCATCCACATTTTCATTCAAAGGCCCATCACTCTGTTAGAAGCTTATAGTATAGTTTTTGTTGTGCCCCACAGACCTTGCAGCCCCATTTATTTCCTACAAACTGGGGCTTAACATGCCTACACGATGTACCCCATTTTAAACTTTCTTTAATGTCTTTCATTAAGAAAACATGCCCCGTTTTAAATATTAACAATCCCCGTGTTTTCTTTAAACCTGTCGGGAGGGAGAGGTTGGGTTGCTACGTTACACAGTGTAGGGTGGACCACTCTCGAGGGGTATGGTCACAAGGCGATGGGTACCTACACTCTCACTCCATGAAGGGCCAGCTGTGCTTTTATTCCTCCGCTCAGCAAAGTGAGTCACCTGGTGCAATACTGGAGTGGTTGCAGGGAAATGGCAAGTCTTCTGTTTCTCAGACTGAATGGGAGGGACTAATAAAATAACCAGGTACATACTCACTGGGGACAAACGCAACAGAAATATAAAGGACACATAACGATCCAATGAGACCCAAACAGCACCAGAAAGGATCGCTCATAAGCAGTGGAATGAAAATAGAATTTACAGTGCCAACTCTTTGAAAGAGCTATCCAATTAGTCCCATTCCCCATTCTTTCCCCATAGTCCTGAAGAGAGAGGATTTTGAACTGTAATGGCTTAGGAGCTGGCCTCTATCATACAACCAGCAACTGGCTCACATTTAAAGAACTTCCCTATTTACTCTGATGGGGATAAAGGGACTTTAGCAATTGTATCAAAACTTAATTTGTGGTAATAACACTCCCGTCCTTGTAAAACAGCGAGTTATGATGATCTGGAACGCCCTGCCTAAAAGGGTGGTGGAATCAGATTCAAAAGTAACTTCCAAAAGGGAATTGGATATATACTTGAAAAGGAAAAATATGCAGGGCTATGGGACTAATTGGATAGCTCTTTCATGAGCCGGCACAGGCAGGATGGGCCGAACGGGCCGCTTCTGTTCTATAAGATTCTATGATCACCCAGGAGAATTCCAGAGCGTCGGTGTGTTGTGGTTGAAAGCTTTGTGTAGTAGAAGCGGCAGAGTTGGGCACCAGCTGGGACACAGTGATGGCAAAGATTACAACGGTAGGGTGCAGCCAGGCCATAGAGGGATTTTAAGGTGCATGCAGTGGGCGGCGAGAGGGCGCAAGTGAGGTTTGGGGTGGACAGTGGTGACATTTAAGTTCTGACCCAAGACTGTGTTCCGATTTGTAATCCAGATAACTTCTTACCTCTTTGGGTGCAATAGGCTTGTGAATTTTGACATCCTCCTCATTATCCACCATCATATATCTGAAATAACATTAAACACATTTTAAACAGGAAGAATATGTGCAGTGAGTACAGTACTTTACTCTGTGGCAGTCTAGCCAGATCATTTGAATTTTTAATATCTATTTAAATTTTTAGGATCTATCTGATTGGATAGCTTGTATTTACATGACTAAATGAAATAACATTTTCCCACATCAAATGCCTGGTTAAGTTGTTACAAGAACAAAAATAAGGATTAAAAAGATCTGATTTTGGAGACAGCTCCATCAATGGGGTTCAGATATCAAACTGTAAGAGTAAAGTTTGAGCAGGTTAGTGTGAGTGTGAATGCTGAGATTGGATTGCTGCTGTCAATTCACTTGGAAACATAACCTATTTGCTTTGAATTTCTTTTAGAAATAAGTTCAAAATTGTGGAAACATTCATTTTATTCCTGCAAACTCGTCTCCTTTAATTAAAAAAAAACTGGAAAATCTAAAATTAAAAAATGCTGGAAATACACAGCAGCTTCGATGGCACAGGAGACTTTAATGCTTCAGGCATGGACAACCTGGTCATAATTCCTGCATCAGTTCTGACAAAGGGTCTTCATTAAATTTCTTTACAGATGCTGTTGGACCTGCTCTGTATTTTAGCATTCGCTGTTCCCCCTTTAACCTATAGCTCATTTCAGGTGGGGGTCCAAACACAGTCCTAATATATTAACATAGTGACTCTTGCCCTTTACCAAATAAATTGCTATTTTAGTTTTTTACATTTCCGTTATTCCTTGGTTACTGACTTTGATAGGGATTTCATTAGCCACGAAGGCCAGATGTGACCACCTGCAACTTACTCTCATAATTGGGTTGCACCCTGTAGTTCTTATTGTGTCAATCATAGATAATGCCATCTCTGATCACTTCCTTGTATCTGTCTCCACTCACATCCCCCGCCCCCCTCCCAACCTCCCTGTGTCCACCCTGGAAATAAATGCTCCTTATGTAGCTCGGTGTCAAATTTTGTCTGACTACGCCCCTGTGAAGCACCTTGGGACATTTTGCTACATTAAAGGTGCGATATAAATGCAAGATGTGTTGTAGCTAGAAGGCAAGATCCAGTTGGTTTCTAAAAAGACTTTTCCGTCAGGATAGAGCAACCACATCGAGCCTCTACCTGGGTACTGAAAGTTGTCTCAGATATCCCGTTAGCCTGCGGGGGATTGGTATCTAAAGAGCATTGACCTACTGAGAAAAACAGAGCAGAGCTTAGTGATGAGCCTGACGTTAGGGCATTTTAGAAGATAAGAAAATGCATCAAAGACCGTTCAGAGGACAGACTGCTCCCTGGTGTCAGAGGATAGAGTTAAGAGGACAATCTGGAGAAACTGGACTCTTCAGCCTTGAAAGCAGGTGACTGGGAGGGGACTTCATATTGATTTATATTAGACAGTATTGAAAAGGTAAATCTGGAACTACTTCAAACCCACTGACAATTGGACAAGGGGCACAAATTCAAATAAGGAAAAGGTAATTTTAGCATTGAGTTAGGAAGTTCTTCTTCATGCAGAGTGATCAATGTACAGATGAATTTCAGGGTAGAGTACAGGAGATAAAAACCCTGGAACCATTTAACAAACAGTTGGATGCAGCAAGGCAGGTCTGGATGCATGAACTGAGGGGCTGAATGGCATTCGTCATATCTTGTGAAAATCTGAAATGAGGAAAGAGGCCGTTTTGCCCACGGGTTCACTCCCCGTAACTGACCACATAAACGTTATAAAGTAATGAACTTATTTAACCTCAAACATATTTTGCTAGTGTACTTAGTGCCATGGGCGGGGATGAGTGTTGTCAAGGAGGCCCCGAGTTACGATGGATGATTAGCCTCGTGTCTCTTGATGTCTTATCCTATGACGGCAAAGGCATCTAGGCCTCAGCCGATCTTCTGCCAACACTAGAATGTGCTGGGGTCCACGGGGTGATGCAAACTTTGATGTTGCCATTGGACCTGCGCCACAAGACCGAGGCTCCACTCTACCCGATGGCACGGGTCTGACTGGACACTCACTGTGTGGGGAATTATGGCCGTGAGTGCGCTACTCAAACCAGCCCACTTGCTGCCATGCACTCACAGAAGTTTAAATTGGAGAATTAAAAAACAATAGATTCCACCTCCCCCCCCAACCGTATCCTGCTTTTTCCCACTAATTTGCTCCCCTCACCTCCCATCCTGAAGGCATCAACTCCTTGCTGAGCTACAGTTCCACGGGTGCAGGTCACCCTCTGGTATTTTGTCCGTGTAGCATTTCCTCATGTGTAAACCCAGACAGTGGAGCGTCAGCACATTATTCCCCACAAGGTGCATCATAACCATGCCCGGTGCCATTCTTGCACAAAGCGCACTTCCAGCAGGGGGTCACTGGATGGTGATCAGGAGCAGGAATCTAACCTGGGGCGCTGCGACCATTTGTAGCAACCCCAGGTGCGATCGGCTAGTGCAACGCAGACTGAAGATCAAACCTGGAACCTTTCACTATTGACCGAGCCATCAAGGAAGTCAGCACGCTTATGTTAGGAAGACAGGACACAATATAATGATATTTATTTATATGGTTCCATGATGCATGCTGCCAACACCTGCCTTTACTTCTCCGTCACCTCCATTGATGGAGTTTCCAACTGCTTGGCCAAAATTAAGGCTTGTACTAGCCAAAACTTGCTCCAGCTTAACGCCGGCCATCTGAACCCCCTTCTCAGTTACCCAGGTCGCTTGTGCCCACTGCTGGAACCTTGCCTGTCTCTGCCTTTCCCCCAAAATACAAATCCACACCCCGAGGCTCTAATGATCTCCTAGCCACTGCTTCCCTCCACCTACAACTCATTGAAGATGCAGCAGTACACATCCCTACCCGCAACCCCATCCTCACCAAGCCTCATGGGCTCAATGTCCCAACAAATTGACCCCTAGATCCTGGTCTGCAAATCCCTCCATGGCCTCATCCTACCCAACCTCAGTGACCGCCTCCAGCCATATTTTCCTGCACACACCCTCCTCCTACACTAGGTTACTTCTTGTTCTCCAGTCCAACTGGAAATATTGTGCCTGACCATTCGGCCTCAATGTATCCCTGTCCTCTGGAACTCCCTCAACACCTCCCTCCCGGTTTATAAAAGGTTTCTTAAAAACCTTTTCTCTGACTGTGCCTTTGTGCTTCACTTCCTACAAACGTTGTTCCTTTTCACTCCTGCTTGAAATAAACCTTTTCCCTCTGGCCTGCAAACTGCTTTGAGAAGTTTTTCTGTACACAAGGAGCACTACAGAAATATCAATTGTACGAACACCCCTTCCACCTCCCGCACCCCCCAAAATATAATGACTCTCAAAGTGTCCATGGAGCTAATACTCACTTCTCCAAGATGCTTGCTTTGATCTTCTTATCTGTTTTTGGACGAGTTTCCTAATAATGAAACGCATAGTGCAGGTGAATAGAAATATTGCAACAGAACCTGCTGTGTGTAGCACTGTACTTTATCTACCCACTGCTCAATAAATATTTTTATACTGACCACTGGCATAACCAGGGCAGAACTGAACCAGCAGATGGATTGGTGTCGGTGATTCCCTGGATTATCTAGTTTCAGGCAGGTGCCTGTCAGCAACCTACTGAGCGCAATCAAAGAGATTCACGTCACTCAGGGTGGGTGTGTGGGCAGAGTGTTACACGTGGGGTGGGGGGATAAACAGGTGCTGTACCTCTGTGTGCACAAAGCAGGACCAGCCACTTGGATGGGTTTTATGTCAGAACACAGACATCGCTGCATTAAGAAATACAGTGCATCTGAACAGTGACCTCAGTCTGGGACAGGGGTTTAGCTTCAACCCCTATAAATATGAAGTCTCTCTCCCCATCCCCTTGATGGCAATGAAGGGGACTTTAGGAGAATCTTGTAATAAAATCTTCAATTATATCCACATCATTGCTAGACTGCTAGTCGACCTTCATCCCGAGACTTTTTAACATTATCTTTGTTATAGATTACTGGTCATTAACTATGAAATGAACATCATACAAAGAATATCGTATCAGGTGCATTACAAGGTACAGCTATAGACAATTGCATTAAGAAAAGGCAATTTAGGAGATGAGCTTGAGATAGTTTCATCCTGGTTACCAGTGAGTACAAGCTCCCATCATAAAACTGCCCATTATTTATCGCTAAGTTATCACTCTGAGAACCAACAGGATGTATGACATGAGGAAATGGAAATGCCATATTGGTGCAGGAGAGCATACCCGAGAGTGTATGGGGCATGTTGCCAGGACATTGCAGATAGAATATAATTCTCCATCTGACCCACTTTATATTTTATCAAGAAGTGCTTGAAGGGACAGTGTAGGAGCTTTAACCTACACGTGACCTGGGAGTGCTGGTCGAAGTCACGTTGAGGAAACTTTACGCTGCCTGTGACTTGTGCTGTGATCTGATTTAGGTGTTTTGCTTGGGAAGGGGTAGAGGGAGCTTCATCCTCTATCTAGCTCATGCTGCACTTAAGATGAGTTCTTGATGCTGGCACTGGGTATGAGTGGGGAAGGGTGATGCATCCCTACAGGGAGAGAATACCGAGAACGGAACACAAGAAAGAGAAGCAAAAGAGACAACTGCAAAACTGTCGCGAGGAGAGACAGAGTATGTTAAATATTCCACTCCCAGCCATTTCGTGAGCACAAAAATTCATAAGCAGAACACTAAAATACAAACAGAAAATGCTGCAAGTATTGAAGCCTGGAATTCATTATATGGGTCACTGTCATATGCACCAGACAGAAAAAAAAATCCCTCAGTTTTAAGGTGTTTCTAAAATCTTCCAACACATTTCTTTTAGTCTTTCTTTCTTCCCTCTGTGGGGAGTACAGACTGGGAGCTTACGTAGGTGGCGATGATGTATTTACAAACTGCCTGCAGATGCCAATTTTTAAAAAGTTTTCCTTTTCAGTATTTATTTTTCTTCTCAATGTCCACCTACCTCATTACCCAATCTCATCACTGTCCTTCAAGTTACTGGACTAGTAATCCAGAGGCCTGGACTAATAATCCAGTTCAAATCCCATTACTGCAGTTTGATAATTTGAATTTAATTTTTAAAAAACTGGAAACAAAAAGCTGGCATCTGTAAAAGTGACCGTGAAGCTGTCAGATTGTCATAAAATCCACTGGTTCACTAATGTCCTTGAGGGAAGAGAACCTGCCATCCTTACCCAATCTGGCCTCTACGTGACTCCAGTCCCACACCAATGTGGTTAAGTCTGAACTGCCCTCTGAAGTGGCCTAGCAAGCTTCTCGGTTGTATCAAACCAGTACCAGTGGTTCAAGAAGGCGGCTCACCACCACCTTCTCAGGGCAACTAGGGGTGGGCAATAAATGCCAGCCTTGCCAGTGATGCCCACATCCTGAGAATGAATAAAAAAGTATGAATCTCTTTTGTGCGAGTCCATTAATTTCTGCACCTCTTCTCAGGCGTGTTACACTTCTGGAGCCCATTACCTCAGAGTGAGTCATTGTCATGTACCTTGTTATTATATTATCCGACACTGCAATCATTGTTCTTTCACAGATAATGGAATGCAAACATTTTCTATGCATAATACAGTGCAACTTAGCTTCCTGTGAAGTACCCACAATTCAAAAACACAAAAGATGTCCATTCCGTCTTGCGATCACCAATTAACTACTTGAAGCCACGCCAATACCCTTTTGAAGCAGACGGTACAAAAAAAAATCCCTACAATTCACAACTGCTGCAGAGCCAACTCAGAAACACCACACACTGCAGTACTGTGGGAGTGCTGCACTGTCGGAAGTGCCGTCTTTCGGATGGGACGTTAAACCTGTGTCCCCGTCTGCCCTCTCAGGTGATCGTAAAATATCCAGGGCACTATTTCGAAGAGCAGGGGAGTTCTCCCTAGTGTCCCGGCCAATATTTATCCCTCAACCAACATCACTAAAACAGATTATCTGGTCATTATCTCTGCTGTTTGTGGGATCTTGCTGAGTGCAAATTGGCTGCTGTGATTCCTACATTACAACAGTGACTACACGTCAAAAGTACTTCATTGGCTGTAAAGCGCTTTGGGATGTCTTGAGGTCATGAAAGATGCCTTATAAATGCATGTTCTTTCTGTCCAAGAAAGAAACAGCCAAATATCCCCAACTCGCATCATTGATATACAGGCAGCATCCAGTCACACCGTCAGAAAACCAAAAGTCAAAACTTCCATGTCATCTATAAAAACAAAGCTGCATTTGAAGTTGTGAAACACAGTCACTTAATCGCTCCAAGTTACACGTGTGGAACAACTATTGTATTCAGGTATGTTCATCGTATTCTCTATCTCTCCAGCTTGTTTAAGTGTGCGTTTCACACTTGGATCAGTTTTGTGGACCCGAGTGTTATTCTGTCATAACTTATGGAAGAGGGAAGTGTGAAACACACTCACTCGTAGGAGGAGAGAGAATACACACTACACTTGGATCTTTCCCCCATGTTCAGAGAGTGTGATAAACTCTCAGATTCCTACTCAAGACATAATTATAAGGGTCTCTAAACTGCCACTAGTGTACAGGTCATACTTTTCCTATTAAACTTGTTGAAATCACTAATGTGGGGTTGATTGCTCTTCCTGTTTGCATTTTCACAGGTATTTGAAGTGAAATCTCTGAAGTCTAACCACTGTTCTCATTTTCACCGGCATCGACTCCAATGCACTCTGCACCAGATACAATTTCCAGGCTTCATTGTATGGTGCCCCTTTACCAGCACTGGGTCCTTGCTAATTTTAGCTGTGCTATGGGTGATTTTAAACCCCAGTATGGCTATTATATATATATTGCCCTTTGGAACAGTAAAATCAGGGCAGAGATAGTGCACTTCATTCCCAAATACATGGCGACAACCAGCATAAATTTACATATTATTGTTGGAAAAATCACAAAGATCTGAGTGCAGGAGGCAGGAAGGAAGGAGTGTGTAATTTAATGAATGAAATGTTAGATAAAATGTAATTTTGTATTGAATCACAAGTTAACGGCACCTCTTCCAATTTTATCTGACAACATTTTTTCCAGAAGAGATCATAAGATGCACATAAATCACCCTCAGGAGGATGCCAGGCATAGCCCATTATTGGAGAACAGCCCCAGAGCACCAGCCCTGACTGTTCCTGCAACAGTCCCAGTTAAAAGGTTCACCTTTCTTGCCCATCTCCAGAATCACAATCTGTAAGTGACAGAGTGGGAGAAGAGAGGGAAAAAAACTGCAACAAAACAAAGATCAGAAAGAGGTGGGGCAGGGAAATCAAAGGTGATCAAACCAGGGCTCCTGATCCTGTTTGTTATCTGATGACCTCTGCTGGAGGGTGGCGTTTTTTGCAATTCGGGTGGAGGTGGGGGATCGGGATGAGCTGCAATATCCCTGCAGTCAAATAGCTGGCCACCACTCACCGTCTACACTCAGACATGGGAGGACGGTCACTTGGGTGAGATACAAGGAAGCCACGCGCACCCAAATGTGAGTCAGTACCAGTCGGGAGGGGAGGGGAATAGGAAGGGAGGGGGAGGGGAGGCCCACGGTTCAAGACTGCTATTGATTTTATAATTACTCCACACTCACCTTTCAACAGGTACGTTTCCTCTAAAAGGATCTCTTTTACTTCACATCACCTGAATGTAGGTAACCAAGGGTTGAATGAACTAAAGATTTGAAGGACAATTGTTTAACATATATTGGAAAAATAAATTCTCAATAAATGTTGAGCTGTGAAAAATGTACGGCCCAGTAGTGTTTGGAGCTATTTGTTTCTCATTGATTTCACTTGCGTTGGCGTTACACACACATCAGTACATGGGCCAAGTCATTTTGGCTGTAAAACTGGACAGTGGCTCAGAGAGTTAAGATAGAGATAAGATAGGTTAGCGATGTGTTAGGATTTAATGAGGTTTCTTAAAATCTTGTGAATAGGAATTATATGATTTCTTTGTTACATAATATGGTTACCAGACAGGTTAAGTTTCAATGCAGGGAGTGGGACAGAGGAGCAGTAGTGTTTTACACAAAGCACTTCTCGACCATACTGCTTTCCTTTCATGAAGGTGAGCTAAAGGTGGAGAGTAGATTCCTATTACATGTGACGGACTGGGACAAAGCAGTCATCTTTTTAAAAAAAATAACAGGAATGTACAATGCCAGCATGCTTGGATTGTGTTGCTCACATCACGAGGCATTAGTGCAGTACTGCGTCAGCAAGGGGGCCAGAGAGAGAGACACCAACTAATGGGGAGGTTGGGCTGAATAACCAGGGAGTGCTGGGTTCCTCTTGCTTTTTGGGGGTTGAGGGGAGGGGGAGGTTGGCGACAGGACGAGGGAAGCAGCTTTGAATTCTGCAATGCTGGGCCTTTCTACAAAAGGCCATGGCAACATGAACCTACTCTTGCCGGGGTTTCATTTCAGATGTTAATAAGCGTATCTGAGAGAACAGTCAGGTAATTGCATGCTGATGCTTACATTCGTGGGACTTAGAAAGGGCAAGCTTGGATTTGTATAGTGCCTTTCATATCCTCATGACATCCCAAAGTGCTTTACAACCAATTAACTTTTGAAGTGCACTGTTATATACACAAATTTGGCAGCCAATTTGTGCACAGCAAGGTCCCTAAAATAATTTGTTTTAGGTGTTGGTTGAAGGATAAATATTGACCAGTACACAAGGGAGAACTCCCCTGCTCCTCTTCGAAATAGTGGCATGGGAGTTTACGTCCTCCTGATAAACCAAGGACCCGTCTGCCCTAACGTCCCAACCGAAAGATGGCACCTCCGACAATGCAGCACTCTCTCAGTACTGCACTGCAGATGTGCTATTATCAGATGTGCATACGGGTGGAACCATTTTCAGTTTAAAGCACTGTAAAAATGATAGGAATAAATACTGAAATGTTAGCTCAACTTTACGCATGTTCCGTCAGCACCAACGCAGACACTTCATAGTCTCCGTCCCTCGTTCATACACCCGATGGACTTACCTCCGGAGCCGCAGTGTTAAGTCGCTCCACCGCCCCCTCCATTATTAACTGCACGGCGTAATCCAAATTGCCTTTAGCCACAGATAGAACGTGGCGCATGACCGATACACTGCAGGATGGAAACATCTCGACAAGCAGCTGGACCCCATCCCCCACCTCGGCACAGCCCTCCTAAAAATAAAACAAAAGAAGTAAAGGACGGTAACGTTAGATCCAGAGGAGGTCCCAACCAGGAACTCAGGAAAAGTTGGCCAAGAAATTCCTCGAAAGCTCATTAAATACCAACCAAAAAAAAGGTCAGATGTGTTTCTGAAAAAGGACCTGGCTAAGAGTGAGCTGCATTGGCTGATTGGCTTTTTCTTATTGCCACACTCTCTAGGTAATCTAAAGGATGCCTGAGTCAAAGGGTCATGGGCCCAAGCCCCACTCCAGGAACTGAGCACATAATCTAGGCTCACACAACAACTTGCATTTATATAGCACCGTTAACGTAGTAAAACGTACCAAGGCGCTTGACAGGAGTGTTATCAGATAAAATTTGACATCATAAGGAGATGATTCTATATCATGACCGGTGACCAAAAGCTTGGTCAAACAGACAGATTTTAAGGAACGTCTTAAAGGAGAGCGAGGCGGAGAGGTTTAGAGAGGGAATTCCAGCACTTAGGGCCTGGGCAGCTGAAGGCACGGCCGCCAATGGTGGAGCGATTAAAACCGGGGATGCACAAGAGGCCAGAATTGGAGGAGCACAGATACCTTGGAGGGCTGGAGAAGGTTACAGAGATTTTGGGGGGGGGGGGGCGAGAGAGGTGGTGGTGAGGCCATGGAGGGAGTTGAAAACAAAGACGAGAATTTTAAAATCAAGGCTTTGTTGGACTGGGAGCCAATGTAGGTGAACGATCACAGGGGTGATGGGTGAACGGGACTAGGTGCAAGTTAGGATACGGGCAGCAGAATTTTGGATGAGCTCAAGTTTATGGAGGGTACAAGGTGGGAAGCTTGCAGTACTGAAGGAGTGCTGCACTGTTAGAGGTGGTGTCTTTCAGATGAGACGTTAAACCGAGGCCTTGTCTGCCTGTTCAGGTGGACATAAAATGGCACAATTCAAAGAGCAGGGAGATCTCCGGGTATCCCGGCCAACAAAAGCAGTGCTGGCAGAGGCCTGGGATCAGCCAAGAGTCTAGCATGAAAACCACCCAGAAAAGGTAACTGACTGAAGAGGTCAAATTAAAGAGAAAAAGAAGAAAATAAATGGCAATTTCTTCAGTATCAATACGAAGTTTCCCATTCTCAGAGTATTTCATCCTGTTTACATCCCGTGCTCTTCCTAAGCTATAGATCAATTCATAATCAACTGAAAATAGGTTAACTGGCCGCTCAACTCATTGCTATTTGTGGAGTCTTGCTGTGTGCAAATTGACAGCACTTCAAAAGTAATTCATTCGTTGTGACGCAGTTTGGGACGTCCTGAGGAAGTGAGAGGTGCTCTATAACTGCAAGTTGTTTTCTTTATGTTTCATCCTCCATTATGTATTTTCCCTCCCCTTTAACCAGCAGACGCTGATACTTCAAGTTAGAAGTCGATCAGGCAACGTACTCTCGGGACTTTGCTGATCGTTCCCACGAGCAGCCAGAGTTGGCTTTCTCACCAATACTTTGCTCCTTCCTTGGGGGACAGTGAATCCTTTCCACCTTTATCACTTCCCATTTTATCACGTGAAACAGATATCTCTAAGAACAACCGCTGAATTTTCAGCCAGTCCTTCTGTCCACCTCAGACCATCAGAAAATTGTGGGGGCTTCGTGTCCAAAAGTGTAAAACAATTTACATTGAATCAAAACTCAACTCTTAGTACCACCAAAGATTCGATTCCAGCTTACAAAACAGAACCATTGCCTTTTGCTCGATATATTTCTGTGCATGGGCTTCTTACAGCATGGGACAGCTACAGTAGTAGCCAGGGTTGAGAAAACACACACACAAAGCCCACATTTTTTTGCTTGCTTTTAAAAGGGCAGGACTATTAAAAAAAATGTACTTTTGTTCCATCACCACTTTGCCAGCAGATGGGGCTATTGCACCACCAAATTCATGTCATTCTTTACATTTTTTGGTTGTAATTTTAAAATTGCAGTATTTCTTTGAAGAATACACATTTTTCTGAATAGCGTTTCCCCTCCTCCCCCATCAGTTCCACATTATTTTGTGGCCTCAAAATCCATAGAAAGAGAATAAAAATGGCCAGTTTTTCCATTCCAGATTACAAACCAGTGACACTAATTAGAAGAGTGCGTGTGTAAACACAAGATGAGAATCCATTCAGTTGTGATGCCCCCACAGTTGAACAGAATGCCAACATTCACTGGCCAGGCTCACATGTGAAACACATACCAACAGCTTATCGAACTTGCTCTGAAGGAGATGGTTATTTTGCCTGTTACAAAACGAAGCAGTGCTGGATCTAGTTCTGAGGAATGAAGTGGGGCAAGTGGAGCATGTTTCAGTGGGGGAGCATTTGGGGGACAGTGATCACAATATCATCAGGTTTAGAATTGTTATGGAAAAAGACAAGGCACAATCAAGCGTAAAAATACTTAGCTGGAGGAGGGCTATTTTCAGTAAGTTAAAAAGGGATCTGGCCCAGGTGGATTGGAATCAAAAACTGATAGGCAAAACAGTAATTGAGCAATGGGAGGCCTTCAAGGAGGGGATGGTTCGGGTACAGAGAAGACACATTTCCATGAGGGGCAAAGGAAGGGCATCCAGAGTTAGAGCTCCCTGGATGACTAAAGATATAGATTAAAACTAAAGAGAAAAAGGAGGCTTGTGACAAATGTAAGGTTCATAATACAATAGAGAACCAGGCTGAATACAGAAAGTACAGAGAAGATCTAAAAAGACCCAAGAGGGGCAAAGAGAGAGTAGGAGAATAGATTAGCCTCTAACATAAAAGGGGACCCAAAAGTCTTTTTATAAACATACAAATAGTAAAAGGGTAATCAAAGGCAGGGTAGGGCCGATTAGGGACCAAAAAAAAAGATCTTCTTCTGGAGGCAGAGGGTAATTACAGGCCAGTCAGCCTAACTTTGGTGATGGGGAAACTTTGAGACACAATAATCCAGGACAAAATTAATTGGCACCTGGAAAAGTATGCGCTAATAAATGAAAGTCAGCATGGATTTGTTAAAGGAAAATTGTGTTTAACTAACTTGATTGAGTTCTTTGATGAAGTAACAGAGAGGGTTGACGAGGGTAGTGTGGTTGATGTTGTGTATATGGACTTTGAAAAGCAGTTTGATAAAGTACCATATAATAGACTTGTTAGCAAAATTAAAACCCATGGGATTAAAGGGACAGTGGCAGCGTGGATACAAAATTGGCTAAGGGACAGATAGTAGTGGTGAACGGTTGTTTTTCAGACTGGAGAGACGTATACAGTGGTGTTCCCCAGGGATCGGTATTAGGACCACTGCTCTTTTTGATATATATTAATGACCTGGACTTGGGTATAGAGGGTATAATTTCAAAGTTTGCAGATGACACAAAACTCAGAAATGTAGTAAACAATGAGGATAGTAACAGACTTCAGGAGGACACAGACAGACTGGTGAAATGGGCAGACACATGGCAGATGAAGTTTAATTCTGAGAAGTGCGAAGTGATACATTTTGGTAGGAAGAATGAGGAGAGGAAATATAAACTAAATGGTACAATTTTAAAGGGGGTGCAAGAACAGAGACCTGGGGGTGTATGTACACAAATCTTTGAAGGTGGCAGGACAAGTTGAGAAGGCCGTTTAAAAGGCTTATGGGATCCATGGCTTTATTAATAGAGGCATAGAGTACAAAAGCAAGGAAGTTATACTAAACCTTTATAAAACACTGGTTAGACCTCAGCTGGAGTATTGTGTTCAATTCTGGGCACCACACTTTAGGAAGGATGTCAAGGCTTTAGAGAGGGTACAGAAGAGATTTACTAGAATGGTACCAGGGATGAGGGACTTCAGTTGTATGAAGAGACTGGAGAAGCTGGGGTTGTTCTCCTTTGAACAGAGAAGGTGAAGGGGAGATTTGATAGAGATGTTCAAGATCATGAAAAGTTTTGATAGAGTAAATAAGGAGAAACTGTTTCCAGTGGGTGAAGGGTCGGTAACCAGAGGACTCGGAGGTGATCAGCAAAAGAACCAGAGACGACATGAGATAAAGTTTTTTTACGCAGCGAGTCGTAATGATCTGGAATGCACGGCCTGAAAGGGTGATGGAAGCAGATTCAATGGTAACTTTCAAAAGGGAATTGGATAAATACTTAAAAAGGAAAAAATTTACAGAGCTATGGAGAAAGAGCAGAGGAGTGAGACTAATTGGATAGCTCTACCAAGAGCCGGCACAGGCACAATGGGCCAAATGGCCTCCTTCTGCGATTCTATGATTCTATGAAAACGTGCTTGAATCCCAGAACCTGGTTAGGCCCTGGTTACATGGAGCAGTTGCATTGGGTTTCATTTTCCAAATGCTGGCATTAATCACACAAGAAAGTCAACCCCACACTGTTTTCACTGACAGCAATCCCACAATCGCATTATAGAAGCTGAGGTATAAGGGAGTGTTGCTGCCTGATGTGGGAGCAAAGAAAGGTACATTATACCTGTAGGTGCAGTCACCATTCTTCAGATAGAGTTCACATTCCATGGATAAGGCAAGATACAGATTCTGGAAAATCAGAGGGACACCTGCCCCTTTGAGAGTTTTCAGGCAAAAGTTACACCATCTTTCTTTGCTGTTTTCTATAAGATCTGTATCCTTATTGAACCACCCTAGTTATTTATAATTAGGAACATCTTGGCATAAGATTCTGTAAAAACATCTGCTGATCCTCTTCCCTACATGGATACATGAAATACATGACACAAACACTTCAGATGCAGTGGGGCGTTTTTCAGAGGTTATTTATAAGCCAGGAGGACTGATGATGTCATGCTATCTCCTGGATATTTTTAGTCTTGCATGGTGGGCAAAGGGCAAAAGGCTCATGTTCTCCATTAATAATAAATAAAAACAGAAAATGATGGAAATACTCAGCAAGTCAGGCAGAATCTGTGGAGAAAGAAACAGACCGTTTCAGGTCGATGACCTTTTGTCAGAACTGGAAGAAGTTGAAGATTAAACAGTTTTTAAAGGAAGGAGGAAGTCTCCGAAAGCTTGTGAATTTAAAATAAAATTGCTGGACTATAACTTGGTGTTGTAAAATTGTTTACAATTGTCAACCCCAGTCCATCACCGGCATCTCCACATCAGTTTTTAAAGCAAGTACAGAGGCAGGGAATGGAAGGGGAGGAAGAACAAAAGTGAAGGTCTCTGATAGGGTGGAGGGCAGGAGTGATTAAATGATAAAAGGGAGAATGGTGCAAGGCCAGGAGAGTGGTCATGGGACAAGTAAAGAAACAAAAGATGGGTCTAGAGGAACTGTAAATGGCAATATCAGAACCATTACCAGCAGCTGCTGTCCGAAAAAATGGGAGCAGTGGTTATGATCTGAAGTTATTGAAATCAATGTTGAGTCCGGAAGGTTGTAAAGTGCCTAATCGAAAGATGAGGTTCTGTTCCTCGAGCTTCACTGGAACAGTGCAAGAGGCCAGAGTGGGAGTGGGACGGGGAATTAAAATGGCAAGTAGTGTTCTCCATTACCCTTATAAACATGGAGCTGGAGCTGTCTGGTCCGTTCAACTGATCAGATCCCAGAACCGTGCCTATAGTGTCATTTCTGATTGGTTCAGTCAGAAAGCGATCAATTACATTCTCAAAAAAAAAACCTCTCTGTGGTGTACAACCACCAGGACAGATTCGCTCTTGACTAACCATACTGCCCGGCCCCACTCCCCTGCTCCCGCTCCCAGCTCCCGCTCTCCAGTCGAACCCCTGCACAAACCCACTTCTAGGCTCCACTGCTCCACGCACAGGAGCCCCTGCCCTACACCCAATGACTCCAGGTCACAGATAGCCCTGCCTCTTTATATTGTCTGTTTCAGTGACTCCCTTCTTCTACAGCTGTGCCCCTTTGGGTATAAAAGCCCCATCCGATCCCTTCTTAGTCCTAATTTACCAATGATAAACTTAAGCCCCCTGATATCTGAAGCCCCCTGATATCTGAAGCCCTCAGCACTGTGAACAATTGGCCTGGATCAATATTGTCAGTTCCTTTTATAATCCATAGAGCGGCCTACCTTTGCTGTGGCTCCCTCTCCTGCCATTGAATTGGTTTCTGGCTCTGATGATTCCTTCTCTTCCCTGTCGCTTGCCTGCTCCTTCGAAGAGGATGTGGTGTCTTGGGAGGCCGCCTGGGGAGGAACATTTTCTGTGAAGGGGGAAAAAAAGGTGCAATGAGATGGCAACATCCATCTACATGTCTGTACATTCTAGACTTCTCTCTCGCACGCGTATAAAGAGTGTGAACTAGTATCAGTCACACCTGCACGCTCCCTCGCACACCCCCTCGCTGTAGATTGCCTTAAATACAACAGGTAAGAAAACTACTAATGAATAACCAGCAAGGATCACAAAGCCAATCGATAAAATCGCTCCAAATGTATTTTCAAAGCGGGCACCTTGATTTCTGTGTTGATTACCTGTGAGATTACCTGTTACGTTTCAGGATTTTTGTGATGATTCTTCCACAGAAAGGATTCGTAGGAGTTACATTTAAATGTTGGGGTTTTAAACTAAGTTTATTCACATAAAAGTAATAAAGTACTGAGACAAAAGGTGGTTAAAATGCCAAGGCATTTAATTTGTTTCCCCAAAGATTGAAAACTATAATAACCAAGTTGTAAGCCTGTCTCAGTAATCGATAAACATCTTGTCCATTGTGTTGGAAGGTCCCTGGTTCCAGGTGCTTAGCAGGGGTTTTATGCTATAATCTCTCCCTTTCAGTTGTGATGAGAAAGGAGTTAGGACAGAAATATTCACCTCCAGTCAGGTTTTTAAAACAGCTGTTTGGGCATGATTTTGACAGTCTCAGGTTAGCATACAGGATGGTAAAAAGAAAGAACTTGCATTTATATAGCGCTTTACAAAAGCTCAGGGCGTCCCAAAACGCTTTACAGCCAATGAAGTACTTTTGAAGTGTAGTCATTGTTGTAATGTAGGAAACGTGGCAGCCAATTTGCGCACAGCAAGATCCCACAAACAGCAATGTGATGTTGATTGAGGGATAAATATTGCGCCATGGGATCTTTCACATCCACCTGAGAAGGCAGATGGGGCCTCGGTTTAACATCTCATCTGAAAGATGGCACCTCCGACAGTGCAGCACTCCCTCAGTACTGCACTGCAGTGTCAGCCTAGATTTTGTGCTCAAATCTCTGGAGTGGGACTTGAACCCACAACCTTCTCACTCGCAGGCAAGAGTGCGACCCACTGAGCCACGGCTGACACCTTTGTAGTTAGAAGTTACTTTGTTCAAGTAAAAGAAAGGCAACCCACTGATGTGGGGAAGTGTAGCGTGGCCTAGATCTGCTGGGATACAAAAACCAAGAACTGGGGGCAGCCAGGAGATCAGAGCAGAGAATGTGGGGGAGCATAGCTGGCCAGGAGGTCTGAGTTAAGAATGTGGGGGAGTGTGGCCAGACAGGATATAAGCCAGGGGCACGGGCGTGGTATTTTAAATTGGTGCCACAGAACCACCGAGGGAGAAAGCCTCATGGTTGTTTTTTTGGAATGGCAGAAACATGGAGCAGGCAGGATATCAGAGATTGGAGGAGCAAGGATGATATTTTAAATAGACCGGAGCCGGAGGGAGGTGGGAGACTAATACTGTACGACGTCACACTATGTTACAGAGGTGGACTGCCTAGTTAAACACTTATGCATCTTAGCAACAGACTAATACACTGTACATTAAATGGTACAAAGCTCCTCTCATTATAAAACGGAGTATGATGTCATAAGCAACATCACTGAATACCTGCAAATGAGGCAATCTTATTAAAAAGAAATCAATACATGTATTCAACATAAATCCATAGTCTTAAAGTGATACACAGTCATTAAAAAATAAGATTCTGTTTCTCAGCATAATACTGAGGCAACTATCATATCAGCTCCAATTCTGGACTGGAATTTGCATGTTGATCACGTGATGTACTGCACTCAATTCCAATGATGTTCTGATGAAGGGGTTCACCCAAAGTGTTGAACAGTCTCTCTCTTTTGGATGGTGGCTGTACTGTGTTCTTTCAGCTTTATTTATTTCAGAATTCCAGCATTTTATTTTTACTTCTTCCGAGACGCGAGTGGATCAGGCTGACTTACTGCTGTTATGCGCAAACTCAACAATGGCTTTGTCATTGCCCCTTGAGGCAGAGGGGAGGCACTGCCTCTCCAATTGCCCCGAGGCAGAGGGGAGGCTCTGCCCCTCCTATTGCCCCTTGAGGCAGAGGGGAGGCACCGCCTCTCCCTGCTTCTCCTATTGCCCCCCGAGGACACGCACACAGGCTTGGTGAGAATTGTTTGGCAACATTAATGTGGAGAGAGCGCGCGCAAAAAAGGAACAAACTTGTATTTATAGCTTCACAGCCTCAGGATGCTGTAAAGTGCTTCATTGCCAATGATGTGTTTTTTTTTAGGCAAATGCAGCAGCTAATTTTTGCACAGTAAGGTCTCACAAACTCTAATGAGATAAATCACCAGGATGATGTGTTTTTGTGGTGTTGGTTCCTTGAAGGCTCGGGGTCTGAAGACAGATCTGTCGTCAATTTTCCAATGTAAAATAGAATCCATCATACACAAAAGTCCCTTTAAGGTCAGTACGTAACAATTTTCACGCATGACTGGGTTTAAGCCCACATTTTGATGTAAAATTGCAGAATTTATGTCATCCCGAACAAGATGGTCAGTGAAATTATGAGTAATTGAGATAAAATGCAGCCTTTTCAATACTCCCACATTTGGCTTCATAAACATTCTTTTCATTCCTGTCATCACTGAGAATTCATTTATTTTTAAATGTCACCATATTCTCACTTCCATAGGAATGCACACAAGTGATAAAAGAGGCCATAAACATGATTGATGACCATGTGTAAAATTGCAGCTTTGAGCAATTCGAGTTGGTGCTTACACCCCTGCATATAGGCCACTGACATTTACCACATTTCTGTTTGTCTCTCTTCTCCTTCCCCCACTCCTAAAGGCACCAACTCGCATTGAGTTACAGTTCCACAAGCACTGGACCTCACCCAAAGTGGCCATTCTTCACGTAAGCTCAGTGAGCAGGCTATTCAACTAAGGAGGGTAATACAGCAGAGGCCTCTGCTTGCTTGCTGGCACACACACACACAACCCGCAACCCACCTCCTCCTGGTCGAGATGAGCCAACTCAGCACCGACCAGGGATTGAACCTGGGACCATCTGACCCATTTGCTTTAGTCCGTACTGCAGCGGCCCCACTCCGCACAGTTCTCGGGTCTTACCTTTGTTACGAGCTTCGATCAGACGTGCGGCCAAATCAAACATCATCTCACAGATAGTGACACTGAAAGATAGAAGGTTCTCTTTAAATCCGCTATCTGTTTGCAAAAGTAATAATCCTACTTTTTCAAAGGGTCTCCCCAATTATCAAATCTGAATGAATGGGCTACACAGACCAGTAAGATTCCAGGTTTGATTGCTGTACGGGTGACCGATTCCTAGGTATTGATTAATACCACTGAATAAACTACCGTCAACAGGTGTGCAACAGCAGGTAACTCTCTCCTTTACCTGGTGGGGTAGCAACCAGCCACGCTAGGAGTTCAGGAACTAACATGTATCCCGTTGCTCGAGGGTGAGGGGGGCAAAAGGCCGTCACCAACATAAAATGGAACAACCGTCCACATCACCACAAGGAGACAGTGTTGGCTTCTCCGCTGCAACAGGTGGGGGGCTTAGGGGAGTACACTGAATCCACATACAGTGAACGAGCATGATCAATCTGAAACTATTCGTAAATTAACAATTCTTCTTCATTCTGCATCCTTCACACACTTGGCCAATCCTGGTTCTAGGGAAATTACACGCTGTGAACAACCATAAAGATTCTCATCCTTTCCCAAGGCCTCTATATCACCCACCATGTGAGGGAGCTGAAATGGGACACAATATTCTAAATGAGGCCTAATCAATGTCTCATACAAGGACAACAGAATGTTTTTTGTCTTATATTGGATTGTCCTAACTGTATATCCTAATATTCTATTTGCTTTTGCTATAGCCCCACGGCACTGCTCCTGCACCTTTAGAGACTCATGAATTATATAACACCCAAGACTTCAGTTTGGCGCTCTGCATGGTACGTACATGCTTGGTGCTAGTCCTACCCTTGTGCATAACATTACATTTAGCTATATTAAATGTCATCTGCCAGATCAGGGTCCATTCCCCCATCACATCAAGATCTGACTGTAGACATGCTGTGCACTTCTTCAATTAACCACCTCAATTGTTGGTCCAGATGCTGCACCTGCACCAGAAGGAGCACTACCAGCACCAGGAAAAATCTCCTGATGGCCCACCAACCCCCGGTACAACTTTGTGATGATGGGATTGCAGATTTTCTCCAGTTCCTTCTATTGGTGCTCACATTCATCTTTTTCAGCAGTCTAGCCAGCAGATAACTTCATCACCCATTACCATTAGTGGATCGGGCAGGAAAGTGGAGTTGAGGTCGAAGATCAGCCATGATCTTATTGAATGGCGGAGCAGGCTCGAGGGGCCGTATGGCCTACTCCTGCTCCTAATTCTTATTACATCCGATTTAGTTGTTTTTTCTCATCCAGGTTCTCACACTCACAGGAATCTTTTTATCATCCACTAAAGTACAGACAGTTCCCCAACATCTTCATTCAGATCATTAATAAATTGTGAGGAGCATTAATCCCAATACCGATCCTTACAGGACAACAAACAGGACCACCACCATTAAGAACAACTTTCTGCCTACAGGAAAGGAACTAATTCCTTATTCAATGCAAGATCTGCCCTCCATTCCCACAGGGCTCTCGCTCATAAAAGTAGCCTATTGCGTGGCACCCGGTCAAAAGCTTTATGAAGATCTAGGTATATGACGTCAACCAGCTTCTTTCATCCACCAACCTAGTAACTTCCTCAAAAAAATCCACCAGGTTTGGAAGACATCACCATGTTGAGAGTTTTGAATAACTCTTCCTTTGTCCAGGTGGTCATATAGAGTATCTCTAATGATCCCTTCTAGCAACTTGCCTATAACTGAAGTCAAGCTTACAATTTACCAGTTCCTCCTTGTTGCCCTTGTTCGATATTAGCCCAACATGAGCCCCCTGCCTCTGAGGATAGAATGATTAATGCTCGCCTGATGGCTGAGTGAATAACGGCACTGCCTGATCTGGTACTGAGGTAAACAGACCAGAAGGTCAAAGGTTTCATCCCTGGTTGTGATGAGGTAACTGATCTACTCCTTGGACAAGGGAAAGGAAAAATAAATGAGTCCCACTCCTCATTACTATCCGGTGGCCCCTGTTAGAAACTGCACATCCGTGGATGGGTTTGGCTGTGGCACCCTCCATAGTCGAATAGTTTACCAACACGAGCTGCTCGCGTATGAAGAATGACCACTTGGGTGAGCTGCCATGCCCAGAATGAAAGGAGGACTTGCATTTATACAGCGCCTTTCACGATCTCACGATATCCCAAAGCGTTTTGCAGGCAATGAACTACTTTTGAAGTGTAGTCACTATTGTAATGTAGGAAACGCAGCAGCCAATTTGCACACAGCAAGGTCCCACAAATAGCAATGAGAAAATGACGAGATAATCTGTTTTAATGATGTTGGCCATGGGGTAAATATTGGCCAGGACACCGGGGAGAACTCCCCTGCTCTTCTTCAAAACCGTGCTAGGGACTCACCCGATAGGGCAAACGGGGCCTTGTTTAACATCTCATCTGAAAGACGGCACTCCCTCAGTACTGCACTGAAGTAACAGCCTGGATTATGTGCTCAAGTCTCTGGAGTAGGACTTGAACCCACAGAGGTTGTGGCTTGTGACTCGGAGGCAAGAATGCTACCTACTGAGCCATGGCGAGCTAGAGTCTGCACCTTCAAGAGAGGAGAGGTGAGCAAATTGGGAAAGAACAAAAGATTTTAAATGCCAAAAAATGAATGGGAAGAATAAAGCTTTATTTCCCTAAATTTTTCATATCAAAATGTTAAGGCTGATCAATTGTTTACCCCCCATAATTAATAATAATGTAGGTTCCACAGGATTCCTCACAAACTCCAGGGATTTAGCATGCTACCCAACTACTTGAAATCTGTTGCAAGTGCAAGAAATACCCTACCTGCTTATCTCTGCAAAGCCTGGGATGTAGGCCTCCATCATTTCCACAAACATTTCCACATCAAAGTTCTCTTCAGACGAGTCTGGAGATCCAAGCTCCTCCAGCACACCAGTGATGTAGGAGAGAATTACATCGTCCATCACACTGTAGGGGCAAAAACACAATGTTGGCAGGATTGTTCCACCACAGTACAAGGCGCAGTCCCAGTACATACTTTGTGCAGCATGTGGATAGCCGAGTGTGCACGGTATTTCCAGTAACCTGACTATTACTTCACCGGTCTCTTTCTTACCCCAACTGTCCAGATCATTTGAACACCTACAACTTGATTATTTCAAGCAAATATTAATTATAATATGAAGTACAAATGTCTGACGAGTTTAAGACAATGTCTCAGATTTTCCTGTAGCAGGGCATCTAACTGCGTCTGCCATTAGTTATACCTGCCCCTACATGGTTAGGTTTTTAATTTTTTTGCGTGGCAAGTTGCTGAAAGTGCGAGCTGATAACGTCAGTGACAGAAACAAGCCATCGGGGACCTGAGTGAACAGGGCAAGCAACTGTGTATCTCCTTAACCAAATAGATTGAAGGACTGAGAAATAAACAACGCAAGGACTGAGAAGGAAGTGTAAATTAGAGTGGGTAAATTCAACGTCAAATTAGGTACAGAAAGAGAAAGAGAGGGAAAGAAAGATTGGATTAAGAGAGAGAAAAAAGTCAGAAAGGAAAAGTAAAAAAAAAATTTTAAATTTGACATTTTTTAAATTTCCAAAGATTAATACTTGAAGGAATGAGACTCCACACTTGTAATAGTTAATTTTCAGTGCCAGGTAGGTTTGACTGGCAGTAATTAACACTTAGCACATTGTTAAAAGGGTCCTTAGACTGGAACGGACAGGACTTACCATTCTGTGGCAAGTTTAGTTTATACTTACTGCGCAAATACAGGAACTTTGTGCCGTTCAATGCATTTCAATGGTGAGGCAGACAGCTTTGCGAAAGCGGCATCGCGCTAACGGTGGAGCGACGCACCTCAGTCAACAGCCTTTGGATTTCTGCTTAACCGCACATCTGTCCCTCGCCTGAAGTTGCTGAACCATTTACGCATAAATAACAGTGAGCGCCATTAGTCTCACCGTTATTTTGACACCAAATTCTGGCCCATTAACTTGATCCTGTGTTTCTTTTCAGTGCTTAAAAAACTCACCAACCGCCATCTATTCCCTTACACGTTCATGGAGCTAAATTATTTCTTACACCTGTTCATAGCTTGAAAAATCTTCCCCAGAAAATAAGTGTTGGCAAACTATGAAACAGGGGTCCACTGGACAGCAATCAGAAACAACTTCCCCTCCTGAACCTCTGGCCAATTATAGCACCTCAGTTGGTGCCCAACTGCAATTAGCTACATCAGCACACACTGACCATTAAATGGTCACACGGTGAAACTGGACACTAGTTAGCCAGGGTATCAGCCTCGGCTCAGTGGTAGCACTCTGACCTGAGTCAGAAGGTCATGGGTTCGAGCCCCACTTGAGGGATTGAGCACATAATCTAACACTCCAGTGCAGTACTGAGGGAGTGCTGCACCGTCAGAGGTGCCGAATTTCAGATGAAACGTTAAACCGGGGTCCCATCCGCCCTCTCAGGTGGATGTAAAAAATCCAGTGGCACTTTTCAAAGAAGAGCAGGGGAGTTCTCCTAGTGTCCCGGCCAACATTTATCCCTCAACCAACATCACCAAAAATATTTTATCTGGTCATTATCTCATTGCTGTTTGTGGGACCTTGCTGTGCACAAATTGGCTGCTGTGTTTCCTGCATTACAACAGTGACTACACTTGAAATATTCTTCATTGGATGTGAAGCACTTTGGGATCATGAACGGCACTACATAAAAGCAAATTCTTTATTTAACCCACCAGGAGACTGTTTGTAATCTATGCATTTAATACATAAATCTTAGACCCAACGATAAATGATTCATAGAAAATAGGAGCAGGAGTAGGCCATTCGGCCCTTCAAGCCTGCTCCGCCATTCAATATGATCATGTCTGATCCTCTACCTGAATACCATATTGCCGCTCTCTCCCCATACCTATTGATGCTTTTTGTGTCTAGAAATCTATCTATCTCCTTCTTAAATATATTATTCAGTGACTTGGCCTCCACAGCCTTCGGTGGTAGAGAATTCCACAGGTTCACCACCCTCTGAGTGAAGAAATTTCTCCTCATCTCAGTCCTAAATGTCCTACCCCGTATCCTGAGACTGTGACCCCTCATTCTGGAACCCCCCCCAGCCAGAGGAAACATCCTCCCTGCATCCAGTCTGTCTAGCCCTGTCAGAGTTTTATACGTTTCAATGAGTTCCCCTCTCATTCTTCTGAACTCGAGTGAATACTGGTCTAGTTGACCCAATCTCTCCTCATACAACAGTCCTGCCATCCCAGGAATCAGTCTGGTGAACCTTCGCTGCACTCTCTCTATGGCAAGTATAGTCTTTCTTCGGTAAGGAGACCAAAACTGCACACAATACTCCAGGTATGGTCTCACCAAGGCCCTGTATAACTGCAGTAAGACATCCTTGCTCTTGTACTCAAATCCTCTTGCAATGCCAACATACCATTTGCCTTCCTAACTGCTTGCTGCACCTGCATGTTTGCTTTCAGTGACTGGTGTACAAGGACACCCAGGTCCCTTTGTACATCAACTTTTCCCAATCTATCACCATTTAAATAATACTCTGCCTTTCTGTTTTTCCTTCCGAAGTGGATAACTTCACATTTATCCACATTATACTGCATCTGCCATGTATTTGCCCACTCACTCAACTTGTCTAAATCGCCTTGAAGCCTCTTAGCATCTGCCTCACAACTCACGATTCCACCTAGATGTGTCGTCAGCAAACTTGGAAAAATTACATTTGGTTCCCTCATCCAAATCATTTAAATATATTGTGAATAGCTGGGGCCCAAGCACTGATCCCTGCGGTACCCCACTAGTCACCGTCTGACACCCCGAAAAAGACCCATTTATTCCTACTCTCTGTTTCCTGTCTGTTAACCAATTTTCAATCCATGCCAATATATTACCCCCAATCCCATGTGCTTTAATTTTGCACTTTAACCTCTTATGTGGGACTTTATCAAAGGCCTTCTGAAAATCCAAATACACCACATCCACTGGTTCTCCCTTATCTATTCTACCAGTTAGATCCTTAAAAAACTCCAGTAAGTTTATCAAACACAATTTCCCTTTCATAAAACCATGCTGACTTTGTCTAATCTGTTGATATTTTCTAAGTGCCCTGTTATCACATCCTTTATAATAGACTCTAGCATTTTCCCTACTACTGATGTAAGGCTAAGTCTGTAGTTCCCTGTTTTCTCTCTCCCTCCTTTTTTAAATAATGGGGTTACATTTGCCACCCTCCAATCTGCAAGAACTGTTCCATGACTGTTTCAGACCAGACATTTTGTCTGGACCTTCTGAAAAGTGTCTCAAAGCTCTACATCTGTACCATGGATCTTCTGTTTGAAGTGTGACCACATCCAGGAAGCGCAGCTATGGACACTTTCTGTGAACACGCATACAAAACCCCCGCCCCCTCCGACCACACAAGGAATAGATAAAAGACAGGTTCACAAACGCCAGCTCTATGAATTACATAAATGCATCCCGGAGTATGTTTAGGTACGTTGGTGCACCAGTCTAACCCAGCAGATACTGATCCTGCTTTCTGGTGGTTCCACGAGTTTGGTTATGTGAAAGTTGTCACCATCTCAGTGGGCAGCACTCTCGCTCTGAGTCAGAATGTTGTAGGTTCAAGCCCCACTCCAGAGACTTGAGCACAAAATCCAGGCTGACACTCCCAATGTAGGACTGAGGGAGCGCTGCACTGTCGGAGGTGCCGTCCTTCGGATGAGACGTTAAACCCAGGCTGCCCTCTCAGCTGGACGTAAAAGATCCCACGGCACTATTCGAAGAAGAGCAGGAGTTCTCCCCAGTGTCCTGGCCAATATTTATCCCACAAACACCACCTAAAACAGATTATCTAGTCATTATCACATTGCTGTTTGTGGGATCTTGCTGAGCGCAAATTGGCTTTCGTGCTTCCTATATTACAACAGTGACTACACTTCAAAAGTACTTCATTGGCTGTAAAACACTTTGGGATGGCCTGAGGTCGTGAAAGGTGCTATATAAATGCAAGTTCGTTCCTTTCTTTTATCACCCACCTGAGATCAGCATCGGGGACGTACAAGTGAACAAACTGGGCCAGCGAGTCGTGGATAATTTTTTCCAATGCCATGGTACCAACAGCTGAAGAGTAACAAGGTCCCACCTACGGAAACAGGACAGTTCAGGGGTGTCACACTGAAATGGAAAAGGGCTTAACTTAAAACACCAGAATGATTCCCCGTTTTAATGCCTGTTGCTATCTCCTCCCCCGACAACCATTTGCCTGATGCCAAATCTTTGGATGAAAATTTGGATGGTTCTTTTAAAATGTTATGTCTTTATATTTAAATGTTTACACATCATGACTTTATTTCTGTGTTAACAGTCTGATGCCAAGAGAGTGTTACATTTAAAATTCACTGCACAAAGTGGTTATAAAAGGTAGAATTCAGTCAAGACACCCAAATGTCACAAACTGTGATAATGAAGACCAAGTGATCAAATTACAGCTGTCAACCCATTCCCTGATGTTTACGGACACCACATTTGGAGCTATTGGGATCACCAAAGTCTAACCTTCTAGTCGTCTCCCAAAAGTCAAGTTCTTCCTTGCTACACTGCTATCAGTCTTCTCTGCAGGCACCGACGGGTGTTAACCTGGAATGAGGTTAACCTGGAAGGTGAACAGCTATGCTGGAGGAGGAGGGGGGGGGGGGGGGGGGGGGGCGGGGGGAAAGAGAATGAGAACGGAGCTGGACTGGGAGAAAGAAGGAGCCGGAACTCAGAATCACCCTGAGCAGCCTGATATCAATGCTTAGGACTAGAAGAGTGGTACAAAAAGTGAGAAGGGTACAGAATATCCCATCCCCTATCTACACACTCCCTTCTTCCCTCCCCACCCCCCCTCCCATCCAATAAAAATATCAAACTCATTTATTCTAAACTTTTGAGTTGCTTTGAAGTTCTATGCCCAGTGAATTTAAATATCACTGAAGGAGACAATCTATTTTGGGGAAGGAGTTTGCCAAACATCATCTTTTCCACAGGAAGTACAGGTAGGCAGGGACCCTGAGTGGGAGTAGTCGTGGAGAGGGAGCAGGGCCAGGCAAGAATGGGAGGGAGAGCAACGCTCACCATAGACTGTGTTATCCATGTGACCGATGGATTAGCCATTAACTGTCACGTGGTTACCACGGACCAATAGGCTGCCCATCCAAGGGACATTCGTGTTTATTAGGTGAATTGATATTCGTTGATCTCCCATGGCACTGCTCCGATAAATATAACGAGGGCGTCTCTCTACTTATGTTCCACTCTAATGCTTTGTCCTCAGTCTTTGTTTGTTTTCCATTCACTTTCTGAAAACTTCTCATCCTTTCCTTGATTGTCATCTCTTTCTAACTCTCTCTCTCCCCCCTTTCCTCTGGCTCCTGCCTCGTCTGTAGGTTTCCTCTGATCTCTTTTTACTTCTCACCCCAGAGACCCGAAGCCAGGCTTGCACCCTGTGACTGCCACAGAAATGCTCTCATTGCTCCTTGGATGTCAAGATGAAAGCCAGTGGCAGGGGGCTGGACCCTGGGCTGAGGTAGATCTCTACCCAGAGTCAGATGGTCTTTATCACTGTCATACTTGAGCAGTCGTTGAGAGCTGCAGCAACAGCTGTGGGTAACACAAGCTGGGAGCAGAGGACTGGGCTTCTCTCTGTCTGTCTGACATCCAACAGCTGCTGCAGCAACACAGCCAGCTGGGCATCAGAAGGAACCAGGGTCACCTCGCTTTCCCCCATCTGCGGCCCAGAGAACAACTACAGGAGGGGACGCTTGAGAGAAAGCACGAGTTTAGGATGGGGACGGGGGAAGAGTGGATTGCTGAGGCCTGGGAGGGAGCAAGGTGCCAGGGAAATTCAGCCAGAGTTCATTTTACCTACAGATCCATGGTGGAACAATCTTGATCTCAAATGCTCAATTGTTATTGCTTTGATTTATTGAGATAAATCCATCAGATTAAAGTCTGACTATATAATAAAATGACTCTTATGCCAGCTATTCAATGTGTAGTTTCTATTCTCAATGTTTCACACTCTTACTTTTGGCTGAACTTCTTACTTGGGAATATAAGAGGGCAGCAGAGTACTCACATCTGATTGGTCCCCGGTAACCACTGCTCGAATAATATTAGTCACCTGGTCCACCAATCAGATTGCTAGAAACAGACAGATACAGACTCAATTTTAAAAAAAAACATAATTGCAATGTGCAAATCATCCCCAGTAGCTGTAATTTTAGATCTACCCTTTATAGGGCCATGTGAATATTTAATAGGACCATAGTAATATACAAGATTGGAAAAAACCCTCGGCCCATTTGACCAGTTCCAGTCTAGGAAAAATCATATCGCATGATACATCTCAAACCCCCAAATCAATTTTTTTCTTCTGGTACCTTGGATCATAGAAATTATGGCACAGAAGGAGGCCATTCGGCCCATCATGCCGGCCGAGAAAGAACTTTCCAGCTCTTGGTCCGTAGCCTTGTAGGTTACGGCATCTCAAGTGCACATCCGAGTAGCCTTTAAAAGCGATGAGGGTTTCTGTCTCTACCACCCTTTCAGACAATGAGTTCCAGACCCCCACCACCCTCTGGGTGAAAAATTTCTCCTCAACTCCCCTTTATTCCTTCTACCAATCACTTTAAATCTATGCTCCCTGGTTATTGACCTCTCTAATAAGGGGAATACGTCCTTCCTGTCCACTTTATCTAGGCCCCCCAATTTTATACACCTCAATTAAATCTCCCCTCAGCCTCCTCTGTTCCAAAGAAAACAACCCCAGCCTATCCAATCTTTCCTCATAGCTAAAATTCTCCAGTCCTGGCAACATCCTCATAAATCTCCTCTGTACCCTCTCTAGTGCAATTACATCTTTCCTGTAATGTGGCTTAACTAGTGTTTTATACAGTTCTGGCATAACCTTCCTGCTCTTATAGTGTATGCCTCAGCTAATAAAGGAAAATATCCCGCATGTCTCATTAACCACCTTATCTACCTGTCCGGCTATCTTCAGGGATCTGTGGACATGAACTCCAAGGTCCCTCAATTTCTCTACACTTCTCAGTATCCTACCATTTATTATGTACTCCCTTGCCTTGTTTGCCCTCCCAAATGCATTACCTCACACTTCTCCAGTTGAATTCCATTTGCCACTTTTCTGCCCACCTGACCAGTTCATTGATATCTTCCTGCAGACTACAGCTTCCTTCCTCACTATCAACCACACAGCCAATTTTTGTATCATCTGCAAACTTCTTAATCATGCCTCCTACATTTATGTTTAAATCGTTGATATATACCACAAAAAGCAAGAGACCTAGTACTGAGCCCTGTGGGACCCCCCTGGAAACAGCCATCCAGTCACAAAAGCACCCCTCAGCCATTACCCTTTGCTTCCTGCCACTGAGCCAATTTTGGATCCAACTTCCACATTCCCTTGGATTCTATGGGCTTTTATTTTCTGACCAGTCTGCCATGTGGGACTTTGTCAAAAGCCTTGCTAAAATCCACGTAGACTACATAAAACACGCTACCTTCATTGAATTTTTTGAGGAGGTAACAAGGTGGGTCAATCAAGTTAGTCAGACACGACCTTCCCTTAACGAATCCATAATGACTGTCCTTGATTAACCTGTGCCTTTCTAAATGACGATTAATACTGTCCCTCAGAATTTTTTCTAATAATTTGCCCACCACCGAGGTTGGCCTGTAATTACTCAGTCTATCCCTTTCTCCCTTCTTAAACAGTACAACATTAGCAGTCCTCCAGTCCTCTGGCACCACGTCTTTAGCCAGAGAGGCTTAGAAAATGATGGTCAGAGCCTCCACTATTTCCTCCTTTGCTTCTCTTAACAGCCTGGGATACATTTCATCCTGGCCTGGCGACTTATCTACTTTCAAAGATGCTAAACCCCTTAATACTTCCTCTCTCACTATGCTTATCCCATCCAATATTTCACATTCCTCCTCCTCAATCTCTGCACGTCCCCCTCTTTTGTGAAGACAGACGCAAAGTATTCATTAAGAACCATACCGACATCTCCTGCCTCCACTCAGAGACAAAAAAGATAACCTAACAGGCACTACTCTTTCCTTAGTTATCCTCTTGCTCTTTATGTATTTATAAAACATCTTTGGGTTTTCCTTGATTTTACCTGCCAGTATTTTTTCATGCGCCCTCTTTGCATTCCTAATTTCCTGTTTAATTTCACGCCTGCACTTTTCTATACCTCTCTAGGCTTTCTGCAGTATTGAGCTCTCGGTATCTGACAAGGGCTTCCCCTTTTTGCCTTATCCTACCTTGTATGCTCCTTGACATCCAGGGGGTGCTAAACTTGGGAGTCCCACCCTTTTTCTTTGTGGGAACATATTTGCTCTGAACCCTCACTATCTCCCCCTCCCGCTGCTCTGACACTGATTTACCTTCAAGTAGCTGCTTCCAGTCCACTTTTGCCAAATCAAATCTCACATTTGTAAAATTGACCTTTCCCCAATTGAGAACTTTTACTCCTGGTCTATCTTTGTCCTTTTCCATGACTATGCTAAATCTAACTGAATCATGATCACTACCACCAAAATGCTCTCCCACTGATACCCCTTCCACCTGCCCAGCTTCATTCCCTAAAATTAAGTCCAGAACTGCTCCTTCTCTTGTTGGCCTTGATACGTACTGGTTAAAAAAGTTCTCCTGGATGCATTTTAAGAGTTCTGCACCCTCTATACCTTTTACAATGATTCTATCCCAGTTAATATTAGGGTAGTTGAAATCCCCTACTATTACTGCCCTATTGTTTTTCCACTTCTCAGAAATTTGCCTACATAGTTGCTCTTTTAACTCCCTCTGACTGTTTGGGGGTCTATAGTACACTCCCAGTAGTGTGATTGCCCCTTTTTTTGTTTTTCAGTTCCACCTATATGGCCTCATTGGATGATCCTTCTCACATATCATCCCTCATCACAGCTGTAATTGTTTCTTTAACCAATATTGCCACCCCCTCCCCTCTTTTATCCCCCTCTCTATCTCGAGGGAGTTATCTCGTCTGAAAACCATGTAACCAGGAATGTTAAGCTGCCATTCCCGCCCTTCTTTAAGCCATGTTTCAGTAATAGCTAAGATATCATACTTCCACATGTCTATCTGTGCCCTCAGCTCACCCACCTTATTCACTGTATTCCTTGCATTGAGGTATATACCATTAAGCACTGCCAAACTCCTTTGTTGTCTGTTTCTAGCCTTTGTTTCCTCTGCCTTCCAAACTCACTCACTAGTTTTCTGCCTTCCATTTCCAACTTCGCTACTTTCCCTTCTGAATTTATGCTCAGGTTCCCATCTCCCTGCCAAGCTAGTTTAAACCCTCCCCAACAGCACGAGCAAACATCCCCATGAGGATATTGGTCCCGGCCCCGTCTGGCTTGTACAGGTCCCACCTCCTCCAGAACCGGTCCCAATGCCCCAGAGATCTAAAGCCCTCCCTCCTGCACCATCTCTCCAACCACCTGCCTTCATCTGCCCGGTCCACCTATTTCTGTACTCACTGGCGCTTGGCACTGGGAGCAATCCAGAGATTACTACCTTTGAGATTCTGCTTATTAATCTCTTTCCTAGCTTCCTAAAATCTGCCTGCAAGACCTCATCCCTCTATCTACCTATGTCATTGGTACCGATATGGACCACGACCTCTAGCTGTTCACCCTCCCCTCAGAATTTTCTGCAGCCGCTCAGTGACATCCTGGATCCTGGCACCAGGACGGCAATATACCATCTTGGAATCACGACTGCAGAAGCGCCTGTCTGTTGCCCTAACTATTGAATCCCCGATCACTATTGCTTTCCTGACCTCCCTCCTCCTCCACCCTGTACAGCTGAGCCAGCCATGGTGCTGTGGACTTGACTCTGGTTTACTCCTCAGAGGATCCAACGCCCTCACCAGTAATAACGGTTGGACAGCGAGATGCGATGGGGATTCCTGCACTACCCGCCTGATCCTCCATATCTGTCTGGCAGTCAGCCACTCTCTCTGCCTGCACACTCTTGAGCTGCGGGGTGACCACCTCCTGCTATCCACGTAGCTCTCATCCTCATGGATGCACTACAGAGGTGCCAGATACTGCTCAAGCTCCAAAACCCAGAGCTCGAGCTCCTCCAGCTGATGATACTTCCTGCACATGTGGTTGTCCAGGACACAAGAAGCATCCTGGAGTTTCCCACTTATCCAACTTTCTCTCGAAATTTGCCAACACATTCAGCTCCCATTGCTGGTCCATTCCATGTGTGAAGTAGTTAAATCTAAACGGTCTTTTCAACCTCCGTCTCATGTTTGACGCTATGCCCCCTTGGTGTAGAATCTGTAGCTACAGTAAACATATTGATGTCTCCCTCGTCTATAGCCTTTAAGATCTTGACTCCTTCTGTAAGATCACTCCTGAGCCTTCGCATCTCCAGTGTAAACATTCCCAGCTTCTCCTCGTAACTTGGTTACCTAATGAGGGGCAGGCATTAGATGAAGGTACTCCATGGTTCAGCTTTGACCCAGAAACTGTCCATGCGATGCAGCTCTAATCCTGAGACCAGAGAGATCCCAGATTCAATCCCAGGTCTATGCTGAGTTAGCCTGATCGGTATCCCAACAAACCCTGCTGGAAGTGTACTTGTGTGGACAGGAGGTGAAGGCAGAATCAGATTAGCTTCTAATTCCTCTATGGTTGAACAGCCTTCTAAAATTAACCATCGGGGCTCTTACATGCAGGACAACCAACCTGGGTTGGAGGATGCACCAGTCATGTGTTAAACATTGCCTCTGTTAATAACAGACATACCCAGCCCCGCTTATAAGATTAGCAATTTTGTTTATATATCCATCTCCGCTATATAACATCCAGCCTATTGATTTCATACAGCACTGGAGGCCATTCAGCCCATCGCGCCAGTGCCAGGTTTGAAAGGGCTATCCAACGAGTCCCACTCCTCTGCTCGTTCCCCATAGCCCTGCAAATGCTTCCTTTTCCAGTATTTACCCAATTCCCTTTTAAAAATTTACCACTGAATCTGCTTCCACCACCTTTTCAGGCACTGCATTCCAGATCATAACAACTCGCTGCGTAAAATACAAATTCTCCTCATCACCCCTATGGTTCTTTTGCCAATTATCTGAAACCTGAACGGGGCACTGGCTGGCTGCCATTCTTCAAACGTCCCACGCCACCACCTCTGGCTGCTCTCAAACTGGAAACCCCAGCACCCATGGGTGGGTGACCTGACTGAATTTGCATCAGCAGCAAAAAGGACACTCCTAGAATCGTGTTCCCCTCCCCCCGAGGAAACCCATCTGATTTTGGGCATGAAAAAAGATACCAACCCCCTGGAATCAGAGCCGGCTTATACAGGGGATTGGTAGCAGGGTCAGGCTGCAGGCCCAGCCTTTACTGCTGCACAAATTCACCGGTCTCAGGTTCGCTGGACGATTAACGAAACCGTTTCCCCTCCCCCCCACCTCGGGGTCTCTCCACCTCACGTCACCCAGGGTTATCCCTCTCTCCTCCCCCGCTGTCTCCAATACACCAAGGAGAAACCCTGAGCCGAGGCCCGAGGCCTCGCACTCCCGTTTAGCACTTACACCGCACGCAGCCTGCGAATCCTCCGTCCGATGTTCGGCCTGTCGCGGCCGCCGTCACCACAACAACAAGCCCCACCCACCCCGCCCGCGCGCGCGCGCGCGGCCGCCGTCACCGCAACGACAAGCCCCACCCACCCCGCGCGCGGCCGCCGTCACCACAACAACAAGCCCCACCCACCCCGCGCGCGCGCGCGGCCGCCGTCGCCTCAACGACAAGCCCCACCCACCCCGCGCGCGCGCGCGTCCGCCGTCACCGCAACGACAAGCCCCACCCACCCACCCACCGCGCGCGCGCGCGGCCGCCAGTATTCGAAACTGACGCGTCCTTCCGCCCAGCCGTGCAGCAGATAGGGGCTATTCTGGATGACGTCATCGGTGACATCGACCCGCCGTCATTGCAGCGGAAGGAACGGCAGAGAAAAGGAGAAGCTGTCAGTGATGGAAAATGCTGAAAACATTCTGCAGGTCCCTCAGCATCTGTCAATAGAAATCTTTGTTACAATCTTAAAATTAGGGCTAGGCCATTCAGGAGTGAAATCAGGAAGCACTTTTTCTCACAAAGGGTAATGGAAATCTGGAACTCTTTACCCCATAAAAGGCTGTGGATGGCGGTCAATTGAAATTTTTAAGACTGAGATGGACAGATTTTTGTTGGGTAAGGGTATCAAGGGATATGGATCAAAGGCAGGGAAATGGAGTTGAAGTACAGATCAGCCATGAGGCTCAAGGGGCTAAATGGTCTACTCCTGTTCCTATCATGTGTTTCCTGTTTTTATTTATAATTCCCAACATTGGCGTTTTTCTTTTTTACATCCTTACTGGGTAGGCTTACTATGTGCTGTATTACTGAGCCACACTGACCAGAAAGATCTCACCGAGGTTCAATCCCTGGTCTTTACTGACTTAGCTGATCTTAGCCAGGGCAGCAGTAATAAGAAACAACAGTGTTGTATTCATTGAGTGCGTTAGCACATATCAAAGCACTTGAAATGCAATCACTGTCATTATGTGTGTAAACTGTATCACTGAAGTGCTCAAACTTGAACCAACAACCTTTGTTGAGGTGAGAGTGCTACTGCTAAGTCAAGGCTAACACCTACTCTTCTTCAAATAGGCTATGTGATCTTTAACCTCCACCCAAACCACCAGATTGGATCTTGGTTATTATCTGAAGGACAGCACCTCCAACAATGTACCATTCTTTAAGTACTGCACTGGAGTGTCAGCTTAGTTATATCCTGGAGTGGGGCTCTAACCCACAACCTCTGACCTAGAGGCAAGAGTGCTGCTAACTATGCCAAACTGGCAGTTAGGAGCAATATAATTGGCCTGAGCATCCCATTAATGGGAAGAAAATCAGCCAAGATTCCTAATTCCGATTGCTATTTGTTTACGCCTCTGAGAAGTTAATGGCACTACATAAATGCTTGCTGTTGTCATTATTGTTGTATTATTATTATTGTCATTATTATTACCGCCGTGTGACTCCCTACTAAAAAACCATATTGGTGTAGATGTGTAGTGAAGACAGGATTGGGGTTGCCGACACTGACCTACAGGCTCCCAATATGCAGAATGGCCACTTAGTTAAGATATTAGAGAGATACTAGTGCCTGTGAAACTGTACTCCAGCTTGAGTCTTTAGAGGGAGGAGAAGAAAGAGTTTTGGAAATCTCCCACTCACAAATTTGTGTCCCTTTGTGTTTATGCCTGTAGGCATTTTACTTCCTACAGAAACAACCCTGAGAAGCTGAATGGCATCTCTTTTCTTATTATTTTTCTGTTACACTGGTGGCTAAAACATGTCATTTGGTGCAAAGACTTAAAATACATCTGTTCAGAAAGGACTTCAGTGGGCTGGTGCCGACAACCTCACAGTCGCCAGGGAACAAGGCAGTAGGCCAAAAGTTTTCAGATTTTCAGTGAAGTTATTCAGAATGAATAGAAGGGCTGTTCAGTACTTCTAAAACTGCACTTTACATTTCTGCTCATTTAAGGTTTGACAATTGTTTTTTTTTAAGTTTACAGTGGGTAATTGTGGTGAGGCTCTCCTTCCAGCACGAAGCCTCGCTTGATAGCAGCGCAGATTGGAGAATTGGGCATGGAGATTGACGGCACCACTGATTTTCCGGTCATCAAAATTAATCATCGGAAAATCGGGAGCGCTGGGAATCTGGTGCATCGTCAGATCCGATTCTCCGATCCGCGCACCTGTCGAGTGAGGCTCTACACTGGGAGTGGAGCCTCAACAAATGTACCCGTAAAGGTTTTATCATTAACGCTGCAATGTTTAAGGCACATTAATTACTCAGATAGGCTTAAAGAGGTGGGTCTATTTACTTTGGAGTAGCATAGACTTAGATGAGAGCTGATAGAGGTACATAACATAATGAAAGGGGTGGATTGCATGCCTGGTGACAGATTATTCCAGTTTGACAGATTGGGGAGGACCAGGGGACATGCATTTAAACTACACAGAGGTAGGAATAGACTGAATGTTAGGCAGTTCTTCTTTTCCCAGAGAGCAGTGAGTCTCTGGAATGCGTTGCCGGTTGGTGCAGTGGGTGCTGACTCTCTGCCTTCCAGAAGGAGATGGACCGGCTTTTGCCTGGGGCAGAGATCACATCATATAGAAAGTAAATGGATTAACAGAAAATGTAAGCACGGCCCATGTGATCTCCTGGACCGGTTTCAATCGCCTGAGGGAGTCGGAGAGGAATTTTCCAGGTTTTTTTCCCCCTTATATTGGCCCTGGGTTTTTCTGGTTTTTTTTGCATCTCCCAGGAGATTACAAACCTGCGGTTGCGGGGGGGGGCCTGTTGGGGGGGGAGGGGGGGGAGGGTTGGGGGGGCTTGTTCGGGGGGGGGGTATAATGGGGGTTTGTGGCGGGGGGTTGGCAAGTGTCTGGTTATGATGTTCCAGGCATCATGGTCTTTTTCTGCCTGTCATTTTAGTATATTTGTATGTTTCACAATTGTTGAGAAATGATACCCCTCACCCCAACAAACATGCATTGATTCCCAAAACTCTACTTATTTCCCTAACTGTCCAGCTTCCCAAACAATTCCTGTTCCCTGTGGCAACATAAGTATTCACTTCCACAATTTCTAAATATCATGCTAATCAGGGGAGAAATGCAGGTAGAATAATAACTAAATCAATGCAACATCTTTCATGGAAAACAAGAAGGGACTTCTCCCCAAGGCTGCCTCTACTTTCTGACTCAGAGGCATCTGAATCAGAAGGTTGAGGGTTCAAGTCCCACTCCAGTGCAGTACTGAGGGAGTGCTGAACTGTCGGAGGTGCCGTCTTTTGGATGTGATGTTAAACTGAGGCTCCGTCTGCCCTCTCAGGTGGACGTAAAAGATCCCATGGCACTAGTTGAAGAGGAGCAGGTGATTTTCCTAGTGACATTGCCAATATTTATCCCTCAACCAGCATCACTTTAAAAAAATGATTACCTGGTTATTTATCTCATTGCTGTTTATTGCAAAGTGGCTGCCACCGTTCCCTACACTAGAAGTGACTACACTTCAAAAGTAATTAATTGGCTGTAAAGCACCTTTGTACATCCTGGGGTCATGAACAGCGCTATATAAATGTAATTTCCTTCTCTACTTTCTCATACCTATGCAGTCGCACTGACTGAAGATCTCTGTAATAGCTGTATGCCAACTAATTATAATACATGGAGGCTCCTGCACATTTTGCCTGATAATAAAGCCCCTCATAGAATCCAAACAGAATCTATAGCTCCAGGGTCCAGAGTGAAGTCCCACTTGTCAAAAGACAAATGGGCCAATGTTGCTTTGGGAGGGGGGTGGTGGGGTGGGTGGGAGGGGTGAGGGTTTGTCGCCAGGCCCTGTTTTTGGAATAATTCAGAGCAGCCTGGATTGTCGTTAAAAACCCAGCTGGTTCTTCAGGGAAGGAAACCTGCCAGGGAATGGACAACATCCAGGCTTGGGCTGGTAAGTAGCAAGTAACATTCGTGCCACACAAATGCCAGGCAATGACCATCTCCAAAAAAAGAGAGTCCAACCACCTCTGCATGACATTGAATGACATCACCATCGCCGAATCCCCTACCATCAACATCCTTGGGGTCGTCATTGGCCAGAAACTCAACTGAAGGGAGGTGACAAACGGTGTTCCCATAGGTATCTGTTCTGGGACCTCAACTTTTCAATATATTTATTAATGACTTGGATGAAGGAATATATAGCCAAGTTTGCAGATTGACACTAGGTTAAGAGGGACAAATGGGAGCAGGAAGTTACAAAGCAACATAGATAGATTAAGTGAGTTGGCAAAACTTTGGCAAATGGAATTCAATGTGGGCAAGTGTGAGGTCATCCATTAACCAAGAGAGATAAATCGGAGAATATTCCAAAATGTGAGAAACTAGAAACTGTAGAAGAGCAAAGAGATTTGGGAGTCCAAGTACACAACTCATTCAAAGCTAGAGACAGGTACAAAAAGCAATCAAGAAGGCTAATGGAATGTTGGCCTTTATCTCAAGGAGGCTGGGATACAAAGTGGAGGAAATTATCCTTCAGTCGTATAAAGCCTTGGTCAGACTCCATCTGGAGCACTATGTTCTGTTTTGGGTACCGCACATCAGGAAGGATATGTTGGCCTTGGAGGGAGTGCAGTGCAGATTCACCAGAATGATACCGGGGAGCAGAGGGTTAAATTATGAGGCCAGGTTGCTTGTATTCCCTTGAGTATAGAAGATTGAGAGGTGATCTGTTTAAAATGTTAAACTGATTTGATAGGGCCGATAAGAAGAAACTATTTCCTCTGGTGGTGGAATCAAGAACAAGGGGACATAATCTTAAAATTAGAGCTAGGCCATTCAGGATCGAAATCAGGAAGTACTTTTTCACACAAAGGGTAGTGGAAATCTGGAAATCTCTCCCCCAGAAGGCTGTGGATGCTGGGGGTCTATTGGAGCTTTCAAGACTGAGATTGATAGATTTTTGTTAGGTGAGGATATCAAGGGATTTGGAGCAAAGGCAGGTAAATGGAATTGAGGTGCAGATCAGCCATGATCTGATTGAATGGCTGAATGACCTACTGCTGTTACTAATGACCTGCCGCTGTTACTAATGACCTACTGCTATTACTAATGACCTACTGCTGTTACTAATGACCTGCCGCTGTTACTAATGACCTACTGCTATTACTAATGACCTACTGCTGTTACTAATGTCCCTATGCTACGTCCATGGCCATAACCATCCTTGTACCAGCCAATAGGGTGGTTAGTGCTTTACGACAGGAGGGTTTTATGGGCTCCCACATCCCATACGGTGGTGGGGGTGGGGGGGCAACCCATTCCTATCAGACATGAGTATTCCGCTGGATGTCAACCCAGAATTCAGACCTGGAGCTCTGACCTCTGCTCGCCGGAGCTATGATCTCTGACCTCCACTCGCCGGAGCTCTGATCTCTGACCTCCACTCGCCAGAGCTCTGATCTCTGACCTCCGCTCGCCAGAGCGCCAGTCTCCGCTCGCCGGGATTGTCTGGAGTGGGGTTCGAACTCTGAACCTTCTGACTCAGAGGTGAGATGCTACCACTCAGCCCAAGGCTCACTCCGTGGAGACTGCTCTGAAAATGACAGAAGTGCCCCCTGATGGGCAAGAGTGGGAATTACATCTTGGTTTCATATTCGGACATCAACTCTTATGGTTATTGAAGGTGTAAAAATAACTCGCTAAAGTTTTGTCAGCTTTGCGTTGATGGGATTACCGTGCTGCATCACAGAATAGCAGGGAATGTGTTCAGGACCCACAATTCCTCATGTAGTAGGTGGATGTTATCGACCCCATGGCACCATTCGAAGAAGAGCAGGGGAATTCTCCCGTTAGCCAACACTTATCCCTCAAGCAAGACAGATTGCCTGATCATTTACTTTATTGCTCTTTGTGGGATCTTGCTGTGCGTAAATTGGCTGCCGTGTTTCCCGACATTACAACAGTGACTTCACTTCACAATGACCTCGTTGGCCGACAAACGTTTTGGGACATCCAGAGGCCGTAAAAGGCGGAGTGTAAACGCAAATTATTTCTTTCTTTCTTTCTCTACTGAGCGCCTGAACTTAGTTCAATCGTCAAAGGGAGGCTGAGAGCTGATGCCAGGAAGGAAAAGTCAGAGTTCCGCGGCACGCCACTTACCTACAGAGAAGCAACTGTCTGGTTCACCCGGCTGATCACCAATCGGCAATGGTTTTATAGGCGGCGGAGCGTTGATAATTTGCGGAGCGGCGCAGAAAGTCCCAGGAAATTACGGCGTGCCACAGTGGACGCCGTAATGTCCCAGAACTTCTGCGGTGGAATGTTGGCGAACGCCAGCAAGTATTCAGGAAATTCCAGGGGTCTGTCTTTCAATTCAGCCAACATGACTGGAACAGATAAGCCACAGCTTCAAAAATTCTATTTACAAAATTCAAGTAATTTTTATTGTTCTAAATTTATAAACAATTATATATTTATATATTGTTATATCTATTTATTATGTTATACTATTTATTATTTCTTACATATAAATAATTTTTAAGTTACAAAATGTCCTAATATATGTAATGTCCATTCATATTGAGAAAATTAGACTGGTGCCCAACATATCGACAAAAGTGGGCAGGACTGTATATAAAAAACTACACTAACTGATTGTCGGCAAAGCCACAGACAATTTACTGGTACACAGAAACGGTAGGAATGTAAAAACTAGATACAAAATTGAATACAAAATATATGGTACAAATATTGAACAGTAAAGAGACATTGGGATAGCAACCAGAAAACTGCTGCTATCCCATCAGCGCCCGATATTCACCCCCTCTCGTATTCAGTCCCGTTAACTGCAATATTGGGCGAGGCGTAAAACGGGTGGCTGATGCGAACTGCCCTTTTTGCGTTACCGCCCGAACCAATTTCTACCGCATTGTGTCTAAATTGCAGCAAGGAGGCGAGAGACAGACTGCACTGAAATAATTGTAGCCGATGCCACACAATCATTAAAATAATTTGCCCCACTGAGCCCTACCCTGGCTTCACCCACACTCTGCCCCACTTTGCCCCTGTCCCAGCCCCACCCCAGGCCCCGCTTCTCTGTCCGGTTTAGGACTTTGGGGGAGGGCAGTCACCCCCCCTTCAAAATGAAGCCTACTTCGAAGGTCTGGTTAAGCTGCATTGAAAGACTTTATTGTGACTTGCAGCTTAATGGTCCTCTGCAGCAGAACCGCTTGCCATTTGTGTCTGTAGATCTTAATGTTCCCTGTGACCAGGACAGTGTACCTTTAAGAAGCTCTTGAGTCAGACAGGAAGTGAAATTGAACAGTGACCTTTGATCCCTCCAACAATGCTACATTCAGCAGCTGTTCGGAGGGGAAGCTGAAGGAGAGGATTCTGTGGGAAAAATGTCTGGTGCTTACTTCAGAAGGACCAGCCTCTTCTGGATGGCTGTTATCACTGGATTCTTTGGGTATTATACTGTAAGTCTGTTTGGAGTAGCATTTGCTCTCTTTGAGTGGGGAGCAGCGGGTTGGAACCTGAAGTCTGTGGGGATGGGGTAAAAACTTGCAAAGGGGCCTGAGCAAGATGGGCTGTGCACAGGTCCCATCTGCAGAATGGGAATTTTGCAAAAATTATTCACAATTGCCTGTTTCTCTACTGAGGCAAGTGCCTGCTCCTTATACTGCTGACACTCCTCAGGGGTGGGGGGTGTGGGGGAGGTTCTGGGGCGCCCATCTCCTGTATGTAGGTGATCTCGGGGACCAGGATTATGGCCAGGGTTGGTAGAGCATACTGGGGGTGGGCAGACGTCCTGGTCCCATTGGAGGTGTTTCCCCACCCACACCCCCAATGAATGGGAGAGGGGGTGCGGAGGGGGGCCTGCAGATGGCTGAAGCTCTGCACCAACAACCCCCCCCTCCCCCACCCAATTCCGAGGCATTGACCGTGACTGGGGATAGAGCTGCACTGGGGATCCTCCCTTCCCTGCCCCCCCCCCCCCATTCCTCACCCAACTGGCGATTCATCAGTCGACCTATGCAGAGAGTAATGGAGGGCTATTCAGCTGTGGGGTGCATCATGGCCAGGTTGAAGTGGCGAAGGAGCAAGGTACAGCCAGTCGGGTTCAGGGCTGCTTTAGAACCTCAAGCTCCTGGGGCTTCAGATTACCCAGGGGCGTAGCTGTGGGTTGGCAGGGGAGGTCTGGAGTGAGGAGGGGTGGACCCCGGGTGGGCCACGTCCCAGTTGATGAGCACCCAGGCCACCCAAATCTGAGCCTGTGTGAATACAGCGAAGTCCGGCCTTAAAACACGTGCCACGAGGGAGATCAGAATAACGGTAAGAGACCGGGAGCGGCCATGGAGTGCTTAATTCAAATGTTTGGATAATCTAATTGTTATTTTGTACAAAAAGTGAATTCAAGTTGACAGGAGTAGATGTGTCAGTGGAAAAGTGTCTCCATAGTTGTTATTTGCATTTCTGCAAACTAGGAAATGACCTTTCATAGAATTTACAGCTCAGAAACTGGCCATTCGGCCCAACAGGCCTATGCTGGTGTTTATGCTTCACACGAGCCTCCTCCCTCCCTACTTCATCTAACCCTATCAGCGTGTCCCTCTATTCCTTTCTCCCTCACGTGTTTATCCAGCTTCCCCTTAAATGCATCTACTCCTTGTGGGAGCGAGTTCCACATTCTAACCGCTCTCTGGGTAAAGAAGTTTCTCCTCAATTCCTTACTGGATTTATTAGTTTATTTATTCTTCTGCAAAGCATGTGTTGTTTTTCTCTCCAGTTGCTGATGTTTTGGCCGCAGAGCGTACCGTACGAGAGCCTGGGACCCTGGGGTAGTTTCTCCAAGTATCTGGTGGACAACTATCACCAATGCTTGTACATCTGGTAAGTCATGGGTGTGCACTGTGACCCCCCCCCAAAACCCCCACAGTCCAGCCCTTGAAGCGGGCTCCCCCAGTTCTATTTGTGTTTATATTCCGTGCTCGTTGGTTTGTCCTGTTTGAATCTTGTGGAACTGGAGGTTTGGAAAGAGCTGTTCCTACCGCTGTTGCCTCATTGGTGGAAAAATCCCTAAATCAGATCATCCGAGATCTGTCGGTATCAGCAACTTGAGGTATGTGGGAATTAGTGGGAGCAAGGATTAAAACTTCTCCCCCCCCCCCCCCCCCTCCCCCGCCCATCTCCCCTCTTTCCCCCCCGCCCCATCTCCCCCTCTTTCCCCCCCCCCTCCCCATCTCCCCTCTTCCCCCCCGCCCCATCTCCCCTCTTTCCCCCCCCCCCCAACCCCCACAAACCCCCCCCCAACCCCCCCCCATCACAACCCCCCCATCCAACCCCCCCCCCACAACTCCCCTCTTTCCCCCCCCCCCCATCACCCCACTTTCCCCCCCCCCCACCACCAACAACCCCTCTTCCCACCCCCCCCCCCCCCAACACCCCTCTTTCCCCCCCCCACCCCCCAAACCCCCCATCCCCCCCACCCCCCCCCCAACACCCCTCATTCCCCCCCCCCCACACCCCCATCTCCCCTCTATCCCCCCCCTCCCCCCCCCCATCACCCCCACTTCCCCCCCCCCCCCCCATCTCCCCACTCCCCCCCCCCCCCCCCCATCTCCCCTCTTTCCCCCCCCCCCATCACCCCTCTTTCCCCCCCCCCCATCTCCCCTCTTCCCCCCCCCCCATCTCCCCTCATTCCCCCCCCTCCCCCCATCTCCCCTCTTTCCCCCCCCCCATCTCCCCCTCTTTCCCCCCCCCCCCATCTCCCCTCTTTCCCCCCCCCCCCATCTCCCCTCTTCCCCCCCCCCCATCTCCCCTCTTTCCCCCCCCCCCCATCTCCCCTCTTTCCCCCCCCCCCCATCTCCCCTCTTTCCCCCCCCCCCATCTCCCCTCTTTCCCCCCCACCCCCCATCTCCCCTCTTTCCCCCCCCCCCCCATCTCCCCTCTTTCCCCCCCCCCCATCTCCCCTCTTTCCCCCCCCCCCCATCTCCCCTCTTTCCCCCCCCCCCATCTCCCCTCTTTCCCCCCCCCCCCATCTCCCCTCTTTCCCCCCCCCCCCCATCTCCCCTCTTTCCCCCCCCCCCATCTCCCCTCTTTCCCCCCCCCCCCCATCTCCCCTCTTTCCCCCCCCCCCCATCTCCCCTCTTTCCCCCCCCCCCATCTCCCCTCTTTCCCCCCCCCCCCATCTCCCTCTTTCCCCCCCCCCCCATCTCCCCTCTTTCCCCCCCCCCCCATCTCCCTCTTTCCCCCCCCCCCCATCTCCCCTCTTTCCCCCCCCCCATCTCCCCTCTTTCCCCCCCCCCCCATCTCCCCTCTTTCCCCCCCCCCCCATCTCCCCTCTTTCCCCCCCCCCCATCTCCCCTCTTTCCCCCCCCCCCCATCTCCCCTCTTTCCCCCCCCCCCCATCTCCCCTCTTTCCCCCCCCCCCCATCTCCCCTCTTTCCCCCCCCCCCCCCCATCTCCCCTCTTTCCCCCCCCCCCCCATCTCCCCTCTTTCCCCCCCCCCCCCCCATCTCCCCTCTTTCCCCCCCCCCCCCCATCTCCCCTCTTTCCCCCCCCCCCCCCATCTCCCCTCTTTCCCCCCCCCCCCATCTCCCTCTTCCCCCCCCCCCCCATCTCCCCTCTTTCCCCCCCCCCCCCATCTCCCCTCTTTCCCCCCCCCCCCCCCATCTCCCCTCTTTCCCCCCCCCCCCCCATCTCCCCTCTTTCCCCCCCCCCCCCATCTCCCTCTTTCCCCCCCCCCCCCATCTCCCCTCTTCCCCCCCCCCCCCATCTCCCTCTTTCCCCCCCCCCCCCATCTCCCCTCTTTCCCCCCCCCCCCCCATCTCCCCTCTTTCCCCCCCCCCCCCCCATCTCCCCTCTTTCCCCCCCCCCCCCCATCTCCCCTCTTTCCCCCCCCCCCCCCCCCCCCCATCTCCCCTCGTTTCCCCCCCCCCCATCTCCCCTCTTTCCCCCCCCCCCCCCCATCTTCCCCCCATCCCCTTTTCCCCCCCCCCTCTCCCCTTCCCCCCCCCCACATCTAGCACACGAATGCAAGAACGTGAACACTCCA